>NC_051214.1:22853958-23178958 GCF_015220715.1 Pygocentrus nattereri
AAAGTCTGTGTCGCCTACGTGTGCATTTGTGTGCGCTCTTGGCCGCTCGTTCTAGATTCTAGGAGATTTTATCTGGCTTGTGGGCATCAGGGAACCGCTATGTATAATCGTATAATATGCGGGAGACTCCCAGAGCGTCCGGGACCCTTGGGATGTCTGAGACATACTTACCTGTTTTAACATGCACTGCTCATACTCACCTGGTAGGTCCTAAAAGAGTACTCAGTGTGACTCCTGGGCTTTTACTTACCTGGGCGAGTCCACCCTCTGTAGTAGAGGAGGGGAGTGAGAACCGGTAAATGCAAAGAGAAAAGTGAATCATGTGAACATTGTAAATAACAGTGATTGATTACTGTTTCTATGGCCTTGTATTTTGATGGCCACGTATAACGTTGTGCCATATTCATTTCAACATGTAAATAGGAAATGTATGGTTTAGTTTCCTACCTGTGGGGGAATGGAATAGCTTGGGGGAGGAGCTACCTGTATATATACGGCTCTGTAACCACAGATTGGGGTGCTTCTTCCCCTTTGGTAGCAGTGCTGGACTACACCTGTTTGTAAGGATTATTTCAGTGACTAGACTTATGTGACTTTGCAGTCACAGTCTAATTATCTCTGTTGATTGAGGTCGTGTTTGTTTTTTTTCTTTTTGTTTAAAAAAAAAATACACCGTTGTGGCAAAAAAAAGGTGATGGGTTAAAAAAGAACTTCTCTACTCCTGCCCTTTTTTTCAGTGTCTAGCTGCTTGCCCTACACTACCCATAAGGCGTACCATATTTCTTTTGGGGGAAATTGTGGCCACGCTTTATCGCAACAAGAAGAGAAAAAGTCTTCTTCTTTCGGCTGCTCCCTTTAGGGGTCGCCACAGCGGATCATTTGCCGCCATCTTGCCCTATCTACTGCCTCCTCTACTTTTACACCAAGGAAAGATAAAAAGTAATGAAAGTTAATTGGACTGTTAGAGGAAAAGTGATAAAGCATCATTGTGTCTCATCGTCTTTGCCGCTGGTGGGCCACCTGGAAAACACTAAACAAAAAGCCAGTGGGCTGCTAGCTTTGCCATCAGTGGGCCCACAGTGAGCTCTACTTCTCTCTGAAACTTGAGTAAAGACAATAGGACGTGACGGTTAATACAGAAGTCAGGGTAACACTGCTGTTGTCCTAGTTGAGACTGTATTTAGGAAATTTAGTCAGGATGTTTCTGTAATACTGTTTTCTTATCTGGAGTTAGGATAAGATTATGAAGTTAGGAGCTTTTGTTCTGTAATAACTCAAGTTGTCATGGTTACTAAACAGATAAGATTTTAGTTAAGATGTTTCTGTAATTCGGCAACAAAGAAAAAAAGCGGTCAGCTCGTAGTGACCCTTCAGCTGCCCTTCATTCTGGAGACTTTTTGAACAATACTGCAGATATTCTTTACACTGTACAAGCCTTTCAACATCAATATGCCAGTTACTGTTTAAACTCTTTTACTCAGGACCGGAGGAACAGAAGCCGGCCATCTGGCCTTCAGGCTGTGCCCCCATGGCAAAGGTGGTTTTATCAGTTTGAAATTACTGCAGATCATGAAGATCATTCATACTTATCTCCACCAACGTCCCTGTATTAACCATTTATTTGTCTTTGCTGTAAGAGGTTTCTGTGCTCAGCTGGCAGCAGCTGGTCTTAATTCCATACCTTTCTTGTGGACCACAGATGAGAATTCGGGTCAAATTCAGCTTTTCACACAGTTTAATGCCTTAAATGACCAGGACACACGTTTAATTACACACTTCTATGATCTAAGAGTAGCTCAGCCAGTTTGTACTGGAGTCCCTGTATTGACTGAAAAATGAACCTTAGTATGTAGTGAGTTTGGGATTTTAGGGGGTTTAATGCAAAGAAAAGATTTTTCCCACCAATGTCTGATTAACACCTCAGTCTCCCCTAAACACTTTACTTTCTCTTCTCCTCTGTCCCTGTAGCTGCACTGCCGAGCTTTACACAGAGCAAGCAGGATGTTTTCTTACATCTTCACACAGCACAAAGGTTTGTTTTCACACTTTCAGCACAGAGAAACACTTTACTGACTGTTGTAGTTTGATTTTGAATGTGACGATGGTGAAGTTGATGAGATGTTTTCTCCTGATTCCTGCAGCTGGTGGAGTTGAAGCTCTAGCCTCAGACCATCTGTGAGGGGCTGGAGTCTGAGCACTGGTGGTTGCTCAGCAATGAATTTTATCATTTGTTCCCAGAGGTGAGACTGAGATATTAAAGCAGGTTCATATTTTCACTATGATTATATTTTCTGATGTCTCTGTTTTACTGTCTTTTTCTTTTAACCTCATGGTGTCACTGCTGTGTCCTGCATCTAGATAAAGCTATAATCTCACTTGGACTGTAAGACTTTTGCTGCCAGATTTCCGTATCTAGATATTTTCATCAACATCTCATCTTCTCATTCAGTGCAATGGAACATCAAAGAGTGAGGCGGCCATCTACCTCCACACTGACTCAGCGGAGTCGTCACTGCAGAATGTTACACTGCTTAGAACTTCCTTGTGTACTTTTGTAGTTACAGTTAAAAGATTGAAACATAGTCTTTCTGTAAAATTGTGTCCAAATATAGTTTTATGCATTTTCAGCCTTTCTCTGTGTTTTTCAGCAAACCAAAGTGTTGAAGACACTTGCTTTGTCATTTTGGGGAAGAAGACCCCCCCCACTGACATGCAGTGAGTCCAAGTCAGTGGTTGGGGTCTAAACTTTTACTTTTTGTGTCAAATATCTTGCATTTGTGTGTGCAAAGACCCATTTCACTGCAGGAATTGTTATATCCTAATGTCAGCGCATACTGATCAATATATATCATGACCGATGGGCTTCAGGCCTATGGTACGCACAAGGCCTTAGGGCTTGCGTCATAGAGAGGCCTCAGCTTATACTCGTGCGTTCATATGGTTAGTTGTACCCCATAGTGACAATGATATCTGATTAGCAATGTTCTAATATTATCTGTTGTTTAGGCTCCATGTTCCTGGACGTCATAAACGTCCTTGGGGGCCCTTGTCCACCTAAATCTCTATTTCATCCAATCCTCTCCCTCTATTGTCTTGTTGCATGATCGTGCGATGGTCATGCCATTTGTGTGAATATAAACTCTGCTATTTTGATTAATAAAGGGGAGAGACTTTCTGAGTACAGACACTGTCTCTGTGGTCATTTGAGTTTCCCCCCAGCCGACTGGACTCTTAGAAGGACTGAGGGCTTCTGGCTAAGTTCACAGCTTTGGTATTGAGGTCAAACCCTAGAACCTAAAACATGATCAAACGGTTCTAACAGTAATGTCATACATTATCATGTGTTCCCTGGCTTTGCTGACTTCCTGCTCCATGGGACTCGCACTGTAACACAATAGTTATGTGTAGCTGTGACACCTCAGCTTGTGACGTCTAACCAACACCAACTTTACTGCTCATCACATCCTCAGATCAGAACAGCCCACATGCAGTAAAACTGTTCTAGCCTGTTTGAACTCTTCTGCCAGACTCAGAGGCTCATGCTTCAACCTTCCTCTTTTCCCTCTGCCCGTAACTGTTTCTATAACAGATCAAGACCAGCTTGATCAGAACTGCCTTCACTATCAGTGGAAGGACTCTGCTCCTCCTCATGGGGGGGTTCACTTGCTTTTCATTTTATTAATGCAGCTCAGTAACTCATTTCTTTCTCTTTCAAGCGACTCGACTTTTGCTTGCAGGACACTAAAGGAGTGCTGAGTTTGTTCCATGTGTTGTTGGTGCTCTGCTCTTAGAAAACAATGCCACAGTCTAAACACCTGAACACAACCTTAAAGGTCCCTTTTCTTTACCTCACGACCTCGGTACACAACCCAAAGCCTATAGGACTTCTGTGACTCACTTCACTGCGTGTGACTCATGACAACAGTCACTGACCAAAACTCAACACAAAACTGGACCTGTTCTGTTCAGAATTTAAGTTCTATTTTTCCAGGTCTCACAATTTTGATCCTCATCACCATCGATGTAAATATTTGACGTTGCCATGGAAGAGATTCAGGAGACCGGGGTTCACAGAAAGGTTGATTTATTTGAAGAGCACTCTGTTCTCTGCTGTCTTTGCTAATCTTCACCCAGTCTGAACAGAACCTCAGACACACTGATTTTATTCTGCCATTGACCCCCATCAGGACCCTTGGTATCATCTTGGTACCACCAAGTCAGTGTTCTCAGAGCCTTAGATAATGTCAGGGTCAGCTTTCTCAGGGACCCAGATCCTATTGGAAATACCTTCTGCCCCACTTCTGCCCTGGGAACGCCAAATCCTCGTAAGCGGGTGTCCTAAAGGCCATTTGCTATTATTGTTTGAATCATGAGAACCGAACACAGTTGACTTCTCAAAACAGCTCTTCAGCATTAACATGCTTACCAATGGATAATAAAGTAAAACAAGGAAAAAGAACAGAAAATTAGAAGACAAAAACAGTTCCCAAAACAACTTAGAAAAGCATCTTGTGACATAATATGACATAAATGATTGTGGTGAATTTGACCTTATTAATTCTATAGTCGTAACATTATTTTCTATCATATTGACTATTAGACTGTGTAGATTCTGGTTGAGTTTATCCTGTGGGCCTCTGACTGAAATATGGTGGAGCTTATTCAGGAGGCAGCTGCACAGGATGGGCCCCCCCTGAATGTAAACAATGCTATATATTAGACTGGGGCTACTCTGGACAATAACGTATGTTTATACCAAATTTGGCTAAAGAAGATCCATACATCGAAATTGAGGACAGAAACCAGATGGCCACACCGGTATAAAACCTGGAGTTGTAAACGGACGTGTCAGAGAATTTTGGCTCTTCTCTCCAAGCTCTTTCGCGAAGGCTTGTCTGTGACTTCGACCTCTCAATGCTAATAAACATCTTTATATGCAAGAGACGAGTGTCACCGAAGAGTTTGTTCCTACACCTTTACAGCATCGCAACTAAAGAAACCACATGATCACAATAACTTTAAATATTGTCGTATTGCCCACCTTATCAGCAAACTCAGGAATGTAGAGGATCCCAGAGTGAAGCTCAGAGTGGAAAAGTAGTTCTCATTGTTCCCTCCTGCTGGTCCTCATCCACTCTGTGTATTATAGCTGTGCTTCATAAGCACTAGTTTACACTTTGCACTGAACTGCTTGCAGCCTCCAGATTATTCACTAAAATGGTTGAAATTGCATCAGAAAAGCAAAACCCTGACTAATAAAAGAGGCTCCAACAGAGTTTTCTTAAAGTCTTTTATTGGTGTCAGTGGAGCTCCCCTCAACGCCACTCGCTGTAAGAAGGGAAGCATGGCACGCATGCGTAACCTCAAAATGGGTGTGGAGAACAATAAACAAGGGGTACAGACTCCAATTTGCCGTCACTCCACTGCAATTCGGGGGAAGATTATTCTCAAAAGCCCTGGGCGAATCAGCTCGTGTTCTTCAAGAGGAAATATCTTTATTGATGAAGAAAGGAGCAATAAGAATTGTGCCTCCTGAAGAGAGCAGGTGCGGTTTCTACTTGAGGTACTTTCTGGTCCCAAAGAAGGGAGGGGGTTTAAGACCGATTCTGGATCTGCGTGCTCTAAACCGGCACCTCAGAAAGTTCCAGTTCAGGATGCTGACACACACAGCCCTAATGCGTTTTGTAAGACGAGGCGACTGGTTCACCTCAGTCGACCTACAGGACGCCTACTTTCACATCCCTATATACCCCCTCAAAGAAAATTCCTGAGGTTAGCTTTTCAGGGCGTGACCTACGAACATCTTGTTCTTCCGTTCGGACTTTCTCTAATCCCGCGTGTGTTTGTGAAATATACGAAAGCGGCCATTGCGCCGCTCAGGAGGAAGGGCATTCGTCTGGCCACATACATAGACGACTGGCTCTTAGCTGCCCAGTCAGAGCAGGAAGCGTGAGAGCACACCAGACTGCTCACGGAGCATCTGAGTGCAAGAGTTTTTCGGACATGCCTAGCCCACTTTCAGAGGGGGCATTACGTCACTTTCAGGCTGTGTCTCAGACTTCTGGGATTAATGGCATCGGTTTTGGTCACTGTGCGGTTCGACCGCATGTACATGAGAGGATTTCAACGTTGGGTGGCCTCCCTCGGACTGAACCAGTTACGTCACGGCCACCGCCAAGTTTTGGTTTCTGTAGACTGCGCATTGGCGCTGCGCCAGTGGAGACAGCTGGCTTTTCTGACAAGGGGCGTTCCGATGGGCACCATCCTGGCCAGGTGAGTGGTCACATCGGATGCATCCCTCTCGGGACAGCACCCCCTGATATGCCGGCTCCGCCCTATATCCAAATCACTCACTCCGTCGTGGGATCTATCATTGGTGTTGGAGGCTCTAACATACCCCCCTTTTGAACCTCTACATGACGTGGATCTCAAATTTTTATCTATGAAGAAGCATCAACGAAACGGGTCAGTGAAATCCATGTGTTTTCGGTGCACCCAACCTGCACTCAGGTTGCACTGAGGGATTTGGAAGTCGGGTTGAAACCTAACCCTGCCTTCATCCTCAAAATTGAGTCATCAGCGGCGTTTTCCCCTGTGGTGCTGATTGCTCCCCCCCCCCCACCGTTTGCCTCTGATGAGCAGCGGCGGTTAAACATGCTGTGTCCGGTGCGCGCGCTGCGCATTTATCTGAACAGGACTAAGGAGTTTAGGAAAACTGATCAGCTGTTCGTATCCGGGGCAAGACCTCACATTGGGAAGCCCATCACTAAACAGCGCCTGTCCCACTGGATAGTCGGGGCTATAGCTCTAGCTTACTCCAACAAAGGCATGCAGCCTCCCGCTGCCTTGAGGGCACATTCCACGAGGGGAATGGCAACATCCTGGGCCCTGTTTCAGGGCGTTTCTGTTCATGAGATTTGTGCTGCAGCCAACTGGGCCTCGCCTCATACATTTACTAGGTTCTACAGGCTGGATGTCACTGCGCCTACCTTGGCGCATACTGTGCTTAGTGTATGCCCACCTGAGGGACAGGACCCACTGGCCAGAGAATGATTCGTCTCTGACGGAGCAGATTTACATGGCTTGGGGCGGGCGGTTTTACGAAGTGAGCTTGTCTGGCAATACGGGAGTCGGCATATCCCATAGTGAGATACTGAAACGAATGCACTCCTTTGAAATCTAGACTCTCTCTGGGCAGCTCCTCTCCAGCCATATTCATCCATTCTGTGTCCATCCATTCTGTTTCCTCTGTCTTTTTGTTTGTCCATTGATCTGTGATGGGTCTTCTGCCCGATTTCATTTGTTCTTACTTTGGGGACGCTCTCTGTTCTATTTACAGTCTATCTCTGGAGCACTCTTTTCCTCAGGAGTGGTTTGGTGATGGTTCTGCAGATGTCCTGCTTTCCAATAACGTGTTTCTCTTCTATCCTCCTCTCTCCATGTCATCCTTGAGGATCAATTTCAGGTGCTCTTTCACAGTTCAAGATGTTCTGGTGTTGTTCTCCTCTTCTTCTCCTTCACTATTCCTCTCTTGGTCCCTTTTTATAGTTGATTTTCCGACCCTTCCCACGTGTTCCTCTCCTGGTCTTTTTCTTTTGCTGATTTGTATTGACTTCATTCCCAGGAGAGTCATTCTTCAATGGTTTTATTTCAGCTAGAAGAAAACATCAGAGAAATCAACAACAAAGCCCACAAATAATCTAACCTGGAACAAAGACTTTGTAATTAGTATTTCAATGATTAAAATGTTAAAATGTTTGTTTAATTACAAATACAGACACCCGTATCAGATCAGTGCCATCTCTACATTTTACTCACCAGACTGGTTGATGGATCCTTCAGTCTCATCAGTGATATCTGCCCAACTTTTAATGGGCTCAGGATCATTCGTCATTTCCAGATCTGTTCCTGCAATGAATCCGATTTTAAAATAAAAGTGATTTGATTATTTCAGTTTTGAAATGTTCATGTTTCGGACCAAAAGAGGAGATGTTTGGTTTTATATTGTTTGGTGTGAGTGGTTGACGTTTGAAGATGGTCTTTGGTTCCATAGCCAGAGTTTAACTTCTTCATTCTTAATGAATTGTGGTTTCTATTACTTACCAAGGCCTTGTTTGACTTTAGCCTCTGTCTTGTCCAGCTGAATGTCAATCAGATTGTTAAGGTCACCAGCCTCTTCTTCTGCACCAGTGACCTCGTACATTTCATTTCCTGCTTCAAATGTTGAAAATATTATCAGTTGTTCAGCTTCTTATGTCCTCAGTATCTGTTTTTCTTTTACTCACCGAGACTGTGGTCAACTGTTTCCTCAACATCACTCAGCAGATCTGCCATCAGACTTTTAATGGTGGTCAAATCTGCTCCTTCATCAGACGTCTTTTCCACATCTTTTCATGCAGGAGACAGAATCAGTCATTAAATCCTGATGTAAGTCAGATATTTGGTATTATGTGTGCAATATTATGTAATAGTATTTATTGAAGGCTGAAGATGGTGGTTGGAGGAGGAGGAGCTGATATTGTTATATTAAATCCTGTTTTACATTTTTAACAGTTTTATAACTCTTGTTTTCTTCATGATATCTTGTGTTCATCTGCTCTACTCACCCAGAGAATGGTTGTTAGGTGTGAGTGGTTGATCCAGACGAGTCTGCATGAGTCCAGAAGCTTCAGCCTCTGTATCTGCAGTGCTGATCACTTCACATACTGATTCAAAGAAACAGAGACAGAATTTTCTATAAATTGTTGATTAAACTTTACCAGAAGTTAATACTACTGCTCTGTAATCTAATAGTGATGGTGAAGTGAAGGAATGTGTGAATGATCTGATGCCTTTCTTTGGCAGTGGAGTTCTGTAATACTACAAGTGTCTTGAATGTCATATGAAGAGTTTTATTAAGCATTTATTATTCAGTAGAATTTTATTAATCAATATTTAAAATAAATCAGTGTCCTTTGGGGTTAATTATGCATTATTAATCTCTATTTCTCACCCATCGATTCGGCCTCGATGTTATCAATGAACAGGAGCATCAGCTGTTTAACGGCTTCCACCTCAGCTTCGGTGAGTGTCGCCTCAAGCATCTCGTCTCCTGCATGAATAAACATAAATAAATATCAACAAATATAGAATCAACAACCATGTAAACAGCTTTATTTTAGAAAAATGAACAGATATCTTGTAGTATGTCATTATAATTGAATATTTTTTAAAGTGATTTCTCTGTGATTGTGAGCTTGTTATGGTTCAATTCTTACCCAGATCTTCGGTCTCCGTGTCCTGAAGCTCAAGGTGCAGATCTTCAATGACCTCTGCTTCATGTTCTCTGTCCATCACCTCGAGCCTCTCCTCTTCTGCTTTAACATGAATTAAATTTCAACAATTACAGATCAAGAACCGAGCGTTTCCTCAGTAATCTCACCTGGACCTCAGAATTTCCACATTCAGAGAGGTCAGTGTTTCTGCTATAGTGCTGGTCATCAGCCGCTGATCTGTGTTTCTTTGATCTGACTCTCTCAGTGGTTCAGCACTCGGGATTCTAAAGTTTCTTGCTGTGATTTTCTTCTTGATATCTAGTGTAATCTGCACTACTCACCCAGAGGATGGTCATTAGGTGTGTCCATGTCATCCCAATAGTTCTCAGTGTGGACTGTACAGGGCCTTCAGGCTCAGTGTCTGTCATGTTCATCACTTCAGATCCTAATTCAAAGATAAAGTGAGACAGTTTTCTATGAAATCTTTATGAAACATCATCAAAAGCCAGTATTACTTCTCAATAGTGATGGTAAAGTGAAGGAATCTGTCAATGAGCAGATTCTTTAATAGGCGTGTCTTGAACATCATGTGAAGAGTTTATTAAGCATTTATTATTCAGTTTACTTTCATAAATCGATTATTTAAAATAATCTGTAATTTTGGGTTTATTATATATTATTAATCTCTATTTCTTACCTAACTCTTCGGCCTCGATCTTATCAATGAACAGGAGCATCAGCTGTTTAATGGCTTCCACCTCAGCTTCAGTGAGTGTTGCCTCAAACATCTCGTCTCCTGCTTTAACATCAATAAATATCAACAATTATAAGAATAATAACCATGTAAACAGCTTTATTTTAGGAAAATGAACAGAGATCTTGTAGTATATCATTATAATTGAATATTTTTAAAGTGGTATCTCTGTGATTGTGAGCTTGTTATGGTATTAGTTTTAGATTAACAGAATATCAGCAGTTCTTTTGCTGTATGTACCCAGATGTTGCTCCATGCTGTCCTCGGTCTGATCCAGATAAATGTTCATGAGCTGCTCGATTGCTTCGGCCTCTGCTTCAGCAGCCGTCATCTTCAGCTCCACATTCTCTGTTTTCACAGGAATCAGAACGGTCAGTTTACCAGCTGTGGCATTTTCATGATATCAGTTATTAATGACTTCTGCTTTAGTGCTCGTCATCTGATTTTCCTTTTTTTCAATAACACTAAATTAATACTTTCCAATTCCAAGAGCTGCTTTATGAGAGTTGTTGGTAGACGTTGTGGAACTTTTTAAATTGATATTTATAATTGAATGTTCATGTGGACGTTCGGTGGTCAGTACTGGATTAATTCATCTTAGCATTATTATCAGTAATTTTTAATCCTGTTTTTAATTATTTTGGCAGATATTAACTTCCATTTCTTACCCAGAGGTTGGTTGTTTGCCTCCTGCTCTTCCGGGTCAGCGCATGTTAGTGGTGTAATGGCTTCGGCCTCCGCTTCAGCCTCTATCTGATCCAATGAAGTATCCCTTACATCACTGCTGTCTTCAGGAACATCTTCACTGGTCTGGACGTCCTCATGTAGAGGAGTTCCCGTCTTCTCCGGTATCACAGCAGAAATGGTCTCCAAGCTGCCAGACACAAGACCTGCTGGGATGAGTGGAGCTTTGCTCTCCTCCTCTCCTGCTGCTGGCTGTTGGCTTGCTTGGCTGTTGTCTGCTTTTTCTACATCCATCATCTTTTCTTTTTTCTGTTCTTCCTTCCTTTTTCTTGTCCTCCACTTTTTCTTCTTCTTGATTTTGCCTCCATTCTTCAGTTGTTCATTGTTTGCTTTGTTCTCTGTGTCTGAGTCGGACTGCTGGCCTCTGCAACACCAAAACCAGAGGCAGCTCATTGTGCTGCTGGTCTGCTCTCTCGTCTCAATACAGAATGATTTGAGAATGTAGTGCGTGTGGAGTTTATCTGTGTCAGAGCCGTTATGACATCACAATGTTTTAAATATCGGTCCATCAGGTGGGAAAGTCGCCTATTATGATGTCACTGATCTACACTGTAGTTGCTGCAGTCAAATGGATGAGGAATAAATATAAAAAGGCATTTGTGTGTTAAAATATAAGAGAGGTTTTCACTCAACTGCTTCACATTTGAAGCTTATTACATACGAAGGCTTCATATTCAGTAACTATAGAGACTTCACTGTGAGCTAAAGGAGCTTTTCTTGGGCTTTACAAGTTTGTAGTTAAACTTTGTCTTGGTAAAGGGTTCATTTCCCCGTCACAGCTCTGTACAAAAACTCTTTATTGTGGCAGTCAATGTGCTTTGCCTGTGCAACACTTTATTACACTGGAATTAACACAAATAAACATAAATACAGTAAAAAGTCATAAGAATTGTTTTCAAAACAGGTTCTTACGTCTTGCTGCGTTCCATCCATCCCATGAATTTCTTCAATTCCGTCAGCAGTTCAGCTGATTTCACATGATAACGAACCACATAATCATGTCAAACATGATTTCAGATGATTGATTTCACCCTGTATAATTTAGAGGACAGAACCCTAAACAAAGATTGATATATAGATATAAAAAAGATCACTGAACTAGTGGAGTAAATGTCCAGTCACAAAGAAATGATGTTGCCTGTAACTTCCAATCTGTAACTGTAGAAGCGGTCAAGCTGGACGCATTTTCACATCAAAGTACACTGGAATGATTTGTCCTCTACGCAATAAGCTGGTGATGCCTGTGAGTTCAGTTGCCTGTATATTATCAGTGCTTAACGAACAGTGAACAACTTAATCTTTCACTACAGACAGCATAATCAGTCCTGTGTAACTGGATTTATTTCCATTCAGTTAAACAGTTTCTGCTATTGTACCCACTCCTGCTAGATACTGCTATTAGAAATTAGATTTATTGTTGAAAAAGACTCATTTGTCAGTCATAGAGCATCTAAAACTCAGGAGAGATTGGGTGGGCCAAATTTATCTATGTTCCAGTAGTCCAGTAGTAGGGTTACTGCTATCATAGTAAATAAAAATCCCCTTTATTACTGAAATAGAAAAGTAGGACCCAGAAGGTATATATATCATTTGGTCACAGGCTTTATCTTTGGTCAGCACCTTACTATCTTTAACATGTATGTTCTAAATGAAGACTGTCCCAAGTCTCAGGTGATTTTAACTGCTTACTGAAATCTACTCTGGATAAATCTTCTTCAGCACCTTTGGTCAATCCAAAATCTTCCCACAGCCTCAATGACTTGTGTCAAGATTGGGGTTTAGTGGATGTATGGAGAGAATTTCACTCCACAGTTAAAGACTACACATTTTCCTCTGATCCACATAATTCATATTCCAGATTAGACTATTTCTTTGTACACTGCCTAAAAAAATGAAGGGAACACTCAAATAACACATCCTAGATCTGAATGAATGAAATATTCTCATTGAATATTTTGTTCTGTACAAAGTTGAATGTGCTGACAACAAAATCACACAAAAATCATCAATGGGAATCAAATTTATTAACCAATGGAGGCCTGGATTTGGAGTCACACACAAAATTAAAGTGGAAAAACACACTACAGGCTGATCCAACTTTGATGTAATGCCCTTAAAACAAGTCAAAATGAGGCTCTATTTTTATATGGTAAGTATATATTTGGGAGGATCTCCTCCCAAACCTGGACTAAAACATCCGCCAACTCCTGGACAGTCTGTGGTACAACGTGGCGTTGGTGGATTGAGCGAGACATGATGTCCCAAATGTGCTCAATCGGATTCAGGTCTGGGGAAAGGGGCGGGCCAGTCCATAGCTTCAATGCTTTCATCTTGAAGGAACTGCTGACACACTCCAGCCACATGAGGTCTAGCATTGTCCTTCATTAGTAGGAACCCGGGGCCAACCGCACCAGCATATGGTCTCACAAGGGGTCTGAGGATCTCATCTCGGTACCTAATAGCAGTCAGGCTACCTCTGGCGAACACATGGAGGGCTGTGCAGCCCTCCAAAGAATTGCCACCCCACACCATTACTGACCCAATGTCAAACCGGTCATACTGAAGGATGTTGCAGGCAGCAGATCGCTCTCCACGGCGTCTCCAGACTCTGTAACGTCTGTCACATGTGCTCAGTGAGAACTTACTTTCATCTGTGAAGAGCACAGGGCGCCAGTGGTGAATTTGTCAATTCTGGTGTTCTCTGGCAAATGCGAAGCATCCTGCAGGGTGTTGGGCACAACCCCCATCTGTGGACGTCGGACCCTCATACCATCCTCATGGAGTCGGTTTCTAACCGTTTGTGCAGACACATGCACATTTGTCGCCTGCTGGACGTAATTTTGCAGGGCTCTGGCAGTGCTCCTCCTGTTCCTCCTTGCACAAAGGCGGAGGTAGCAGTCCTGCTGCTGGGTTGTTGCCCTCCTATGGCCTCCTCCACGTCTCCTGGTGTACTGGCCTGTCTCCTGGTAGCGCCTCCAGCCTCTGGACACTACGCTGACAGACACAGCAAACCTTCTTGCCACAGCTCGCATTGATGTGCCATCCTGGATGAGCTGCAATAACTGAGCCGCTTGTGTGGGTTGTAGAGTCCGTCTCATGCTACCACGAGTGTGAAAGCACCACCAACATTCAAAAGTGACCAAAACGTCAGCCAGAAAGCAGAAAGGTACTCAGAAGTGGTCTGTGGTCCCCACCTGCAGAACCACTCCTTTATTGAGTGTGTCTTGCTAATTGCCAATAATTTCCACCTGTTGTCTGTTCCATTTGCACAACAGCTGTGAAATTGATTGTCAGTGTTGCTTCCTAAGTGGACAGTTTGATTTCACAGAAGTTTGATTTACTTGGAGTTATATTGTGTTGTTTAAGTGTTCCCTTTATTTTTTTGAGCAGTGTACATTTTAACCTTATGCTTGTGTTGAGAATTTGTAGGACTAGCCCTGTTGTGTTGTCAGACAGTAGCCCAGTCTTTCTGGAGATTGACCCTAACATGATGAATCCAAGATCAATGTTCTGGAACCTGAGCTCCTCATTATTAAATGTGGAATCATTCTGTTCATAAACCAGAGAGAAAATATCCCAGTACTGGCAGGACAAGCAGCTTTGCTCTACTTCATCAGCCACCATATGGAACTCTGTTAAGGCTACTTTCAGAGGTCATGCCATTGCTGACACATCCTTGCAGGCACAATTACAGGCATGAAAAGTAAACATGTTGATTCTGAGGGTCTCTTTTTAAAATAATGATGTAAATGTGCGCCATCCCAAAACAACTGGAACTCCTTGTCCTGCCAAAATTCCGTCCAGCCCCTGCTGAATGTTCATTCGCTCCAGTGGTGTGTCCCCCTCTCTGTGGGGATTCTGCCACACCTCCTCTTCACGGTCTGCAGTGGCAGAAATGAAAATAAATGGAACTTCCTTTAAAAATGAGCCTTTTAGTAAAACTGTACACTTTTCCTCCAAACAACTTCCAAACATGAATAAGATGAAATGCATCACCATCAACAGCTGTAAAGAACCATCAGACCCCTTTAAGTGCAGCACAATCATGGAGTAAATCATGAGCTCACAAGATGAACTGAAACCTCATCACTGCATGTGGTGAAACAGTAAGGAAGGAGAACTTAGACGCCAAACATGTCTTTGTTGAATGACTGTATTTGGACTAAGCAGGAAATCATATACGAGTCATTATCAGTATGCTGTGTCTTTGGGTGGCGCGCATTCCTCAGGCTCTGAATCTCACTTGAACTCCATCTCCCAGAATCGTCAGGGAGATCACATGACTCCTGTGACCTCTGAACTGCCTTCAGGCTCCACTCAGGCTCTAACTGTCCCGAATACTAATTTGGTTCACCTGTTTCACAAGTCATGGGCTTTAGCAGAGTAAGGTTGTGAAGTATTGTATCGTTTTATTGTTTATGTGATTTGCTGTTTATGACCATTTTGACTGTTTTTCCCGACCCTTTGGATTGTCTGCCTTTTGATCACTCACTGTTATTTGACCCTTTGGACTGTCTTCTAGAATTTGCCCTTTTGCCTCACCCTTTGGTTGTTCTGCCGATTGTTATGTTGTGGATCTGCTCGTATTTTCTTGTTTTGACCCATGCCTGCTTTGTGACCACGAGCCTGTTTCATGTTTCCCTCAGTAAAGACTCTCTTGATCATTTTTCCCGCAAGCATCTGACTCATTCTGTGTCGTTACACTGGGACCTCATAACTTTAAAACAATGACTTAAGATTTAAAATTCTGTTGTAACCTCTCGTTTTCTTTTTTACAGGTGGTGGAGGATCCTGGACGGACAGCGGACAATGAGGAACGAAAACGCCTGGGACGGAGAATCCCATTTCTTCTTGTTACCCCTGCCCCTTGTTTTTGAGTGTCACCCTGAGCCCCTGTTACAACTTACAAGGACCCCCCAGAAAAAAACAGCCCATCTCCTATGATAGCAGAGAAGGGAAAAGTTCAGCTCCTCACTGCTGGGCTTTAGTTTTATTTTGGGGAGTAAAAGTTTTCAATGAGGGGATTTAAGACAATTGTTTATGATCGCCCACCGATAATTCTTTAGTGATACGAAGCTAAACTCAGATATTCACCAGGCGTAAAATAGGTAAAATAGGTCTGAGGGGGTTTTGGGGAGAGAGGCTTTTAAAAATACTCTTTATTTAAATGCAGTAGCCCGTTACCTTAAACGGACTGTTTTACACAAACGTATTATCTGACATGGTCAAAATAAGATTATATTACAAATTCATATTTCAAAAACTAATCTCATCTTAATTTAGCAGTGTTATTTCATCTTACAGCATTATTTTATTTAAAGTTAGTGTAGTATACTGAACTGAGCTATATGGTTATCCATAGTTGCAGTTTCAAAACACTAAACGATGATGGGTAAAACAGTCTTGAGCCCCACCACACTGGAGTAACTAATGGAGAGTCATTGTACGTTTATTTTCTACTCAGTAAACCAAAATCGTTCCCCTGTCTCAGTGTGAGTTCATATCACTTGTGGATACAACAGTTAGTAAATCCTGAACTACTAAGTTAGATAGAGGGCGAAAATCGTTTATGTCTGTTATTTAACAAATGACCATAGCTGCCCAGCTGAAATGTGACCACGTCCTGATAATAATGTTAAAAGTGTAAGTCAGTTTGTCAGGTAGCTGCAGTTACTGATGTAAAAAGGTCAAAACCAAAGTGTGATAACCTGTAAGTTCTGAATATAGTGAGAGGCTCCCTGTGCTGCATTCTTTTTTTTTCCCAAATGATTTTTTATTGATGACTTCGAGGGAAAAGCAAACCAGCATACAATCAAAATACTTGTACATAAGTCATCCATTTTCACACTTAAGAAGAAATATACACTTACCATACAAAAATAAATAACTACACAAATTAGAATAAACAGAATAATAATAATAATAGTAAAAAAAAAAAAATGTTAAAAAATTGTAATAAAAATTAAATAAATAAATTAAAATAAATAAAATTTAAAAAATATATATTAACTCTCAACCCCTTCAACCCCCTCAATTGTTAACTCAGTAAGAGCATTAAAAAAAGTTAATGAAAGGTTGCCATCTCAAAAAATTTATTAGTAGATCCCCTCAAGCTAAACTTAATCTTTTCCATACAGAGGAAAAAGGAAACGTCCTTTAACCACAAGGAGAATGAAGGCGGGGAAACTGACTTCCAGCTCAAAAGAATTCTATGTCTAGCTAATAATAATGCAAAAGCTATAGCCTTACAAACCTCAACCGCATATACAGGGATGACCTCGTGCTCACTGAAAATTGCCCACAGGGGATCTGGATCCAACTTGCACTTAAACACCCTAGAAAGAGTGCAAAAAATTTGACCAGAATTTATCAAGTTTTATGCATGACCAAAGCATGTGCAATAGGTCAGCCGGATCAGAACCACACCTCGGGCAAGCAGCATCAGTGTTCGCGAAGATTTTAGCTAGTCTGGCCTTAGTATAGTAAGCCCTGTGAACCAGCTTTAACTGCATCAAGCCCAGTCTGGCACATGATGAAGAGGAGTTGATCTTGGACAGGGCCTTTGCCCACCATTCATCGCCCAACTCCCTGCCAAACTCTGTCTCCCACTTGTCCCTGAATGTAAGACCCACCTCCGGTTGGAGAGACATAATACAATTATAAACTTGTGATATAAAACCTTTTGTGTCAGGTTTCAAACTGCATATCTCCTCCCAGGGTTCGTTCATCGGTTCATGAGGAAAAGAAGTGAAAAGTGTTTGGGCACAATGACGGACTTGTAAGTAGTGAAAGAAATTTGTTGTGGGAAGTTTAAATTTATCACTCAGTTTTTCAAAACTAGAAAAGATTTTATTCTCATATAAATCACGGAAGTTATTAATCCCTAGACTCACCCATTGTAAAAAGGTGGAATCAGTCAAGGAGGGGGGGAACAAATGATTATAACAAATAGGAATCAATGACGATGCATTCTGAGATTTAGCTAACCCTCTAAGCTGTGACCAAATTTTCAAAGTCGACAAAACCACAGGATTAACTGAGTAATGTTCCTGGGACAGTGGAAGAGTAGAAAAGACCATAGCAAGCAGGGAGGTTGAACTACATGACAAGGATTCCAGTCTACACCAGTCTATCTCTGGTGAATGTAGCCAAAAGCATATCTTTTGCACATTGGCGGCCAAATAGTAATAAAATAAATTGGGAGTGCTAATCCACCGTCAATTTTAGATTTCTGCAAAATAGGTTTCCTAATCCGAGGGACCTTCCCAGACCAAATGAAATTAGTAACAGCCTTATCAATGTCTTTGAAAAAGGATTTGGGTAGGAATACAGGGAGGCATTGGAATAAGTATAAAAATTTAGGTAGAATGCTCATCTTCACACATTGGAAGGCCAAGGAGAGAGGGAGACTATTCCATCTCTGAAAATCAGCATTCATCTCTGCAATCAAAGGGGGAAAATTAGCACGTACAATAGATGATATATTGTGCGTAATATTAACACCCAAGTATCTAAAGCCCGCTGGTGAAAGGCGGAACGGGATAGCGGCCCGAGTTAAATTATGAGCATCCCGACTCACAGGGAAGCATTCGCTCTTCTGGAAATTTAATTTATAACCTGAAAAAGAACCAAATTCTTTTAATATCGATTCTGCTACTGGGATCGTTTCCAGAGGGTCTCGAAGATATAAAAGTAAGTCATCTGCATATAGGGAAACTTTGCTCTCTATACCTTGTCGCAGAATACCTTTGATACGCAAAGATGACCGAAGAGTAATGGACAAGGGCTCCAAAGCTAAGTAGAATAACAACGGGGACAAGGGGCAACCTTGAGTCCCACGAAATAAAGGAAAATACGGAGAGCTAACAGAGTTAGTGCTCACGCTTGCCTGAGGGGAGGTATAAAGCAATTTGATCCAAGAGATCAGTTTGTCACCAAACCTAAATTTACTTAGAACAAAAAACATGTAATCCCACTCAATGCGATCAAAGGCTTTTTCTGCATCTAAGGAAATGATAACTTCCGAGACGAGGGGCGTACTTGGAGTAAAAATTATATTTAATAACTTTCGGATATTAAAAAATAGGTGTCGTACCTTAAACCTGTTTGTTCCTCTGAAATAATCAAGGGTAAGGTGTTTTCCATACGTTTGGCCAAGATTTTAGCTAAAATTTTATGCTCACAACACAGAAGGCTTATTGGCCTATATGAGCTACAAAGACTACGGTCCTTATCCTTTTTTAACAAAAGTGAAATAGTGGCTTGGGTTATTGTTGGTGGCAGCTTACCATTCTGGAGGGATTCATTGTACATATCTAATAAAAGTGGGGCCAATTTATCACAAAACTTCTTATAAAATTCAATAGTAAACCCGTCCGGACCAGGCGACTTACCATTTTTCATAGATTTAATGGCATCTGTTATTTCTTGTAGAGAAATTGTTTTGTCGAGTTCCATACTTGTTGCCGGATCTAGGGAAGGAATTTCAAGATTATTTATGAACGAGTGCATTCGGTCTGTATTGCCAGGGCCCTCCGATGCGTATAGTGTAGAATAAAATTTCTCAAAGACTTTATTAATGTCCCTTGGATTAGTGACCAAATTGCCCATATCATCTAATATCTGGGGGATCAACCTAGATGCTGCCTGTCTCCTAAGTTGGTGAGCTAACAAGCGGCTGTTTTTGTCTCCATATTCATGAAGATGTCCCTTAGACCGCAGGATAAGAGCTTCTGCTTCTTTGGTGGAAAGCAAGTTATACTCTGGAGATCGAGGCGTTGTTTGTATAGAGCTGTGGAGGGAGCAATTTTCTTATCTAGAGCCGCTATGGATAGACAGGTCCGCCAGCTGTTTTAGTCTGGTCTTTCTCTCGAATGCCGAATATGAAATAATTTCCCCCCTTAAAACCGCCTTGTGTGATTCCCACAAGATAGCATTAGATGTTGAATCAGATTTGTTGGTAGCCAAGAAAAAAAATCAATAGAGTTAGAGATTTTAGTGCAAAATTCTTCAGTTGACAAAAGTAGAGCGCTAAACCGCCATGGGGCCCTCCCTTTCTCATATAAAGAAAACCTAATGACCATTTGTACTGGCCCATGATCTGAGATTACAATAGGTAAATATTCAATATTTTCAATGGAGTCTAGAAATTGCTGATCAGTAAAAAAGTAATCAATGCGAGAGAAAG
The DNA here is from genome assembly GCF_015220715.1 of Pygocentrus nattereri. Taxonomy (NCBI): domain Eukaryota; kingdom Metazoa; phylum Chordata; class Actinopteri; order Characiformes; family Serrasalmidae; genus Pygocentrus; species Pygocentrus nattereri. Next base: position 22,873,898 of record NC_051214.1, read on the forward strand.
ATTGGTGAGGGTGTGAAAAAAAAGAATGATTTGGCTGAAGGGTTCCTAATTCTCCAGGGGTCAATACAACCATTGTCCTCCATAATCTGAGAAGAATGGGCCATCTTAGAACAGGGGGTACATTTGGCCCCAGATCGATCCAGCATTGGGTCTATAATACAATTGAGGTCGCCACCAAAGATCAGTTTGTGTGTACTTAGGTCAGGAAGATTAGAGAAAAGCCCAGTCATAAACTCAGCATCATCCCAGTTCGGAGCGTAAACGTTCACCAATAAGACAGGAGTTTGAAAGAGGAGGCCGGAAATAACAATGTATCTACCGTTTTGGTCTGATATAATTTTTAAAGGCTTAAACAGAACCCTCTTATGAAATAAAATGGCAACGCCCTTGATCGAGAATTATAATTGGAATGAAAAACATGGCTGATCCACCCCTTACGTAACTTGGTGTGCTCTGCTTTGGACAGATGAGTTTCTTGTAAATAGATAATGTCCGCATTTAATTGTTTAAGGTGAGAGAAAACCTTTACATTTTTAAGAGGGACTGCAGTCCCTTTACATTCCATGAAAGAAACCTAACCCCTTGTCCTAGATTCTGGCTCATCAGAAGATAGTATTATTTCGGCAGAGAGGGAAGAGAGGGAAAAGAAAGAGAAAAAGAAAAAGAAGAAAAAAAAAAAAAAAAAAAAAAAAAACATCCCACACATGAGAAACCCCACAACAAGAAACGAAACCCAAACACCCACGTACCACCCACTTCCCAAACAACCACCCTGAACGAGTTTCAGGTACAGGCCAAATCCCTCTATCTATACCCCTAAATTACACGCACTGCTCCCCACAGCGTTGTGCACAAACCTGTGTAAACATTCCAAAACCTTAAAGCAAAGTTTTATGATAAACAGAAAGTCACGTTTACATACACCTAAGCAATTCAAATACTGCAGTCGCCCGGTATCTTTACTGCCACTACACCTAGCTGGCCCTCCATAATAAGGTGATCATATATTTGTAAACAGTGCAGAGGGCACACATTTATAATCAAATTGTTACACAGGATGAGCAAAAATGAGCCATCGACAGTTTGTACACTAACATCCAACAAGTCCTCCACAACAAGGAGATAAAATTACAAACATTGCTGCATATGAGTATTTGTATTGTAATCATATACAAGACCTTGAACCAGGTAGATCAACAGGTATTCTTACCATACCTCAGCACTCAGCAAACCCAAAGGTAGTCCTCATCAAAGTTTGTTAAAGAAAGCCTGAGCCGCTTCTGGAGCATCAAAGGTTACTGTTGTGGACGAAACCAGTCCTGCGTGTTCGTTGATGCAAAATAAATGAGACGAATAGATCAGACTGAAGTGAAACAAACGGTTTTATTACAGAATTCTGGAGAGGTTACAAACAGAGAACATGCATCATGTATCTCCCAGGTAAGCTCTGACCCCTTCTCATCTGACTCCCTTTTTATAGTCGCATGACCGCTCCTTCCTTACCCAAGATATCAGTAGATTCCATCAAGCCTCCAATGTGTGCGTTAGGCCATCTCACTAATCCACATCATAAAAGTTTAAGGATGCGCTCGAGACTTGAGTGCATCTGCAAGGTCAGCTTAAGGTATTCCCTGTGTTTACCAACTCCCCCCGTTTTCCAGACAATGGCTCTGCTTATCTGACCAGATGAACCACATGTGTGGTGTGCTAATCCCAGGGTCTACTACTATTAGCTTCGAGGTATTTCCTGTTATCTGACATCTTTGTGTATTCCACCGTTAGTCAGCACACAGCCCTTATGTGCTGACTCTTAGCTCTTAGAATTGTACAATATAACCATTAAGCTTTCAATGCAAGACATAATACATCTTAAAAAGTAATATGAACAGTACTAAGGCTAATAATTCCACAATTCCCCCTTTTGACCTTTCACCCGAAAGGTCAACATTCAGACCTAGCATCGTAACCTCTATATGTTGAGTTCTGACCTGCGCAGTGAATGACAAATCAAATATCCATGCTGTGGAGCTGCCTAAGGTGTAGTCTAATTGTATTCCCCCATATCTACTAATACAACGGTCTTTGTTCGTAGTTGATCGTCTATACACCTCATATTCCCCCCTTTGTGGCTATACAGGGCCTCAAAAAACAAAAGATGAACATGAGTGCGATTACACATATAACACATTACATTTGCTTAACAACTGGACATTGTCTGGAGTGTGAGAGCGAAAAAACCTGTCAGGCAGCCAACTTTCCTGAAATATCCATCAAACAATTTGGACAGGAAAAATTCTCTCACGGTTCTCCTGCCACAAGCAACCTCCTTTATGGAACTCCAGTCCAACGTTAAAAGAAAAATTCAATATGTATGAAGGTGACTTAAGCAAATACATATGGAACCCCAAAAATAAACAAATTAAAATAATGTTCGTTAGCGGGCTAGTCGACCTATCGGACCCGATAACAAACCTAAAACCCATTTCCCTAACTCGTGAAAATAAAAGAAAAGAAAAGAAAAGAAAACACATCTGAGGTCCCAACGTACTCAAGCAAAGACATAAACACATCAATGTATCAAACTGAAACTCTTCCACATGTCGACTCCCCAAGTGGTGTTGATGGTGTTGGGTGTAGACCTTCTTGTTCAGAGTCTCAGTCCATTTTTATCGTCCATCCGTGAAGGTGTGCACCCCTTCAACGCATCCCGATTTCCAAACACTAAACCTCCCACCTTTCTTTCTAAAAGGGAAAGAAAACAACAGCGAGTCCTTGGGAAAAACAACAGACACATCATATGCGAATCACAACTCCATAAGATAATGCCAGATCCACTAAGAATGAATATAAAATGATTAAATATTCAAAAAGAATATTCCTCCACCAGTTCACCTTCTTCCACCTCATCCTCGTCTTCATCATTAATGTTAATGGGAGTGCTGCTACCCAATTTAAACCTGTCTGCTGACAGATTTTGGCAATGCGATTTTTCAAACTAGCATTCATTTTTTTCACAAATCCCTTGACTTTATGGGTGGTAAACTGCTCCAAGATGTTGTCTAATCCCCAATTTTGCAAAATCATTCTTACTATCTTATCCACAAACTCTTTCCCATGATCTGAGGAGATCCAATCTGGAAGTCCCCATCTTCCTATGACTTCTTTACACAAAATTTAGGTACTGATAAAGCGTCTTTTCTACTACCACTAATAAATATCTTTTCCCTTCAACTGGTTTTATGATGCCAACAAAAATCCACAACAACTCATGCATAGGACCCCTTGGAGTCGGAATGTGACCAGGAGGAACTATCATACCCTTCCGAACATTATTTCTCCAACAGATTGTGCACCTGCCTATGACAGTCAATCTGCTCAAATAAATATGGTGCCCAAAATCCATACGCCTTTGTGATTTTACTTCTAACTTCCCCTCTTGCAACATAAGCTAACCCATGTGCTTCATCAGAGCATGCAACAGCTGGAGGTATCAATGATAGCTGAGATAGTTAGAGCTGAACCTGACTCAGCTATTGTTGTGATGATAGCTGATTTAGCAGAGACTGACTCTATTTGACCAAAGCCTGCTTCTTCTCCTTCTTGTCATCCCCACCTGGTTGGCTATATGATCTGTATTCACACCTTTTGCCATACTTCCAAGGCCAACCACCTCTGCCAGTTTGCTCCTCACTGGTAGGGGCAACCTCTTCTGTATTTTGGCTCGCAAAATGGACTGTTCCATTTGATTCAAATCCGGATCATTTCCTGTAAAATTTCTCCACACTTGAAGGGCTCTTGAAAAATAAGCTCTCAGGTTTTCTTTCAGTCCGAGTGGCTCAATCAGAATATTATCAGGATGCGCATTTGTCGGAAATGTATCACTCAATGCTCTCTACATTCGACCTCAAACTGCAGAAAACAGCTCTGGATCATTCACAGCAGTCCCCACATATCAATTTAGTCCAGCTTTCTGTAGAATCTCATCCATAGCTGGAACCCCTAGGAGATTAGCTAAAAGTTTCCTAATACCTCCTATGGCAAGCTGTGTTCCCACCATAAACTCTTCCGCACAACATCAACCGGAGTAATTACATTTGACACCTTAGTTTGCTTTTTGTCTTTTTTAACAGTTCCCTTATTAACCCTTTTTGTTAATTACAAATTTCTTTATTCATCAATTAATGAACACACACTGAAGATTTATAAACAGTGCTAGCTAGAATTAAATGCCCTTACATCTAAATACTAATTTCTAAGTTTGTGAAAGAGTTTGTGGATAAAACAGTAGCCTCTTAGACACCCACAGATGTCTTCAATGGAGCTCAGGTTAGGTAATGCACTGGTTCTCCGCCCACAGTCATCTGGCTCTCTCCTGCTCATTCAAACAAAAGTGAATATGACACAACAAAGAGTTAATCCCAATCCATTCTTTTAACAATGCACACATTTATACACTTATCTTTCAGGACAGTGGTTATTTACTTCCTCAACTATTCTGTCCTTTCTTGGGAGCTCATCTCATTTATATATATATTTTATCGACGTCTCTGAAAAGAGGTTCATAGATTTTACTTAACTCTTAGATGTCCACGATATAATCAAAGGTCCTCTTTTGTCTCCCAAAGAAGACTCATTGTTGTTTATAACCATATAAAGGTAAAACAAAACATAGGACTCCTTATCCATACGACTTTTCCTCCTCACATTAATAATATTCAAATTTTATAAACATTACTCACTTTAACTAGTGATTTTAAATTTAATTGTCCTCCATATAAGACGCTCATAAATCTATTTATTTATTTATTTTAATTTTTCAGCAAAGTCCCCTACAAAGGCTCCTTAAGTTTTAACTAAATAAAGCAAATATCATTCCTTATCAATCCTCAACTCTCATAAAGTTACTCTATAGACACACAGCAGGTCAGAGAACATAAACGCTTCACCCCCAGAAAGAGAAGAGGGAGGGGTGGCGCTCAGACACACACAGACCCAAATCTGCACACACACGTCTTCCTCAGAAAAGGAGGGGCTGACACACAGACGAAGTCCAGCTTCACACACACACACACACACACAATGCACAGAGAGGGAGAGAGAAAAAGAGAGAGAGACCAATCCCCCTTTCTCTTACTTTTTTCTCTAAGAACGAAAAACTATACAACACACAGAACGAGCTCAGCATTTTCCTTAAAGTCGACTCATTCATACATTACTATAGCATGCTTTTGCCACCATTCGCTTTTCTTTAACTTTATCTACCAAATTCCCTGGGCCCGGGGTGTTCCCCAAATTTTATCAAGCCAAATCCGACTATTTCTCAAAGCCAATTTTCACACAGTGACTAATCTACAGATATCTTACCATTTAAGAAGCTATAGGCCTAGTACTTGTTCTACCCATGCCAAGGCGTTACTTATTAAGTGAGTATCATTATCTGAATGAATTCTTTTGGGAAACATGTGTTGGGGAATCCAGTGATTGATCAACATTTTACAGACTGATTTGCTATCTTTCCTCATAGTGGGGAACTTCCACCCAATCCAAAAATACGTCCACGAACATTAACAGATACCTGTACTTCCTGACTGTCTGAATCATATCTGTGTAATCTATCTGAATGTGTTCCCCTGGGCCATTGGGCTTAGGGAATTTTCCTACCCCTGGTTTGCAAGTTTTTTGCCACATTATTTACATTACATACTTCACATTCTTTTACATGTGTGGCTATCATAGCGGTTAGAAATGGATGCCACCATCCTTTCAAGTTTTCCCTCATCTGTACCTTTCCTACTTGTGCCAACCCATGAGCTTCTCCCAGCCCTGCTTTTACCAAAGTCCAGTGGGACCTTCCCAGACTAATTCACTCTTTCTACCACCTTTATCCAGCCAAATAGTCTTTTCTTCTGGGCTAGCCTGGTCCTGCACTTGCCTGAGCTTTTCTCCTGTCGGAATTGGTTCCCATGGTTCACCTTCCTTCAACACCATCTGCCAACTTCGTTCTTTTATAACCTGCTGCTTCCTTTGCTGCCTTGTCTGCTGTCTCATTACCTCTTTCCACCAATGAGTCCCCTTTCTGATGTCCCTTGCACTTTATGATGGCAACCGGTTTTGGTAGTTGTATCGCTTTCTCTGGTGCTAAGAACTCTTCCTTGTGTTTTATGGGTTTGCCCGCACTGGTGAGATAACCTGTCTCCTTTCATGGTGTAGTCTGGTCTAGCAAGGTCAGCCACATGTGCTAGTTCCTGCTTTAGTTCAATGAATGCCTGCTCTAGCTCAGGTGTCCATGTCAAAATGCCTGGCGTTAGGTTATCATAGGAGGGTGGGGATACTTGGGGATACTTACCATTCTATCCAGGTTGCCATTATATGTGCACTTCAACCTTCTGACCTTAGCTATTTCCTGTTCTGCATCTGATAACCTCTTCCTGGCTTTTCCCTTCTTAGACATTCCTGCCTTTTCATGTTCTGCCTTAGCCTCGTCTAATTCCTTTATTGCTCTAGCTGTAAAATCATTTAACGCCTGTCCCAAGGAAATCTGGTCATGGGGAGACAGTTCTTTATCCAACATCCATTTTCTCAACAGTTTCTCCGTTTCTGCCTTCACTTTTTTCCACTTTTTTTTTTTTTGGGTCTATCTCCAAGTCATAAACCGCTTTAGCCAAAATGATTATCTGTCTCTCCAATGTTTTCCATTGCCAATTCCCCACTCCAACTGTATTATCCAATTCTTTTCTAAATCTCTTTTACTGTATTCAGCCATGTTGATCAAAAACTGGTACTCACCAAGACGTCTTCGAAGTTTTACTTGCTCGACTCACAATGCTCAGTTGTCACCGTTAGGTTTGCTGCATGTGAGGAACTTCAAACTTATCACAAATGGGCGCTTTAGAGGACCACCCTCAGGGACTCCAACCCGGTACTTTAGAGGACCACCCTCAGGGACTCCAACCCGGTACTTTAGAGGACTCAAACCTCAAGGACTCCAACCTGATACTTTAGAGGACTTGAACCTCAGGGTCTCCAACCTGGTACTTTAGAGGACTTGAACCTCAGGGTCTCCAACCTGGTACTTTAGAGGACTTGAACCTCAGGGACTCCAACCCTGTTTTAGGGAGAGCCAATCCCAGGGGCTTTCAACCCAGTCCTTATCCCATTCACTCGTCAGATGACGGGAGGGGTTCACCAATTCCCGGCAAAAAACCACAGACCCAATACCTTATTAATCACTCAGTATATTTTTACTTTATGTTTGTTCCAATTCAGTCCTTTAAATTTAATCACTTGATCCAACCTCTTTTACCCATCCATAATTTAGCAGTTGTCAATATGCAGAATTTATTTAAATAGGTTTCTGCCAACCTGAGTAAATGGCGTGCCTGTGATGAGTAATGGAGGAGAAAGATCAAGCCTGTTTTTCCAATGGTCTCCTTTGCATCACGTCGGGGTCATCAAATTGTGGACGAAACCAGTCTTGCGTGTTCGTTGATGCAAAATAAATGAGACGAATAGATCAGACTGAAGTGAAACAAACGGTTTTATTACAGAATTCTGGAGAGGTTACAAACAGAGAACATGCATCATGTATCTCCCAGGTAAGCTCTGACCCCTTCTCATCTGACTCCCTTTTTATAGTCGCATGACCGCTCCTTCCTTACCCAAGATATCAGTAGATTCCATCAAGCCTCCAATGTGTGCGTTAGGCCATCTCACTAATCCACATCATAAGTTTAAGGATGCGCTCGAGACTTGAGTGCATCTGCAAGGTCAGCTTAAGGTATTCCCTGTGTTTACCAACTCCCCCCGTTTTCCAGACAATGGCTCTGCTTATCTGACCAGATGAACCACATGTGTGGTGTGCTAATCCCAGGGTCTACTACTATTAGCTTCGAGGTATTTCCTGTTATCTGACATCTTTGTGTATTCCACCGTTAGTCAGCACACAGCCTTATATGCTGACTATTAGCTCTTAGAATTGTACAATATAACCATTAAGCTTTCAATCCAAGACATAATACATCTTAAAAAGTAATATGACCAATACTAAGGCTAATAATTCCACACTGTCCGCCCTTCAAAGTCAACGTGCAAACGTGCTGGGAAAACCAGCCTGAAGCGGATTCCCTTGCTGTACAACGCCGCTTTTATGTCGCGAAATGCGGCGCGTCTGCAGGAGAGATCAGCACTATAGTCCGGAAAGATCCTGATTTTGTGACCACGAAAAGAGAGCTCACCCCGACCATTTCTGAGAACGAATTCCTTATCTTGGAAGTTGTGAAACAATGATGAACGCTCTGGGCTTGTTATGCGTACCTCTGTTAGCTGGTGGGCGACCTAGCCTGTGAGCTCTGTCCAGAACGGGTCGATACTGGAATTTTTCAGCTCCGAACACCTCAAAGAGGAGATCAGTCATGAAATTCACGGCATTGTCCCCCTCTAGTTTTTCAGGAATCCCTATCACGCAAAGATTAGCTCTCCTCGAGCAATTTTCCAGATCGTCCAGCTTGTCCTGGAGTTCAGCATTGAGGGCTCGAAGAGATTCGCATTTGTTTTCCAGTGTGACAATTCTATCACTGTGGACAGATGCGGCGTCCTCTAAGGCTTTAATGCTACCTGCGTGCGAGACCAGAGTCTGTTTAATGGAGTCCAGTGATTCCTGAATAGGTTGCAAGGCCTTGCTCAGTGTGTTTGCGTGGTCAGACACAAGCGATTGTTCCAACTTTAACACTGGCAAAAACCACGTTGGGGGCGAAGTGTCAGTGTCAGCAGCTCGTTCTACCTCTGAAGCAGTGACCAACCAGGAACTCTCCGGACTCTCCACAGGTAAGAGACGTTTCTCCATAGCCAACTTAGCGTTAGCCTCCTCCAGTGTAGCAGCTTTAGCCGAGAACATGCGTTCAATGGCGGGGGGTCGGGTTGCCGAAGTAGTCTTCGAAGTTGTTTTCTCCCTGAGATTACGTGACATTGTGTAGTCTGTTACACTGCCATAACTAAACTCCTGTACGGTGTCGAATAAACAAAGAAAGGATGCTTAATTCTAGTAAAACTGAACACAACCCGCGGGAGCAGCGTTGACACACGTCTACTCTAGTACCGCCATCACCCGGAAGTCCCCTGTGCTGCATTCTTAAACACAGACTTAAAAAAAGCAGAAACATCTCAAAAGTCAAAGTACCATTTTACTATATAATTAAATGCAGTCATTATGCTAGTAGTGAATTATGCAGCCTTTCACAGCCCAGATAGCGAGCCACTATTGGTCCAATGACTTGATAAGGTCAACACCTCAGACCGCCCAGATTATTGTCCTGCTTACAAAATCTAGTTTTTAATCTTCACAAACAGATTTTTAAATGCACACACTCTTATTTTGTAAAATAGAATTATAAAAATATGAGCTAAAGTAAATGAGTTAATAATTTGCAGAGGACAAGTGTAATGATGCAAGGTACCCCCTTAGCACATTACCACTATAAATGAGTGTAGACATCAGACATCCCAAGTCTCCCGGGAGTTTTTTCGTGATCGGGAAAAAAAGTCTGTGTCGCCTACGTGTGCATTTGTGTGCGCTCTTGGCCGCTCGTTCTAGATTCTAGGAGATTTTATCTGGCTTGTGGGCATCAGGGAACCGCTATGTATAATCGTATAATATGCGGGAGACTCCCAGAGCGTCCGGGACCCTTGGGATGTCTGAGACATACTTACCTGTTTTAACACGCACTGCTCATACTCACCTGGTAGGTCCTAAAAGAGTACTGAGTGTGACTCCTGGGCTTTTACTTACCTGGGCGAGTCCACCCTCTGTAGTAGAGGAGGGGAGTGAGAACCGGTAAATGCAAAGAGAAAAGTGAATCATGTGAACATTGTAAATAACAGTGATTGATTACTGTTTCTATGGCCTTGTATTTTGATGGCCACGTATAACGTTGTGCCATATTCATTTCAACATGTAAATAGGAAATGTATGGTTTAGTTTCCTACCTGTGGGGGAATGGAATAGCTTGGGGGAGGAGCTACCTGTATATATACGGCTCTGTAACCACAGATTGGGGTGCTTCTTCCCCTTTGGTAGCAGTGCTGGACTACACCTGTTTGTAAGGATTATTTCAGTGACTAGACTTATGTGACTTTGCAGTCACAGTCTAATTATCTCTGTTGATTGAGGTCGTGTTTGGTTTTTTTCTTTTTGTTTTAAAAAAAATACACCGTTGTGGCAAAAAAAAGGTGATGGGTTAAAAAAGAACTTCTCTACTCCTGCCCTTTTTTTTCAGTGTCTAGCTGCTTGCCCTACACTACCCATAAGGCGTACCATATTTCTTTTGGGGGTAATTGTGGCCACGCTTTATCGCAACAAGAAGAGAAAAAGTCTTCTTCTTTCGGCTGCTCCCTTTAGGGGTCGCCACAGCGGATCATCTGCCGCCATCTTGCCCTATCTACTGCCTCCTCTACTTTTACACCAAGGAAAGATAAAAAGTAATGAAAGTTAATTGGACTGTTAGAGGAAAAGTGATAAAGCATCATTGTGTCTCATCGTCTTTGCCGCTGGTGGGCCACCTGGAAAACACTAAACAAAAAGCCAGTGGGCTGCTAGCTTTGCCATCAGTGGGCCCACAGTGAGCTCTACTTCTCTCTGAAACTTGAGTAAAGACAATAGGAAGTGACGGTTAATACAGAAGTCAGGGTAACACTGCCGTTGTCCTAAAGTTGAGACTGTATTTAGGAAATTTAGTCAGGATGTTTCTGTAATACTGTTTTCTTATCTGGAGTTAGGATAAGATTATGAAGTTAGGAACTTTTGTTCTGTAATAACTCAAGTTGTCATGGTTACTAAACAGATAAGATTTTAGTTAAGATGTTTCTGTAATTCGGCAACAAAGAAAAAAAGCGGTCAGCTCGTAGTGACCCTTCAGCTGCCCTTCATTCTGGAGACTTTTTGAACAATACTGCAGATATTCTTTACACTGTACAAGCCTTTCAACATCAATATGCCAGTTACTGTTTAAACTCTTTTACTCAGGACCGGAGGAACAGAAGCCGGCCATCTGGCCTTCAGGCTGTGCCCCCATGGCAAAGGTGGTTTTATCAGTTTGAAATTACTGCAGATCATGAAGATCATTCATACTTATCTCCACCAACGTCCCTGTATTAACCATTTATTTGTCTTTGCTGTAAGAGGTTTCTGTGCTCAGCTGGCAGCAGCTGGTCTTAATTCCATACCTTTCTTGTGGACCACAGATGAGAATTCGGGTCAAATTCAGCTTTTCACACAGTTTAATGCCTTAAATGACCAGGACACACGTTTAATTACACACTTCTATGATCTAAGAGTAGCTCAGCCAGTTTGTACTGGACTCACTGTATTGACTGAAAAATGAACCTTAGTATGTAGTGAGTTTGGGATTTTAGGGGGTTTAATGCAAAGAAAAGATTTTTCCCACCAATGTCTGATTAACACCTCAGTCTCCCCTAAACACTTTACTTTCTCTTCTCCTCTGTCCCTGTAGCTGCACTGCCGAGCTTTACACAGAGCAAGCAGGATGTTTTCTTACATCTTCACACAGCACAAAGGTTTGTTTTCACACTTTCAGCACAGAGAAACACTTTACTGACTGTTGTAGTTTGATTTTGAATGTGACGATGGTGAAGTTGATGAGATGTTTTCTCCTGATTCCTGCAGCTGGTGGAGTTGAAGCTCTAGCCTCAGACCATCTGTGAGGGGCTGGAGTCTGAGCACTGGTGGGTGCTCAGCAATGAATTTTATCATTTGTTCCCAGAGGTGAGACTGAGATATTAAAGCAGGTTCATATTTTCACTATGATTATATTTTCTGATGTCTCTGTTTTACTGTCTTTTTCTTTTAACCTCATGGTGTCACTGCTGTGTCCTGCATCTAGATAAAGCTATAATCTCACTTGGACTGTAAGACTTTTGCTGCCAGATTTCCGTATCTAGATATTTTCATCAACATCTCATCTTCTCATTCAGTGCAATGGAACATCAATGAGTGAGGCGGCCATCTACCTCCACACTGACTCAGTGGAGTCGTCACTGCAGAATGTTACACTGCTTAGAACTTCCTTGTGTACTTTTGTAGTTACAGTTAAAAGATTGAAACATAGTCTTTCTGTAAAATTGTGTCCAAATATAGTTTTATGCATTTTCAGCCTTTCTCTGTGTTTTTCAGCAAACCAAAGTGTTGAAGACACTTGCTTTGTCATTTTGGGGAAGAAGACCCCCCCACTGACATGCAGTGAGTCCAAGTCAGTGGTTGGGGTCTAAACTTTTACTTTTTGTGTCAAACATCTTGCATTTGTGTGTGCAAAGACCCATTTCACTGCAGGAATTGTTAGATCCTAATGTCAGCGCATACTGATCAATATATATCATGACCGATGGGCTTCAGGCCTATGGTACGCACAAGGCCTTAGGGCTTGCGTCATAGAGAGGCCTCAGCTTATACTCGTGCGTTCATATGGTTAGTTGTACCCCATAGTGACAATGATATCTGATTAGCAATGTTCTAACATTATCTGTTGTTTAGGCTCCATGTTCCTGGACGTCATAAACGTCCTTGGGGGCCCTTGTCCACCTAAATCTCTATTTCATCCAATCCTCTCCCTCTATTGTCTTGTTGCATGATCGTGCGATGGTCATGCCATTTGTGTGAATATAAACTCTGCTATTTTGATTAATAAAGGGGAGAGACTTTCTGAGTACAGACACTGTCTCTGTGGTCATTTGAGTTTCCCCCCAGCCGACTGGACTCTTAGAAGGACTGAGGGCTTCTGGCTAAGTTCACAGCTTTGGTATTGAGGTCAAACCTTAGAACCTAAAACATGATCAAACGGTTCTAACAGTAATGTCATACATTATCATGTGTTCCCTGGCTTTGCTGACTTCCTGCTCCATGGGACTCACACTGTAACACAATAGTTATGTGTAGCTGTGACACCTCAGCTTGTGACGTCTCACCAACACCAACTTTACTGCTTATCACATCCTCAGATCAGAACAGCCCACATGCAGTAAAACTGTTCTAGCCTGTTTGAACTCTTCTGCCAGACTCAGAGGCTCATGCTTCAACCTTCCTCTTTTCCCTCTGCCTGTAACTGTTTCTATAACAGATCAAGACCAGCTTGATCAGAACTGCCTTCACTATCAGTGGAAGGACTCTGCTCCTCCTCATGAGGGGGTTCACTTGCTTTTCATTTTATTAATGCAGCAAAGTAACTCAATTCTTTCTCTTTCAAGCGACTCGACTTTTGCTTGCAGGACACTAAAGGAGTGCTGAGTTTGTTCCATGTGTTGTTGGTGCTCTGCTCTTAGAAAACAATGCCACAGTCTAATCACCTGAACACACCCTTAAAGGTCCCTTTTCTTTACCTCGCGACCTCGGTACACAACCCAAAGCCTATAGGACTTCTGTGACTCACTTCACTGCCTGTGACTCGTGAGAACAGTCACTGACCAAAACTCAACACAAAACTGGACCTGTTCTGTTCAGAATTTAAGTTTTTTTCCAGGTTTCCAGGTCTCCAGGTTTTTTTCTATTTTTCCAGGTCTCACAATTTTGATCCTCATCACCATTGATGTAAATATTTGATGTTGCCATGGAAGAGATTCAGGAGATCGGGGTTCACAGAAAGGTTGATTTATTTGAAGAGCACTCTGTTCTCTGCTGTCTTTGCTAATCTTCACCCAGTCTGAACAGAACCTCAGACACACTGATTTTATTCTGCCATTGACCCCCATCAGGACGCTTGGTACCTTCTTGGTACCACCAAGTCAGTGTTCTCAGAGCCTTAGATAATGTCAGGGTCATTATTGTTTGAATCATGAGAACCGAACACAGTTGACTTCTCAAAACATCTCTTCAGCATTAACATGCTTACCAATGGATAATAAAGTAAAACAAGGAAAAAGAACAGAAAATTAGAAGACAAAAACAGTTCCCAAAACAACTTAGAAAAGCATCTTGTGACATAATATGACATAAATGATCACAATAACTTTAAATATTGTCGTATTGCCCACCTTATCAGCAAACCCAGGAATGTAGAGGATCCCAGAGTGAAGCTCAGAGTGGAAAAGTAGTTCTCATTGTTCCCTCCTGCTGGTCCTCATCCACTCTGTGTATTATAGCTGTGCTTCATAAGCACTAGTTTACACTTTGCACTGAACTGCTTGCAGCCTCCAGATTATTCACTAAAATGGTTGAAATTGCATCAGAAAAGCAAAACCCTGACTAATAAAAGAGGCTCCAACAGAGTTTTCTTAAAGACTTTTATTGGTGTCAGTGGAGCTCCCCTCAACGCCACTCGCTGTAAGAAGGGAAGCATGGCGCGCATGCGTAACCTCAAAATGGGTGTGGAGAACAATAAACAAGGGGTACAGACTCCAATTTGCCGTCACTCCACTGCAATTCGGGGGAAGATTATTCTCAAAAGCCCTGGGCGAATCAGCTCGTGTTCTTCAAGAGGAAATATCTTTATTGATGAAGAAAGGAGCAATAAGAATTGTGCCTCCTGAAGAGAGCAGGTGCGGTTTCTACTTGAGGAACTTTCTGGTCCCAAAGAAGGGAGGGGGTTTAAGACCGATTCTGGATCTGCGTGCTCTAAACCGGCACCTCAGAAAGTTCCAGTTCAGGATGCTGACACACACAGCCCTAATGCGTTTTGTAAGACGAGGCGACTGGTTCACCTCAGTCGACCTACAGGACGCCTACTTTCACATCCCTATATACCCCCTCACAGAAAATTCCTGAGGTTCGCTTTTCAGGGCGTGACCTACGAACATCTTGTTCTTCCGTTCGGACTTTCTCTAATCCCGCGTGTGTTTGTGAAATATACGAAAGCGGCCATTGCGCCGCTCAGGAGGAAGGGCATTCGTCTGGCCACATACATAGACGACTGGCTCTTAGCTGCCCAGTCAGAGCAGGAAGCGTGAGAGCACACCAGACTGCTCACGGAGCATCTGAGTGCAAGAGTTTTTCGGACATGCCTAGCCCACTTTCAGAGGGGGCATTACGTCTCTTTCAGGCTGTGTCTCAGACTTCTGGGATTAATGGCATCGGTTTTGGTCGCTGTGCGGTTCAGCCGCCTGTACATGAGAGGATTTCAACGTTGGGTGGCCTCCCTCGGACTGAACCAGTTACGTCACGGCCACCGCCAAGTTTTGGTTTCTGTAGACTGCGCATTGGCGCTGCGCCAGTGGAGACAGCTGGCTTTTCTGACAAGGGGCGTTCCGATGGGCACCATCCTGGCCAGGTGAGTGGTCACATCGGATGCATCCCTCTCGGGACAGCACCCCCTGATATGCCGTTTTATGAAGGGAGCGCGCCGGCTCCGCCCTATATCCAAATCACTCACTCTGTCGTGGGATCTGTCATTGGTGTTGGAGGCTCTAACATACCCCCCTTTTGAACCTCTACATGACATGGATCTCAAAATTTTATCTATGAAGAAGCATCAACGAAACGAGTCAGTGAAATCCATGTGTTTTCGGTGCACCCAACGTGCACTCAGGTTGCACTGAGGGATTTGGAAGTCGGGTTGAAACCTAACCCTGCCTTCATCCTCAAAATTGAGTCATCAGCGGCGTTTTCCCCTGTGGTGCTGATGGCTTCCCCCCCCCCCACCGTTTGCCTCTGATGAGCAGCGGCGGTTAAACATGCTGTGTCCGGTGCGCGCGCTGCGCATTTATCTGAACAGGACTAAGGAGTTTAGGAAAACTGATCAGCTGTCCGTATCCTGGGCAAGACCTCACATTGGGAAGCCCATCACTAAACAGCGCCTGTCCCACTGGATAGTCGGGGCTATAGCTCTAGCTTACTCCAACAAAGGCATGCAGCCTCCCGCTGCCTTGAGGGCACATTCCACAAGGGGAATGGCAACATCCTGGGCCCTGTTTCAGGGCGTTTCTGTTCATGAGATTTGTGCTGCAGCCAACTGGGCCTCGCCTCATACATTTACTAGGTTCTACAGGCTGGATGTCACTGCGCCTACCTTGGCGCATACTGTGCTTAGTGTATGCCCACCTGAGGGACAGGACCCACTGGCCAGAGAATGATTAGTCTCTGACGGAGCAGATTTACATGGCTTGGGGCAGACGGTTTTACGAAGTGAGCTTGTCTGGCAATACGGGAGTCGGCATATCCCATAGTGAGATACCGAAACGAATGCACTCCTTTGAAATCTAGACTCTCTCTGCCGGCACTGGGCAGCTCCTCTCCAGCCATATTCATCCATTCTGTGTCCATCCATTCTGTTTCCTCTGTCTTTTTGTTTGTCCATTGATCTGTGATGGGTCTTCTGCCCGATTTCATTTGTTCTTACTTTGGGGACGCTCTCTCTTCTATTTACAGTCTATCTCTGGAGCACTCTTTTCCTCAGGAGTGGTTTGGTGATGGTTCTGCAGATGTCCTGCTTTCCAATAATGTGTTTCTCTTCTATCCTCCTCTCTCCATGTCATCCTTGAGGATCAATTTCAGGTGCTCTTTCACAGTTCAAGATGTTCTGGTGTTGTTCTCCTCTTCTTCTCCTTCACTATTCCTCTCTTGGTCCCTTTTTATAGTTGATTTTCCGACCCTTCCCACGTGTTCCTCTCCTGGTCTTTTTCTTTTGCTGATTTGTATTGACTTCATTCCCTGGAGAGTCATTCTTCAATGGTTTTATTTCAGCTAGAAGAAAACATCAGAGAAATCAACAACAAAGCCCACAAATAATCTAACCTGGAACAAAGACTTTGTAATTAGTATTTCAATGATTGAAATGTTAAAATGTTTGTTTAATTACAAATACAGACACCCGTATCAGATCAGTGCCATCTCTACATTTTACTCACCAGACTGGTTGATGGATCCTTCAGTCTCATCAGTGATATCTGCCCAACTTTTAATGGGCTCAGGATCATTCGTCATTTCCAGATCTGTTCCTGCAATGAATCAGATTTAAAAATAAAAGTGATTTGATTATTTCAGTTTTGAAATGTTCATGTTTCGGACCAAAAGAGGAGATGTTTGGTTTTATATTGTTTGGTGTGAGTGGTTGACGTTTGAAGATGGTCTTTGGTTCCATAGCCAGAGTTTAACTTCTTCATTCTTAATGAATTGTGGTTTCTATTACTTACCAAGGCCTTGTTTGACTTTAGCCTCTGTCTTGTCCAGCTGAATGTCAATCAGATTGTTAAGGTCACCAGCCTCTTCTTCTGCACCAGTGACCTCGTGCATTTCATTTCCTGCTTCAATTGTTGAAAATATTAGCAGTTGTTCAGCTTCTTATGTCCTCAGTATCTGTTTTTCTTTTACTCACCGAGACTGTGGTCAACTGTTTCCTCAACATCACTCAGCAGATCTGCCATCAGACTTTTAATGGTGGTCAAATCTGCTCCTTCATCAGACGTCTTTTCCACATCTTTTCATGCAGGAGACAGAATCAGTCATTAAATCCTGATGTAAGTCAGATATTTGGTATTATGTGTGCAATATTATGTAATAGTATTTTTTGAAGGCTGAAGATGGTGGTTGGAGGAGGAGGAGCTGATATTGTTATATTAAATCCTGTTTTACATTTTTAACAGTTTTATAACTCTTGTTTTCTTCATGATATCTTGTGTTCATCTGCTCTACTCACCCAGAGAATGGTTGTTAGGTGTGAGTGGTTGATCCAGACGAGCTTCAGCCTCTGTATCTGCAGTGCTGATCACTTCACATACTGATTCAAAGAAACAGAGACAGAGTTTTCTATAAATTGTTGATTAAACTTTACCAGAAGTTAATACTACTGCTCTGTAATCTAATAGTGATGGTGAAGTGAAGGAATGTGTGAATGATCTGATGCCTTTCTTTGGCAGTGGAGTTCTGTAATACTACAAGTGTCTTGAATGTCATCTGAAGAGTTTTATTAAGCATTTATTATTCAGTAGAATTTTATTAATCAATATTTAAAATAAATCAGTGTCCTTTGGGGTTAATTATGCATTATTAATCTCTATTTCTCACCCATCGATTCGGCCTCGATGTTATCAATGAACAGGAGCATCAGCTGTTTAACGGCTTCCACCTCAGCTTCGGTGAGTGTCGCCTCAAGCATCTCGTCTCCTGCATGAATAAACATAAATAAATATCAACAAATATAGAATCAACAACCATGTAAACAGCTTTATTTTAGAAAAATGAACAGATATCTTGTAGTATGTCATTATAATTGAATATTTTTTAAAGTGATTTCTCTGTGATTGTGAGTTGTTATGGTTCAATTCTTACCCAGATCTTCGGTCTCCGTGTCCTGAAGCTCAAGGTGCAGATCTTCAATGACCTCTGCTTCATGTTCTCTGTCCATCACCTCGAGCCTCTCCTCTTCTGCTTTAACATGAATTAAATTTCAACAATTACAGATCAAGAACCGAGCGTTTCCTCAGTAATCTCACCTGGACCTCAGAATTTCCACATTCAGAGAGGTCAGTGTTTCTGCTATAGTGCTGGTCATCAGCCGCTGATCTGTGTTTCTTTGATCTGACTCTCTCAGTGGTTCAGCACTCGGGATTCTAAAGTTTCTTGCTGTGATTTTCTTCTTGATATCTAGTGTTAATCTGCACTACTCACCCAGAGGATGGTCATTAGGTGTGTCCATGTCATCCCAATAGTTCTCAGTGTGGACTGTCAGGGCTTCAGGCTCAGTGTCTGTCATGTTCATCACTTCAGATCCTAATTCAAAGATAAAGTGAGACAGTTTTCTATGAAATCTTTATGAAACATCATCAAAAGCCAGTATTACTTCTCAATAGTGATGGTAAAGTGAAGGAATCTGTCAATGAGCAGATTCTTTAATAGGCGTGTCTTGAACATCATGTGAAGAGTTTATTAAGCATTTATTATTCAGTTTACTTTCATAAATCGATTATTTAAAATAATCTGTCATTTTGGGTTTATTATTTATTATTAATCTCTATTTCTTACCTAACTCTTCGGCCTCGATCTTATCAATGAACAGGAGCATCAGCTGTTTAATGGCTTCCACCTCAGCTTCGGTGAGTGTTGCCTCAAACATCTCGTTTCCTGCTTTAACATCAATAAACATCAACAATTATAAGAATAATAACCATGTAAACAGCTTTATTTTAGGAAAATGAACAGAGATCTTGTAGTATATCATTATAATTGAATATTTTTAAAGTGGTATCTCTGTGATTGTGAGCTTGTTATGGTATTAGTTTTAGATTAACACAATATCAGCAGTTCTTTTGCTGTATGTACCCAGATGTTGCTCCATGCTGTCCTCGGTCTGATCCAGATAAATGTTCATGAGCTGCTCGATTGCTTCGGCCTCTGCTTCAGCAGCCGTCATCTTCAGCTCCACATTCTCTGTTTTCACAGGAATCAGAACGGTCAGTTTACCAGCTGTGGCATTTTCATGATATCAGTTATTAATGACTTCTGCTTTAGTGCTCGTCATCTGATTTTCCTTTTTTTCAATAACACTAAATTAATACTTTCCAATTCCAAGAGCTACTTTATGAGAGTTGTTGGTAGACGTTGTGGAACTTTTTAAACTGATATTTATAATTGAATGTTCATGTGGACGTTCGGTGGTCAGTACTGGATTAATTCATCTTAGCATTATTATCAGTAATTTTCAGTCCTGTTTTTAATTATTTTGGCAGATATTAACTTCCATTTCTTACCCAGAGGTTGGTTGTTTGCCTCCTGCTCTTCCGGGTCAGCGCATGTTAGTGGTGTAATGGCTTCGGCCTCCGCTTCAGCCTCAATCTGATCCAATGAAGTATCCCTTACATCACTGCTGGCTTCAGGAACATCTTCACTGGTCTGGACGTCCTCATGTAGAGGAGTTCCCGTCTTCTCCGGTATCACAGCAGAAATGGTCTCCAAGCTGCCAGACACAAGACCTGCTGGGATGAGTGGAGCTTTGCTCTCCTCCTCTCCTGCTGCTGGCTGTTGGCTTGCTTGGCTGTTGTCTGCTTTTTCTACATCCATCATCTTTTCTTTTTTCTGTTCTTCCTTCCTTTTTCTTGTCCTCCACTTTTTCTTCTTCTTGATTTTGCCTCCATTCTTCAGTTGTTCATTGTTTGCTTTGTTCTCTGTGTCTGAGTCGGACTGCTGGCCTCTGCAACACCAAAACCAGAGGCAGCTCATTGTGCTGCTGGTCTGCTCTCTCGTCTCAATACAGAATGATTTGAGAATGTAGTGCGTGTGGAGTTTATCTGTGTCAGAGCCGTTATGACATCACAATGTTTTAAATATCGGTCCATCAGGTGGGAAAGTCTCCTATTATGATGTCACTGATCTACACTGTAGTTGCTGCAGTCAAATGGATGAGGAATAAATATAAAAAGGCATTTGTGTGTTAAAATATAAGAGAGGTTTTCACTCAACTGCTTCACATTTGAAGCGTATTACATACGAAGGCTTCATATTCAGTAACTATAGAGACTTCACTGTGAGCTAAAGGAGCTTTTCTTGGGCTTTACAAGTTTGTAGTTAAACTTTGTCTTGGTAAAGGGTTCATTTCCCCGTCACAGCTCTGTACAAAAACTCTTTATTGTGGCAGTCAATGTGCTTTGCCTGTGCAACACTTTATTACACTGGAATTAACACAAATAAATATAAATACAGTAAAAAGTCATAAGAATTGTTTTCAAAACAGGTTCTTACGTCTTGCTGCGTTCCATCCATCCCATGAATTTCTTCAATTCCGTCAGCAGTTCAGCTGATTTCACATGATAACGAACCACATAATCATGTCAAACATGATTTCAGATGATTGATTTCACCCTGTATAATTTAGAGGACAGAACCCTAAACAAAGATTGATATATAGATATGAAAAAGATCACTGAACTAGTGGAGTAAATGTGTTTGAATTGCTTCATGTAACTGTCCAGTCACAAAGAAATGATGTTGCCTGTAACTTCCAATCTGTAACTGTAGAAGCGGTCAAGCTGGACGCATTTTCACATCAAAGTACACTGGAATGATTTGTCCCTCTACGCAATAAGCTGGTGATGCCTGTGAGTTCAGTTGCCTGTATATTATCAGTGCTTAACGAACAGTGAACAACTTAATCTTTCACTACAGACAGCATAATCAGTCCTGTGTAACTGGATTTATTTCCATTCAGTTAAACAGTTTCTGCTATTGTACCCACTCCTGCTAGATACTGCTAATAGAAATTAGATTTATTGTTGTAAGACTCATTTGTCAGTCATAGAGCATCTAAAACTCAGGAGAGATTGGGTGGGCCAAATTTATCTATGTTCCAGTAGTCCAGTAGTAGGGTTACTGCTATCATAGTGAATAAAAATCCCCTTTATTACTGAAATAGAAGAGTAGGACCCAGAAGGTAGATATATCATTTGGTCACAGGCTTTATCTTTGGTCAGCACCTCACTATCTTTAACATGTATGTTCTAAATGAAGACTGTCCCAAGTCTCAGGTGATTTTAACTGCTTACTGAAATCTACTCTGGATAAATCTTCTTCAGCACCTTTGGTCAATCCAAAATCTTCCCACAGCCTCAATGACTTGTGTCAAGATTGGGGTTTAGTGGATGTATGGAGAGAATTTCACTCCACAGTTAAAGACTACACATTTTCCTCTGATCCACATAATTCATATTCCAGATTAGACTATTTCTTTGTACACTGCCTAAAAAAAATGAAGGGAACACTCAAATAACACATCCTAGATCTGAATGAATGAAATATTCTCATTGAATATTTTGTTCTGTACAAAGTTGAATGTGCTGACAACAAAATCACACAAAAATCATCAATGGAAATCAAATTTATTCACCAATGGAGGCCTGGATTTGGAGTCACACACAAAATTAAAGTGGAAAAACACACTACAGGCTGATCCAACTTTGATGTAATGCCCTTAAAACAAGTCAAAATGAGGCTCTATTTTTGTATGGTAAGTATATATTTGGGAGGATCTATTCCCAAACCTGGACTAAAACATCCGCCAACTCCTGGACAGTCTGTGGTACAACGTGGCGTTGGTGGATTGAGCGAGACATGCTGTCCCAAATGTGCTCAATCGGATTCAGGTCTGGGGAAAGGGGCGGGCCAGTCCATAGCTTCAATGCTTTCATCTTGAAGGAACTGCTGACACACTCCAGCCACATGAGGTCTAGCATTGTCCTTCATTAGTAGGAACCCGGGGCCAACCGCACCAGCATATGGTCTCACAAGGGGTCTGAGGATCTCATCTCGGTACCTAATGGCAGTCAGGCTACCTCTGGCGAACACATGGAGGGCTGTGCAGCCCTCCAAAGAAATGCTACCCCACACCATTACTGACCCACTGTCAAACCGGTCATGCTGAAGGATGTTCCAGGCAGCAGATCGCTCTCCACGGCGTCTCCAGACTCTGTAACGTCTGTCACATGTGCTCAGTGAGAACTTACTTTCATCTTTGAAGAGCACAGGGCGCCAGTGGCGAATTCTGGTGTTCTCTGGCAAATGCGAAGCATCCTGCAGGGTGTTGGGCACAACCCCCATCTGTGGACGTCGGACCCTCATACCATCCTCATGGAGTCGGTTTCTAACCGTTTGTGCAGACACATGCACATTTGTCGCCTGCTGGAGGTAATTTTGCAGGGCTCTGGCAGTGCTCCTCCTGTTCCTCCTTGCACAAAGGCGGAGGTAGCAGTCCTGCTGCTGGGTTGTTGCCCTCCTATGGCCTCCTCCACGTCTCCTGGTGTACTGGCCTGTCTCCTGGTAGCGCCTCCAGCCTCTGGACACTACGCTAACAGACACAGCAAACCTTCTTGCCACAGCTTGCATTGATGTGCCATCCTGGATGAGCTGCAATAACTGAGCCGCTTGTGTGGGTTGTAGAGTCCGTCTCATGCTACCACGAGTGTGAAAGCACCAAAAACATTCAAAAGTGACCAAAACGTCAGCCAGAAAGCAGAAAGGTACTGAGAAGTGGTCTGTGGTCCCCACCTGCAGAACCACTCCTTTATTGAGTGTGTCTTGCTAATTGCCAATAATTTCCACCTGTTGTCTGTTCCATTTGCACAACAGCTGTGAAATTGATTGTCAGTGTTGCTTCCTAAGTGGACAGTTTGATTTCACAGAAGTTTGATTTACTTGGAGTTATATTGTGTTGTTTAAGTGTTCCCTTTATTTTTTTGAGCAGTGTATATTTTAACCTTATGCTTGTGTTGAGAAGTTGTAGGACTAGCCCTGTTGTGTTGTCAGACAGTAACCCAGTCTTTCTGGAGATTGACCCTAACATGATAAATCCAAGATCAATGTTCTGGAACCTGAGCTCCTCATTATTAAATGTGGAGTCATTCTGTTCATAAACCAGAGAGAAAATATCCCAGTACTGGCAGGACAAGCAGCTTTGCTCTACTTCATCAGCCACCATATGGAACTCTGTTAAGGCTACTTTCAGAGGTCATGCCATTGCTGACACATCCTTGCAGGCACAATTACAGGCATGAAAAGTAAACATGTTGATTCTGAGGGTCTCTTTTTAAAATAATGATGTAAATGTGCTCCATCCCAAAACAACTGGAACTCCTTGTCCTGCCAAAATTCCATCCAGCCCCTGCTGAATGTTCATTCGCTCCAGTGGTGTGTCCCCCTCTCTGTGGGGATTCTGCCACACCTCCTCTTCACGGTCTGCAGTGGCAGAAATGAAAATAAATGGAACTTCCTTTAAAAATGAGCCTTTTAGTAAAACTGTACACTTTTCCTCCAAACAACTTCCAAACATGAATAAGATGAAATGCATCACCATCAACAGCTGTAAAGAACCATCAGACCCCTTTAAGTGCAGCACAATCATGGAGTAAATCATGAGCTCACAAGATGAACTGAAACCTCATCACTGCGTGTGGTGAAACAGTAAGGAAGGAGAACTTAGACGCCAAACATGTCTTTGTTGAATGACTGTATTTGGACTAAGCAGGAAATCATATACGAGTCATTATCAGTATGCTGTGTCTTTGGGTGGCGCGCATTCCTCAGGCTCTGAATCTCACTTGAACTCCATCTCCCAGAATCGTCAGGGAGATCACATGACTCCTGTGACCTCTGAACTGCCTTCAGGCTCCACTCAGGCTCTAACTGTCCCGAATACTAATTTGGTTCACCTGTTTCACAAGTCATGGGCTTTAGCAGAGTAAGGTTGTGAAGTATTGTATCGTTTTTGACCTTCTGAGCATTTTATTGTTTATGTGATTTGCTGTTTATGACCATTTCGCCTGTTTTTCCCGACCCTTTGGATTGTCTGCCTTTTGATCACTCACTGTTATTTGACCCTTTGGACTGTCTTCTAGAATTTGCCCTTTTGCCTCACCCTTTGGTTGTTCTGCCGATTGTTATGTTGTGGATCTGCTCGTATTTTCTTGTTTTGACCCATGCCTGCTTTGTGACCACGAGCCTGTTTCATGTTTCCCTCAGTAAAGCCTCTCGATCATTTTTCCCGCAAGCATCTGACTCATTCTGTGTCGTTACACTGCAACCTCATAACTTTAAAACAATGACTTAAGATTTAAAATTCTGTTGTAACCTCTCGTTTTCTTTTTTACAGGTGGTGGAGGATCCTGGACGGACAGCGGACAATGAGGAACGAAAACGCCTGGGATGGAGAATCCCATTTCTTCTTGTTACCCCTGCCCCTTGTTTTTGAGTGTCACCCTGAGCCCCTGTTACAACTTACAAGGACCCCCCAGAAAAAAACAGCCCGTCTCCTATGATAGCAGAAAAGGGAAAAGTTCAGCTCCTCACTGCTGGGCTTTAGTTTTATTTTGGGGAGTAAAAGTTTTCAATGAGGGGATTTAAGACAATTGTTTATGATCGCCCACCGATAATTCTTTAGTGATACGAAGCTAAACTCAGATATTCACCAGGCGTAAAATAGGTAAAATAGGTCTGAGGGGGTTTTGGGGAGAGAGGCTTTTAAAAATACACTTTTTATTTAAATGCAGTAGCCCGTTACCTTAAACAGACTGTTTTACACAAACGTATTATCTGACATGGTCAAAATAAGATTATATTACAAATTCATATTTCAAAAACTAATCTCATCTTAATTTAGCAGTGTTATTTCATCTTACAGCATTATTTTATTTAAAGTTAGTGTAGTATACTGAACAGTCCTTTGAGCTATATGGTTATCCATAGTTGCAGTTTCAAAACACTAAAGGATGATGGGTAAAACAGTCTTGAGCCCCACCACACTGGAGTAACTAATGGAGAGTTGTACGTTTATTTTCTACTCAGTAAACCAAAATCGTTCCCCTGTCTCAGTGTGAGTTCATATCACTTGTGGATACAACAGTTAGTAAATCCTGAACTACTAAGTTAGATAGAGGGCGAAAATCGTTTATGTCTGTTATTTAACAAATGACCATAGCTGCCCAGCTGAAATGTGACCACGTCCTGATAATAATGTTAAAAGTGTAAGTCAGTTTGTCAGATAGCTGCAGTTACTGATGTAAAAAGGTCAAAACCAAAGTGTGATAACCTGTAAGTTCTGAATATAGTGAGAGGCTCCCTGTGCTGCATTCTTTTTTTTTTTCCCAAATGATTTTTTATTGGGGCGGCACGGTGGTGTGGTGGGTAGCGCTGTCGCCTCACAGCAAGGAGGGCCTGGGTTCGATTCCCCGGCCGGGTGACCGGGGTCCTCTCTGTGTGGAGTTTGCATGTTCTCCCCGTGTGAAAGGGTTAACTCTGCTCCAACTCTGCTCTAAGCAGACTTTGCCGTAAGCATAGCTACTGTCCTTGGCAGTTTTGCACAAACAACTTGCTCCTCTTATCGGGACAACATTCTGTCCAGAACCATTTGTTCTCTTTCGTAAGTAAGATTATCGTACACAGAGCAGAAGCCCCCCTCCTTTGGGCAGTTCCGGTGGTCCGTGAGTGTCAGCTTAGCATTTCATGACTGTTAGACAACTTATTTGGGTCCACCCTGTTTGCTTGTACGCAACAGGGCAGGACGTGTTTGTATAAAAGAAGGAGTGCCCTTCTTTCTGTGTGCAGAAGACTTAATAAACTCTTTGATTGATTAAGAGAGTCGTTCTGTCTTCCTGCACCGAGCGCTCCCGCTGCAACTGAGGCTTTCCACAGGACAGGTGATCCACTCTCTGGTTCCTCTTCATGAACGGACCAAAAACGGCCGGTCCTTTCAAATGGTGACCTCCGACGTGTTCTCTTCACCCAGGTAAGTCCAATTAATCGTTTTTGGACCTCTACCTGGTTGTCGAGATCACCTGGGTGTTCAGAGCGAACCGACCCAGCCCTGTCGGGTGGGCGGGAGTACGAGAGTGAGAGTAGAGAGGGTACATTTAAACCTAAGCGCTTAGTGGGAGACAGGGAACGTCCTATAGTGGAAACTCTCAGTACAGCTCTCACTGTATTTTTCCATACTGGGCACGTCGTTCCAACCAGAGCCGGAAGAGACACCGGCTGCATGGATGCGTAGATGTAATTTGGGTTTGTCCAACCTAGCTGGTTGGACTGAAGGTAATCCGCAAATACCCGCATACCCCAGGGAGGGCACTTTCGATGTGGGCTATTTGGGTTCCGCACATCGCATGATTAATGAGGGCATAGGGGATCCTGGATGAGACCTATCTTACATGAATGAAAGCTATAAATCGTGGTATGACGTGAAAAAGGTGTGGGGTGAACTGAAGAAACTCTCTTTATGTGTGTGAAGTTTGGTTTTACGCCATCTGCGCTCAGCCTTTCTGCATTCTCTCTTTTGGGTCCGTGCTGCTACAGTGATGATATCAGCGGTACTTGTTTCCAAAACAAGCATGGACCCTGTGTCCAAATTATCTTTCCCATTCCAGTTCGCATCAGAAGCAGAAAGAACAAGGAGTTTAGGTCAGATACTGTGAATACATCCAACCTGCAGTATGTTGGAGGTAACTCACAGTCTTTGAAACAAAGTGCACAGGTTATTAAGTTAGTTCTACTGAATATCAGATCTCTTACAAATAAGTTTTATATAATTAATGATTTAATTACAACTCACAGGCTTGATTTCACGCTTTTAACAGAGACATTAAACTCATATAGTGCTGATATTGTGTTAACTGAGACGGCTCCACCAAACTTTAACTTTTTAAATGTTTCACGCACCGGCAAGAAAGGCGGAAGTGTAGCAATGCTGTTTAATGATACTTTCCAATGCAAGCAGATACCACTTGGTGATTTCACATCTTTTGAATATTTAGGTGCGATTTTAAAGGGGGCACAAAGAATATTATTAGTAACTGTCTACAGACCTCCAAGGTACAATGCTAATTTTATTGATGACTTCACAGATATGTTATCTTTTATTTCTACTGAATTTGATCATTTTGTTATTGCTGGTGATTTTAACATTCATATTGATAATCACAAGGATAATTACGCCAAAGAACTCTATGATGTACTTGAATCTTTTGAACTTTCTCAGCATGTGACTGGAAGCACACATTGCCATGGTCACACTTTGGATGTGGTTATCTCAAAGGGTCTTAACATTTCAGCCTCTATTAAGGATGTTGCATTGTCTGATCACTGCTGTGTATTTTTTAAAATATGGACTTCAATCCACAGCAGTGCCAGGCAAGTTAGGTTTAAGAAAAGACAGATAAATAACAGGACAGCTGCACTTTTTGTTACCAAAATGTGCTCTTCACCTTGCCAACCATCTGAATCATGACCTTCCTGTTGTGTCTCTCAATGTATCTGGTGTTGATTATAATTTTCTCATTGATACCGGCGCCACGCTCTCTTCGCTATGAGGGGCCTTTATCATCTAGAAACACTAGCTCTGTGGGTATTACAGGACAGCCCTTCTCATCTCCGTATACGCCCCCACTTCAGGTTGTATGCGACGCAGTGCGATTTACTCATTCTTTCGTGTTCATGCCAGATTGTACCTTTAACCCTATGGGGCGGGATTTAATGAGTAAACTTGGTCTATCCCTGTCCTTTTCTGGTTCGCGCATGACCGTGTCCACGGGAGATTTCAATCGCAATCTCAACATCGCCAATAAATCCTTTAAATCACCTGTGTCTGCTCTGCTGTCTGTCTCACACGCCACAGAGGTTCCTGAGCCTCTGCGTTCTATACCACACACTGTTTGGGCTGCACATAAGGATGATGTTGGTAGGGTTGATTGTAAACCATATGAGGCTACTCTAAAAAGCCCCACTCCTGTTTATGTTATACAATACCCTTTGCCCGAGCACAAACTGTGTGGTATAGACTCTATTCTACCGAAACTTCTTTCTCTAGGTGTGGTCGTCCCATGTCAAAGTGCGTATAACACACCGATTAACCCAGTCCCCAAGCCGGACGGTTCTTGGCGATTCACTCAAGATTTTCGACGCCTTAATGACGCCATCGTGCCTATCGCCCCAATTGTGCCTGATGTCTTTTCGATATTGACCTCCATTCCGTGTCAACACGCATTTTTTACTGTTTTAGACGTTAGTTCTGCTTTTTTCAGCATTCCTGTTGAACCTGACACCCAGCCGATTTTTTCGGTTTTACTCATCGCCAACGCCAATACACGTGGTCTCGTTTGCCGCAAGGTTTCTGCGACTCGCCTGCGGCGTTCGCCGCGTCGCTCCGAGACCTCATTTCTGACCTTTCCCTCCCCGGGGGTGCTGTGCTCCTGCAGTATGCAGATGACCTTCTGATTTCGGCCCCTGACAGCTCCACGTGCACTGAGGCATCTAAACTGGTCCTCATGCGCTTGGCTACCCTGGGCTTCAAGGTTTCACTAAAGAAACTGCAGTTCTGCCTACCCCGGGTCCAATATCTGGGTCATGAACTATCTCAAGGTCAACGCCTCCTCTCCGCTGACCGAGTGTCATGCATCACGCAGCTTCCCAAGCCCGCCACCAAGCAGGCTATGATGTCTTTCCTCGGCCTCATCAATTACTGCAGACAGTGGATTCCTGACTGCTCCGCGCATGACAAAACACTGCATGCCTCCTTCACTCACGAACAGGCCATGACTCATCGCCTCACATGGACTACAGCCATGAACTGTGTATATTCTGCTCTACTGTCCTCACTGCAGTCTGCACCAGCCTTGGGCCTGCCCAACTACGCTCTGCCATTTCACCTGTGGGTGTCGGAGTCGGGGGGCACTGCTGCTGCGGTTCTGGCTCAGTCCCACGGGGGAGGTTTGCGCCCTTGCGCATATTATTCTAAAACATTGGAGGTTACGGCCCGAGGCCTTCCATCCTGTCTCCGAGCGGTCGCGGCGTGCACACTAATGGTACAGGATGCTGAAAAAATCGTTCTAGGTCATGACTTGACCTTACACACCTCTCATCAGGTCTGTCAGCTCCTAAATAACTGTTCTACACCACCGTTACGCTTTCGCCGTAGTTCATGATTTTGGGGGAATCTGGCATCAACGCGGTTTCGTTACTACTGATAACAAACCCATTTCCCATGTGTCGCTTATCGAGGACCTGATCAGGGCTACCTTCCTGCCCTCCCGACTGGCCGTTGTTAAAGTTCGCGCTCACCAGCGTAGTAGCGACCCTGACTCTGTTGGTAACAATACCGCCGACTCTGCCGCAAAACGCGGAGCTCTTCATGGCCCCACTTGCCCTTTTATGAATCCGGCTTCCTTCTCCTGTGCTGCACTCACGGTTGACTCACTTCCTCGTCTTGATCTTGACTGTATTCAGGCCACCAGCTCGGACTCTGATATCAAGTATGTCATCGGGCTACGATCCAGCCACCAAACCGCTGTGCGACGCCCGGGGCAGGCTGTGCCTGCCCGCACATTGTGTTCCATTCCTCGTTCCCGATTTTCATGGTATTTCGCATCGGGAACGAAGAGGGGTAAAGCGTGACATGTCCGAATTGTTTTGCATTCACAATTTGAACTCTGCTGTTGATCGCATATTAGACCGTTGTCTTACATGTGCACAGAATAACCCAAAACCGGCCGGACCGCACCAAGTTCTTCCTAAACCGGAAACACCTTTTCAAGAATGGCAAATCGATTTCACACACATGACGACTGTAGGGCCATACAAATATTTATTGGTCTTAATAGATAAATTTTCTCGTTGGACAGAGGCGTTCCCATGCAATAAAGAAAATGCAAATACAGTCGTGACAAAACTATGCCAAGAAATCATACCGCGTTACGGTGTCCCCTTAGGAATAGACTCCGACAGAGGCACACCGTTCACCTCCAAAGTCACACAGATGCTCGCGAAGCACCTGAGCATAGACTGGGCTTTCCACATCCCCTATCACCCTCAATCCTCGGGTATGGTTGAAAGGGTTAATCGGACTATAAAAGGGCGGTTACGAAAGGCCATGCAGACGCAGAACACTACTAATTGGGTGAAGGTTTTACCTGTAGTTTTGGCCGAACTACGGATGGCGCGCACAGACACTCTGGGTGGTCTGTCGCCATATGAAATTGTCATGGGACGTCCGTTCCCCCTCCCATGGCGTCAGAAAACGGCTCTGGGGGGAACGGCGGACTTGGATGTGCGTCGCAGCGAGTACACCGCAGGGTTGTTAACTGTTCTGAATGAATACTGGGAGAGGGTCAACCAAACTATCACAAACCCTCCCAAGGTCCCAACTCATGCTTTTAAGCCGGGCGATCAGGTATTGGTCAAGAAATTTGAGAGGAAGGGTTTTTCAGACTCCCCTTTCTCTGAACCCACTACTGTACTCGCTGTCACACGCACGGGGGTATTAACTGATCTTTTTCCACAGTGGATTCATGCCTCCAGATGTCAGTCAGCCCCGCAGTGATGTATATACATGTTAGACGTCTAACTATTTCTGTTTCCTATCTCTAACCTGTCCTGTGTTACAGAAGTATGTTGCAGCTAATATTAATCCTGTGCCTGGTGGAACGTGCTGGCGGATCCCCCATGGATAACGTTTTCTGGCAGTATGCTAACTGGACTGCCAAGCAGTACACCAATGACTCCTGCTACGTGTGTCACCTGATGCCCTCCAGTGTGAACAAGCACTCCATGGTCACGGCCCCTCAGGATCTCTGCTACTCTGCAGGCTGTAGCACACACCTGTCTGTCTCCTGACTGTTTGAATGTTACTCATTATGATTACCCTCACATTAATTATTCTCTTTCTTTATCACAGGATTTTTGTTCTAAAACTCGCAACACTACAGATTTTGCTACATGTTTGCAGTACATTCTTAAATATGTCCTTACTAACTCCTTACTAACTCCTTATTAACTACTTACTCCTTATTTTACTATGGCAGTCCCTTTTATCTGTATGGTTTTGTTGTTGCTGTGTCTGGGTCCTTGTTTTTTCAGATGCCTCATGGAAAGGGTCTATGCGCTGGCCTCCGCGATGCGACCCCCGCGGCCCGTATACCAGCCTCTCATCTCCAGCACCAACCATATGTATGTGTGTTCTCACGCACCACTGTGACTCGCCCGGTTATGCCTCACCAATTGGTGAAGCATAAAAGAGGGGAATGAAAGGGTTAACTCTGCTCCAACTCTGCTCTAAGCAGACTTTGCCGTAAGCATAGCTACTGTCCTTGGCAGTTTTGCACAAACAACTTGCTCCTCTTATCGGGACAACATTCTGTCCAGAACCATTTGTTCTCTTTCGTAAGTAAGATTATCGTACACAGAGCAGAAGCCCCCCTCCTTTGGGCAGTTCCGGTGGTCCGTGAGTGTCAGCTTAGCATTTCATGACTGTTAGACAACTTATTTGGGTCCACCCTGTTTGCTTGTACGCAACAGGGCAGGACGTGTTTGTATAAAAGAAGGAGTGCCCTTCTTTCTGTGTGCAGAAGACTTAATAAACTCTTTGATTGATTAAGAGAGTCGTTCTGTCTTCCTGCACCGAGCGCTCCCGCTGCAACTGAGGCTTTCCACAGGACAGGTGATCCACTCTCTGGTTCCTCTTCATGAACGGACCAAAAACGGCCGGGGTCCTCTCTGTGTGGAGTTTGCATGTTCTCCCCGTGTCTGCGTGGGTTTCCTCCGGATTCTCCGGTTTCCTCCCACAGTCCAAAGACATGCAGTCAGGCCAATTGGGTGTGCTAAATTGTCCTTAGGTGTGACTGTCTGTGTCTGTGTGTCTGCCCTGCGATGGACTGGCGACCTGTCCAGGGTGTATCCTGCCTTCCGCCCGAAGACTGCTGGGATAGGCTCCAGCTCCCCCCGCGACCCTGACGGAGAAGTGGCTTAGAAAATGGATGGATGGATTTTTTATTGATGACTTCGAGGGAAAAGCAAACCAGCATACAATCAAAATACTTGTACATAAGTCATCCATTTTCACACTTAAGAAATATACACTTACCATACAAAAATAAATAACTACACAAATTAGAATAAACAGAATAATAATAATAATAATAGTAAAAAAAATTAAAATTAAAATTAATTTTTAAAAATTGTAATAAAAATTAAATAAATAAATTAAAAAAAATAAAATTAAAAAAATATATATTAACTCTCAACCCCTTCAACCCCCTCAATTGTTAACTCAGTAAGAGCATTAAAAAAGGTAATGAAAGGTTGCCATCTCAAAAAATGTATTAGTAGATCCCCTCAAGCTAAACTTAATCTTTTCCATACAGAGGAAAAAGGAAACGTCCTTTAACCACAAGGAGAATGAAGGCGGGGAAACTGACTTCCAGCTCAAAAGAATTCTATGTCTAGCTAATAATAATGCAAAAGCTATAGCCTTACAAACCTCAACCGCATATACAGGGATGACCTCGTGCTCACTGAAAATTGCCCACAGGGGATCTGGATCCAACTTGCACTTAAACACCCTAGAAAGAGTGCAAAAAATTTGACCAGAATTTATCAAGTTTTATGCATGACCAAAGCATGTGCAATAGGTCAGCCGGATCAGAACCACACCTCGGGCAAGCAGCATCAGTGTTCGCGAAGATTTTAGCTAGTCTGGCCTTAGTATAGTAAGCCCTGTGAACCAGCTTTAACTGCATCAAGCCCAGTCTGGCACATGATGAAGAGGAGTTGATCTTGGACAGGGCCTTTGCCCACCATTCATCGCCCAACTCCCTGCCAAACTCTGTCTCCCACTTGTCCCTGAATGTAAGACCCACCTCCGGTTGGAGAGACATAATACAATTATAAACTTGTGATATAAAACCTTTTGTGTCAGGTTTCAAACTGCATATCTCCTCCCAGGGTTCGTTCATCGGTTCATGAGGAAAAGAAGTGAAAAGTGTTTGGGCACAATGACGGACTTGTAAGTAGTGAAAGAAATTTGTTGGGGGAAGTTTAAATTTATCACTCAGTTTTTCAAAACTAGAAAAGATTTTATTCTCATATAAATCACGGAAGTTATTAATCCCTAGACTCGCCCATTGTAAAAAGGTGGAATCAGTCAAGGAGGGGGGGAACAAATGATTATAACAAATAGGAATCAATGACGATGCATTCTGAGATTTAGCTAACCCTCTAAGCTGTGACCAAATTTTCAAAGTCGACAAAACCACAGGATTAACTGAGTAATGTTCCTGGGACAGTGGAAGAGTAGAAAAGACCATAGCAAGCAGGGAGGTTGAACTACATGACAAGGATTCCAGTCTACACCAGTCTATCTCCGGTGAATGTAGCCAAAAGCAAATCTTTTGCACATTGGCGGCCAAATAGTAATAAAATAAATTGGGAGTGCTAATCCACCGTCAATTTTAGATTTCTGCAAAATAGGTTTCCTAATCCGAGGGACCTTCCCAGACCAAATGAAATTAGTAACAGCCTTATCAATGTCTTTGAAAACGGATTTGGGTAGGAATACAGGGAGGCATTGGAATAAGTATAAAAATTTAGGTAGAATGCTCATCTTCACACATTGGAAGGCCAAGGAGAGAGGGAGACTATTCCATCTCTGAAAATCAGCATTCATCTCTGCAATCAAAGGGGGAAAATTAGCACGTACAATAGATGATATATTGTGCGTAATATTAACACCCAAGTATCTAAAGCCCGCTGGTGAAAGGCGGAACGGGATAGCGGCCCGAGTTAAATTATGAGCATCCCGACTCACAGGGAAGCATTCGCTCTTCTGGAAATTTAATTTATAACCTGAAAAAGAACCAAATTCTTTTAATATCGATTCTGCTACTGGGATCGTTTCCAGAGGGTCTCGAAGATATAAAAGTAAGTTATCTGCATATAGGGAAACTTTGCTCTCTATACCTTGTCGCAGAATACCTTTGATACGCAAAGATGACCGAAGAGTAATGGACAAGGGCTCCAAAGCTAAGTAGAATAACAACGGGGACAAGGGGCAACCTTGAGTCCCACGAAATAAAGGAAAATACGGAGAGCTAACAGAGTTAGTGCTCACGCTTGCCTGAGGGGAGGTATAAAGCAATTTGATCCAAGAGATCAGTTTGTCACCAAACCTAAATTTACTTAGAACAAAAAACATGTAATCCCACTCAATGCGATCAAAGGCTTTTTCTGCATCTAAGGAAATGATAACTTCCGAGACGAGGGGCGTACTTGGAGTAAAAATTATATTTAATAACTTTCGGATATTAAAAAATAGGTGTCGTACCTTAAAACCTGTTTGTTCCTTTGAAATAATCAAGGGTAAGGTGTTTTCCATACGTTTGGCCAAGATTTTAGCTAAAATTTTATGCTCACAACACAGAAGGCTTATTGGCCTATATGAGCTACAAAGACTACGGTCCTTATCCTTTTTTAACAAAAGTGAAATAGTGGCTTGGGTTATTGTTGGTGGCAGCTTACCATTCTGGAGGGATTCATTGTACATATCTAATAAAAGTGGGGCCAATTTATCACAAAACTTCTTATAAAATTCAATAGTAAACCCGTCCGGACCAGGCGACTTACCATTTTTCATAGATTTAATGGCATCTGTTATTTCTTGTAGAGAAATTGTTTTGTCGAGTTCCATACTTGTTGCCGGATCTAGGGAAGGAATTTCAAGATTATTTATGAACGAGTGCATTCGGTCTGTATTGCCAGGGCCCTCCGATGCGTATAGTGTAGAATAAAATTTCTCAAAGACTTTATTAATGTCCCTTGGATTAGTGACCAAATTGCCCATATCATCTAATATCTGGGGGATCAACCTAGATGCTGCCTGTCTCCTAAGTTGGTGAGCTAACAAGTGGCTGTTTTTGTCTCCATATTCATGAAGATGTCCCTTAGACCGCAGGATAAGAGCTTCTGCTTCTTTGGTGGAAAGCAAGTTATACTCTGGAGATCGAGGCGTTGTTTGTATAGAGCTGTGGAGGGAGCAATTTTCTTATCTAGAGCCGCTATGGATAGACAGGTCCGCCAGCTGTTTTAGTCTGGTCTTTCTCTCGAATGCCGAATATGAAATAATTTCCCCCCTTAAAAACGCCTTGTGTGATTCCCACAAGATAGCATTAGATGTTGAATCAGATTTGTTGGTA
Source organism: Pygocentrus nattereri (assembly GCF_015220715.1). Taxonomy (NCBI): domain Eukaryota; kingdom Metazoa; phylum Chordata; class Actinopteri; order Characiformes; family Serrasalmidae; genus Pygocentrus; species Pygocentrus nattereri. The sequence continues at coordinate 22,909,322 of NC_051214.1, forward strand.
GCCAAGAAAAAAAATCAATAGAGTTAGAGATTTTAGTGCAAAATTCTTCAGTTGACAAAAGTAGAGCGCTAAACCGCCATGGGGCCCTCCCTTTCTCATATAAAGAAAACCTAATGACCATTTGTACTGGCCCATGATCTGAGATTACAATAGGTAAATATTCAATATTTTCAATGGAGTCTAGAAATTGCTGATCAGTAAAAAAGTAATCAATGCGAGAGAAAGATTGGTGAGGGTGTGAAAAAAAAGAATGATTTGGCTGAAGGGTTCCTAATTCTCCAGGGGTCAATACAACCATTGTCCTCCATAATCTGAGAAGAATGGGCCATCTTAGAACAGGGGGTACATTTGGCCCCAGATCGATCCAGCATTGGGTCTATAATACAATTGAGGTCGCCACCAAAGATCAGTTTGTGTGTACTTAGGTCAGGAAGATTAGAGAAAAGCCCAGTCATAAACTCAGCATCATCCCAGTTCGGAGCGTAAACGTTCACCAATAAGACAGGAGTTTGAAAGAGGAGGCCGGAAATAACAATGTATCTACCGTTTTGGTCTGATATAATTTTTAAAGGCTTAAACAGAACCCTCTTATGAAATAAAATGGCAACGCCCTTGATCGAGAATTATAATTGGAATGAAAAACATGGCTGATCCACCCCTTACGTAACTTGGTGTGCTCTGCTTTGGACAGATGAGTTTCTTGTAAATAGATAATGTCCGCATTTAATTGTTTAAGGTGAGAGAAAACCTTTACATTTTTAAGAGGGACTGCAGTCCCTTTACATTCCATGAAAGAAACCTAACCCCTTGTCCTAGATTCTGGCTCATCAGAAGATAGTATTATTTCGGCAGAGAGGGAAGAGAGGGAAAAGAAAGAGAAAAAGAAAAAGAAGAAAAAAAAAAAACAAAACATCCCACACATGAGAAACCCCACAACAAGAAACGAAACCCAAACACCCACGTACCACCCACTTCCCAAACAACCACCCTGAACGACTTTCAGGTACAGGCCAAATCCCTCTATCTATACCCCTAACTTACACGCACTGCTCCCCACAGCGTTGTGCACAAACCTGTGTAAACATTCCAAAACCTTAAAGCAAAGTTTTATGATAAACAGAAAGTCACGTTTACATACACCTAAGCAATTCAAATACTGCAGTCGCCCGGTATCTTTACTGCCACTACACCTAGCTGGCCCTCCATAATAAGGTGATCATATATTTGTAAACAGTGCAGAGTGCACACATTTATAATCAAATTGTTACACAGGATGAGCAAAAATGAGCCATCGACAGTTTGTACACTAACATCCAACAAGTCCTCCACAACAAGGAGATAAAATTACAAACATTGCTGCATATGAGTATTTGTATTGTAATCATATACAAGACCTTGAACCAGGTAGATCAACAGGTATTCTTACCATACCTCAGCACTCAGCAAACCCAAAGGTAGTCCTCATCAAAGTTTGTTAAAGAAAGCCTGAGCCGCTTCTGGAGCATCAAAGGTTACTGTCCGCCCTTCAAAGTCAACGTGCAAACGTGCTGGGAAAACCAGCCTGAAGCGGATTCCCTTGCTGTACAACGCCGCTTTTATGTCGCGAAATGCGGCGCGTCTGCGGGAGAGATCAGCACTATAGTCCGGAAAGATCCTGATTTTGTGACCACGAAAAGAGAGCTCACCCCGACCATTTCTGAGAACGAATTCCTTATCTTGGAAGTTGTGAAACAACGATGAACGCTCTGGGCTTGTTATGCGTACCTCTGTTAGCTGGTGGGCGACCTAGCCTGTGCGCTCTGTCCAGAACGGGTCGATACTGGAATTTCTCAGCTCCGAACACGTCAAAGAGGAGATCAGTCATGAAATTCACGGCATTGTCCCCCTCTAGTTTTTCAGGAATCCCTATCACGCAAAGATTAGCTCTCCTCGAGCGATTTTCCAGATCGTCCAGCTTGTCCTGGAGTTCAGCATTGAGGGCTCGAAGAGATTCGCATTTGTTTTCCAGTGTGACAATTCTATCACTGTTGACAGATGCGGCGTCCTCTAAGGCTTTAATGCTACCTGCGTGCGAGACCAGAGTCTGTTTAATGGAGTCCAGTGATTCCTGAATAGGTTGTAAGGCCTTGCTCAGTGTGTTTGCGTGGTCAGACACAAGCGATTGTTCCAACTTTAACACTGGCAAAAACCACGTTGGGGGCGAAGTGTCAGTGTCAGCAGCTCGTTCTACCTCTGAAGCAGTGGCCAACCAGGAACTCTCCGGACTCTCCACAGGTAAGAGACGTTTCTCCATAGCCAACTTAGCGTTAGCCTCCTCCAGTGTAGCAGCTTTAGCCGAGAACATGCATTCAATGGCGGAGGGTCGGGTTGCCGAAGTAGTCTTCGAAGTTGTTTTCTCCCTGAGATTACGTGACATTGTGTAGTCTGTTACACTGCCATAACTAAACTCCTGTACGGTGTCGAATAAACAAAGAAAGGATGCTTAATTCTAGTAAAACTGAACACAACCCGCGGGAGCAGCGTTGACACACGTCTACTCTAGTACCGCCATCACCCGGAAGTCCCCTGTGCTGCATTCTTAAACACAGACTTAAAAAAAGCAGAAACATCTCAAAAGTCAAAGTACCATTTTACTATATAATTAAATGCAGTCATTATGCTAGTAGTGAATTATGCAGCCTGTCACATCCCAGATAGCGAGCCACTATTGGTCCAATGACTTGATAAGGTCAACACCTCAGACCGCCCAGATTATTGTCCTGCTTACAAAATCTAGTTTTTAATCTTCACAAACAGATTTTTAAATGCACACACTCTTATTTTGTAAAATAGAATTATAAAAATATGAGCTAAAGTAAATGAGTTAATAATTTGCAGAGGACAAGTGTAATGATGCAAGGTACCCCCTTAGCACATTACCACTATAAATGACTGTAGACATCAGACATCCCAAGTCTCCCGGGAGTTTTTTCGTGATCGGGAAAAAAAGTCTGTGTCGCCTACGTGTGCATTTGTGTGCGCTCTTGGCCGCTCGTTCTAGATTCTAGGAGATTTTATCTGGCTTGTGGGCATCAGGGAACCGCTATGTATAATCGTATAATATGCGGGAGACTCCCAGAGCGTCCGGGACCCTTGGGATGTCTGAGACATACTTACCTGTTTTAACATACACTGCTCATACTCACCTGGTAGGTCCTAAAAGAGTACTGAGTGTGACTCCTGGGCTTTTACTTACCTGGGCGAGTCCACCCTCTGTAGTAGAGGAGGGGAGTGAGAACCGGTAAATGCAAAGAGAAAAGTGAATCATGTGAACATTGTAAATAACAGTGATTGATTACTGTTTCTATGGCCTTGTATTTTGATGGCCACGTATAACGTTGTGCCATATTCATTTCAACATGTAAATAGGAAATGTATGGTTTAGTTTCCTACCTGTGGGGGGAATGGAATAGCTTGGGGGAGGAGCTACCTGTATATATACGGCTCTGTAACCACAGATTGGGGTGCTTCTTCCCCTTTGGTAGCAGTGCTGGACTACACCTGTTTGTAAGGATTATTTCAGTGACTAGACTTATGTGACTTTGCAGTCACAGTCTAATTATCTCTGTTGATTGAGGTCGTGTTTGTTTTTTTTCTTTTTGTTTAAAAAAAAAATACACCGTTGTGGCAAAAAAAAGGTGATGGGTTAAAAAAGAACTTCTCTACTCCTGCCCTTTTTTTCAGTGTCTAGCTGCTTGCCCTACACTACCCATAAGGCGTACCATATTTCTTTTGGGGGAAATTGTGGCCACGCTTTATCGCAACAAGAAGAGAAAAAGTCTTCTTCTTTCGGCTGCTCCCTTTAGGGGTCGCCACAGCGGATCATCTGCCGCCATCTTGCCCTATCTACTGCCTCCTCTACTTTTACACCAAGGAAAGATAAAAAGTAATGAAAGGTAATTGGACTGTTAGAGGAAAAGTGATAAAGCATCATTGTGTCTCATCGTCTTTGCCGCTGGTGGGCCACCTGGAAAACACTAAACAAAAAGCCAGTGGGCTGCTAGCTTTGCCGTCAGTGGGCCCACAGTGAGCTCTACTTCTCTCTGAAACTTGAGTAAAGACAATAGGACGTGACGGTTAATACAGAAGTCAGGGTAACACTGCTGTTGTCCTAGTTGAGACCGTATTTAGGAAATTTAGTCAGGATGTTTCTGTAATACTGTTTTCTTATCTGGAGTTAGGATAAGATTATGAAGTTAGGAGCTTTTGTTCTGTAATAACTCAAGTTGTCATGGTTACTAAACAGATAAGATTTTAGTTAAGATGTTTCTGTAATTCGGCAACAAAGAAAAGAAGCGGTCAGCTCGTAGTGACCCTTCAGCTGCCCTTCATTCTGGAGACTTTTTGAACAATACTGCAGATATTCTTTACACTGTACAAGCCTTTCAACATCAATATGCCAGTTACTGTTTAAACTCTTTTACTCAGGACCGGAGGAACAGAAGCCGGCCATCTGGCCTTCAGGCTGTGCCCCCATGGCAAAGGTGGTTTTATCAGTTTGAAATTACTGCAGATCATGAAGATCATTCATACTTATCTCCACCAACGTCATTGTATTAACCATTTATTTGTCTTTGCTGTAAGAGGTTTCTGTGCTCAGCTGGCAGCAGCTGGTCTTAATTCCATACCTTTCTTGTGGACCACAGATGAGAATTCGGGTCAAATTCAGCTTTTCACACAGTTTAATGCCTTAAATGACCAGGACACACGTTTAATTACACACTTCTATGATCTAAGAGTAGCTCAGCCAGTTTGTACTGGAGTCCCTGTATTGACTGAAAAATGAACCTTAGTATGTAGTGAGTTTGGGATTTTAGGGGGTTTAATGCAAAGAAAAGATTTTTCCCACCAATGTCTGATTAACACCTCAGTCTCCCCTAAACACTTTACTTTCTCTTCTCCTCTGTCCCTGTAGCTGCACTGCCGAGCTTTACACAGAGCAAGCAGGATGTTTTCTTACATCTTCACACAGCACAAAGGTTTGTTTTCACACTTTCAGCACAGTGAAACACTTTACTGGCTGTTGTAGTTTGATTTTGAATGTGACGATGGTGAAGTTGATGAGATGTTTTCTCCTGATTCCTGCAGCTGGTGGAGTTGAAGCTCTAGCCTCAGACCATCTGTGAGGGGCTGGAGTCTGAGCACTGGTGGTTGCTCAGCAATGAATTTTATCATTTGTTCCCAGAGGTGAGACTGAGATATTAAAGCAGGTTCATATTTTCACTATGATTATATTTTCTGATGTCTCTGTTTTACTGTCTTTTTCTTTTAACCTCATGGTGTCACTGCTGTGTCCTGCATCTAGATAAAGCTATAATCTCACTTGGACTGTAAGACTTTTGCTGCCAGATTTCCGTATCTAGATATTTTCATCAACATCTCATCTTCTCATTCAGTGCAATGGAACATCAAAGAGTGAGGCGGCCATCTACCTCCACACTGACTCAGCGGAGTCGTCACTGCAGAATGTTACACTGCTTAGAACTTCCTTGTGTACTTTTGTAGTTACAGTTAAAAGATTGAAACATAGTCTTTCTGTAAAATTGTGTCCAAATATAGTTTTATGCATTTTCAGCCTTTCTCTGTGTTTTTCAGCAAACCAAAGTGTTGAAGACACTTGCTTTGTCATTTTGGGGAAGAAGACCCCCCCCCACTGACATGCAGTGAGTCCAAGTCAGTGGTTGGGGTCTAAACTTTTACTTTTTGTGTCAAATATCTTGCATTTGTGTGTGCAAAGACCCATTTCACTGCAGGAATTGTTATATCCTAATGTCAGCGCATACTGATCAATATATATCATGACCGATGGGCTTCAGGCCTATGGTACGCACAAGGCCTTAGGGCTTGCGTCATAGAGAGGCCTCAGCTTATACTCGTGCGTTCATATGGTTAGTTGTACCCCATAGTGACAATGATATCTGATTAGCAATGTTCTAATATTATCTGTTGTTTAGGCTCCATGTTCCTGGACGTCATAAACGTCCTTGGGGGCCCTTGTCCACCTAAATCTCTATTTCATCCAATCCTCTCCCTCTATTGTCTTGTTGCATGATTGTGCGATGGTCATGCCATTTGTGTGAATATAAACTCTGCTATTTTGATTAATAAAGGGGAGAGACTTTCTGAGTACAGACACTGTCTCTGTGGTCATTTGAGTTTCCCCCCAGCCGACTGGACTCTTAGAAGGACTGAGGGCTTCTGGCTAAGTTCACAGCTTTGGTATTGAGGTCAAACCCTAGAACCTAAAACATGATCAAACGGTTCTAACAGTAATGTCATACATTATCATGTGTTCCCTGGCTTTGCTGACTTCCTGCTCCATGGGACTCGCACTGTAACACAATAGTTATGTGTAGCTGTGACACCTCAGCTTGTGACGTCTAACCAACACCAACTTTACTGCTCATCACATCCTCAGATCAGAACAGCCCACATGCAGTAAAACTGTTCTAGCCTGTTTGAACTCTTCTGCCAGACTCAGAGGCTCATGCTTCAACCTTCCTCTTTTCCCTCTGCCCGTAACTGTTTCTATAACAGATCAAGACCAGCTTGATCAGAACTGCCTTCACTATCAGTGGAAGGACTCTGCTCCTCCTCATGGGGGGGTTCACTTGCTTTTCATTTTATTAATGCAGCTCAGTAACTCATTTCTTTCTCTTTCAAGCGACTCGACTTTTGCTTGCAGGACACTAAAGGAGTGCTGAGTTTGTTCCATGTGTTGTTGGTGCTCTGCTCTTAGAAAACAATGCCACAGTCTAAACACCTGAACACAACCTTAAAGGTCCCTTTTCTTTACCTCACGACCTCGGTACACAACCCAAAGCCTATAGGACTTCTGTGACTCACTTCACTGCGTGTGACTCATGACAACAGTCACTGACCAAAACTCAACACAAAACTGGACCTGTTCTGTTCAGAATTTAAGTTCTATTTTTCCAGGTCTCACAATTTTGATCCTCATCACCATCGATGTAAATATTTGACGTTGCCATGGAAAAGATTCAGGAGACCGGGGTTCACAGAAAGGTTGATTTATTTGAAGAGCACTCTGTTCTCTGCTGTCTTTACTAATCTTCACCCAGTCTGAACAGAACCTCAGACACACTGATTTTATTCTGCCATTGACCCCCATCAGGACCCTTGGTACCATCTTGGTACCACCAAGTCAGTGTTCTCAGAGCCTTAGATAATGTCAGGGTCAGCTTTCTCAGGGACCCAGATCCTATTGGAAATACCTTCTGCCCCACTTCTGCCCTGGGAACGCCAAATCCTCGTAAGCGGGTGTCCTAAAGGCCATTTGCTATTATTGTTTGAATCATGAGAACCGAACACAGTTGACTTCTCAAAACAGCTCTTCAGCATTAACATGCTTACCAATGGATAATAAAGTAAAACAAGGAAAAAGAACAGAAAATTAGAAGACAAAAACAGTTCCCAAAACAACTTAGAAAAGCATCTTGTGACATAATATGACATAAATGATTGTGGTGAATTTGACCTTATTAATTCTATAGTCGTAACATTATTTTCTATCATATTGATTATTAGACTGTGTAGATTCTGGTTGAGTTTATCCTGTGGGCCTCTGACTGAAATATGGTGGAGCTTATTCAGGAGGCAGCTGCACAGGATGGGCCCCCCCTGAATGTAAACAATGCTATATATTAGACTGGGGCTACTCTGGACAATAACGTATGTTTATACCAAATTTGGCTAAAGAAGATCCATACATCGAAATTGAGGACAGAAACCAGATGGCCACACCGGTATAAAACCTGGAGTTGTAAACGGACGTGTCAGAGAATTTTGGCTCTTCTCTCCAAGCTCTTTCGTGAAGGCTTGTCTGTGACTTCGACCTCTCAATGCTAATAAACATCTTTATATGCAAGAGACGAGTGTCACCGAAGAGTTTGTTCCTACACCTTTACAGCATCGCAACTAAAGAAACCACAAGAATTTGGCGTCACGAACTTCGGACGTGCTGTGACCGCCAGGTGCATTGCCTTGACGCATCGGCTTCCGCTCCTATTGTCGACAGGAAAGGGTGAGTTTTTCTCACGTGTGAGCGCTGGTCCATTCGGTGAGGCTGTGTTGTTCTGTTGTGCTGTTTGGTCGCACCGTTACAGAGCTTTGCGTGGGTGTGCCATGCTGTTTTGGTTGTGGGTTTGCCTCTTCGTTCTAAGTTTTGTTTTGTTGCGTTGTAATACGCCGCAACAGGGGGGAGTATGGTAGAATAAAGGGAAAAAAGAGTAGAAAAGAGTAAATAGAGTTAAGAAGAAGTTAATACCCTAGGAGTAACACTAGAAGTGGGATTGATTGACACCATGCAAGCGTAACGCAGATTAGGGCCCTTTTTATCTCGTTGACAGTAAGTCATGTGTTTTCCATTCACCACAGTGTGAAACTTGGGCCTTGAGGAATAAGTGTAATAGTCTAAATTTGGGGGAGAACACCCTGGGCCTAGGGAATTCGGTAGTTAAAGGTAATAGAGAAAAGTGAAGGAACAAAGAGAAGAAGTAAAGTGAAGTGTAAAAAGGAAAAAGTGTTAAGAGAAATAAGGAAAGGAAAAGAGTAAAAGGAAAAGGGGCTGCAAATGGGGAAAGAAAGCCCTCTTGTAAGATGCTGCAATAGGCAGGCCGATAAAAACCTTGATTATTATTAGTTGATGTCAAGGTCAGTTTTATAATGAGTTTATAAAACTGGAGGTTAAAGTTGCAAATCCGGCGTAGAAAGAAGCCCCACGCCTGTAGTTGGCCACTCGGGATGGATGCTGTCTTGTCGTTAGGATAACTTTGTCTCAAAGGTTGCATAAATTTAGAGTTTTTAAAGGATAAGGAAAATAAAGGAATGCGGCCATAAAGCATGCGTCTAGGGTATGAATGAATGGGAAATGATCAGTCCCTGTGTGAGAGAATTTTTATGTGGAATTTGTATGTGTTTTGATGAAATAGTCTGTGTGTGTTGTAAAAAAAAACTAGTTATTCTTTCTCTCTCTCTCTCTCTGTCTGCGAAAAAAGGGGGGCCAGTTAACCTGTGTGTGTCTGTGTGTGAGCTGAGCGCCCCTCCTCCTTAGCTTCTTTCTCAGTGTGTGCGAAGCAGTTTCTGTGTCTGCGCAGCTATGTGTGTGTGTTGGTTGTGTCTGCGCAGCTATGTGTGTGTGTTGGTTGTGTCTGCGCAGCTATGTGTGTGCGTTGGTTGAATATGCGTGTGTGGTTAAGTTCTCTGAGTGTGTCAGTTTCTAAGATGCAGATCTGCTGTGTGGATGAAGAGTGAATGTATGAAAGCTGTGTATTAATGAAGAAAAGGAAATCTGCTTGTCTTGTTGAAACTTTATGAGCCTCCAAGGGGACAGTTTAGAATTTGTTAATGTGTACTTTATGAACATGAATAAATCTATGAGCCTTTGTAGGGGACTTGATAGAAATAAATCTATGAGCCTCTTATAAGGAGGACATAGTGAGATTAAAGTTTATAAGCCCCACAAAGGACGTATTAGGAGTTTTCATGAGCCCTAAGGAGGACTTTTATTGTTTAGGATAAATGAGGAGAGTATTTGTTAATAAATTAGGAATAAAAATCATGAGCTTTCAAGGGGGATTTGATAGAAAATGAGCCTTTTTGAAAGGACACATAAGTTAAGTGATCCCTATAAGCCCCTGAGAAAGGCTATTTAAAATAGGGTATATATGTTTGTTTGCTGGTTAGTAGGAGAGCATTTGCTAATATAGGTGAGAATAGTATTGGACTGGTGCTGGGTCAGTCTGTTGTCTGTGTTCGTGCCTGGTCATCTCTTCATGAGCTTTTTCTATTCTGGGGTGCTGTGCTGTGTGGCTTTTGTGTCTCTCTCGACCTGATTAGGGTGACTCTGAAACTGCAGAAATCCTAAGTCTGACTCCGGTTAGTGCACGGCCGGACCGGTTCTCAATATACTCAGGATTTGAGTACGGTCTCCATGGGAATGGTCCCAGTGGGTTCCAATGCTGGGGTTACTGTACTTGGGCTGGTCATTTTTGAGTATGCTCTGAGGGTGACCACTGAAAAGTGGCCCCTGAGAGTTCAGATTTGATTTTGCTCGGGTCTCTAATTGCTGGCTTGGTGCTATTCTGCAGTCACTCTCTGTCATGCTGTCAGAGGGGCGAGCGGGCTTCATGGTGGGTGCCGCTGAGTGGGGAAGTTCTGGAGAGTATGTTCGGGTGTGGATGCGAGAGTGGACAGACCTTAGTACGAGTTCCAAAAGTTTAAAATATACCTTATGGTTAAAAGAGGAGATTCAAGAACTATTAGAGTCATGATGAGGGTTCAAAACAGTCAGAAGGGGAATGCAGAACGATGTGAAGAAGTCAAAATGCATAAAGATTTCCAGAGTCAAATTTCAGAAGGTGAGATTGTCCATGGGGTGGAAGATGTTGATGATGTTGTGTACATTTCTGATGATGCCAGAAGTGACTCTGCAGTTAATGGACAGGAAAGAAGGTTTGGTGACATTGACTTCCAATATGTCCCAGAAACAGCAGAACCTATTTCAGTGGAGTGTGAGGCATCAAAGGCCACAAAGGGCAGTAACTCAGCTGCAGGAGCATCAGGGGGTTCAATTAGAAGGAGGAGCCCAAGGCCAGTTCGGAAAAGAGTTAGACCCAAACGGTACGAGAATTGAGGGAGAAAGGATTTTAGATAATTTAACTCTGCTAGATGAGTCATATTCAACTACAGAAGCTTCTCAGATAATTTTGACAACACCAGATCCTTTAAAGACAGTAGTTAGAGCTAAAATAGGAAGAGGGGTTCATCTTCCCTGTCGATGTGAGAGATTTAATGTTGGTGGTAGTAACCCTCCTCAGTGGAGAAATAGTCGTGGTGAAGATGTGCTGTTAGAGGGACCTGACGTTGATGCAGTCCCTCATAAGAGGAAGTATCTTTTATATAATGCCATGAGGTGGTTCAAAGTTAGGAATGATTGTTCGCTTTTTGTGCGTAATGTCACATGGGAAGATCAGGGAGAATATACATGTACTTATTTCAAGCAACATTTTAAGTTTGTGCCATCTAGTAATATGTGGAGAGAAGGCTACATAACTCGTGAGGTTGTAGTTGTGTTAAAAGATGTGAGTCCTACTGGAGCACTTACAGCTGTGAAGAGTGTTCAGGGGGAATTACTTACAGCAACCACTCCAAGGGTGAATAATACACAGATGAGGGTCACTACTGTAGCTCCGGAAATAACTAAGAGTGTTAATACATCAATACAGGCTACTACTTTAGCTATGTCTCTGAAGGGGTTGAATGTTACTACAGCAATGGTGACAGCCTCTACTATTGTCACTCCAGGAAACATTACAAGTGAAGTTAGGACAAGGCTAATTTTGGCTAATGAAACAGAGACAACATTTTGCTGCCTATGAAATCTGTAAATGTGACCCAGACATTTGATATGACATCATTAAAATTTAAAGAGGGGGTAAATGTAACTCAGAAGTCTATACTAAAGCTAGAGTCTAGTGTGAAGACTAGTAATGAGACTTTTGAAATCAGAGAACCAATGGTGGATGATGAGTTTTTTGATTCTGATTGGATATCAGAAGATATGATTGACCATTATCATGCATTACAGAAGAGAGAAGCTAAGTGGAAAGCATATGGATTTGATTCCTCAGCAATGAAAATAGCAGACCCATTTGCGGGGAGAAATTTATGGTTTCAGCAGTTGACTGATTCTGTGAGATCAGTGAGTAAAGTGGATGGTCCATGTGTAGTGAAGATTCCAGCACCAGGTTCATGGTCTTTAATTTTAGAAGCGGTGCCGGAACCATTAGCTATCAAATGTCAATATTATGTAGTATCGTGGATGTTATACCATCAACACTCGCCACAAAATAGATGGATGGCTATATCATCGAATTTGTTTAGACCTCAGTTAGAATGTGCTTGGTTAAGTAACTTGCCATACATAAATTTACTTGATCAGCATGAGGATGTGACGACGGCGATTCCTGAGGCAATAGAGGTGAAACCAGTGCAGGCTGACAAGTGTTTTTGCTCAAATAACACTCGTGGAGGTCCAGGGGTGTTTATGGGAATATCAGAGTGTAAGACTTATATGATGACTTTGGGTGATCGTACAAAGTATCCATGGGAAAACTTATATGAAGTGGTGTTTCATTTACCAAAGCGAAAGTCGAGTGTAACTTTAATGGTAAGGAATCAAATTTCACCAGGAAATGTAACTATTGGGAATTTTAAGGACATTTGGTGGGTTTGTGGTGATAAAGCATATATATTTTTGCCATATGGATGGACAGGTTGTTGTTATATGTCAACGTTAAAGCTACCGTATGAAGTTTTTACTGTAGGGATAGGACAAGCTCCTCGTGAGAACTCATCAAGTGGTCGTTTGGGAAATAGGAGGAAAAGAGAAATGGCAAAATTTCATATCTTGGAAGCCTATCATTGGAGAATAAGTCTTGGAAAGAAGTGGGGAATTGGAATATTTCCATGGTACGGTGTGACGTTTTTGGCTGATCATATTGATAATATTACTTATACATTACAAGGTTTTGCAAATGAGACAATAAAAGGTTTTGAATATTTGTCCAATACTCAAAAGAGTCATAGGTTGACATTGTTGAAACATGTTATGGCGCTTGATTACATTTTAGCTAAACAAGGAGGTCTTTGTGTGGCTTTGAATTTGACAGGAGACGATTGTTATACTTTAATTCCTGATAGCACTGATAACATAACTAATGTTATAGATGCATTGAAACATATAAGAGATGCATTTGGTCCTTCTGAGGGAGCTGGATGGTCAGCTAATGCTTGGTTGTTAGAGAAGTTGGGTCCGTTGGGGTCAGCTATAGTTCAGGTTTTGATAGCAGTGGTTAGATCATTGTGTGCAATGTTTTGTTTTTGTACGCTGATATTGACCTGTGCGAAAGCTATGATATTGAGATGGGTAGGAGTTGTGATGCCAGGGGAAATGGTCAGTTGTCAGTCTTACAGATGACTGATATAGAAGAGGAAGAAGTGCTAACATCTAAATTGATGGATAAATATCCAATTTGATTATTGAGTTTACTATAATCTTGACATTTATTCTTGTCTTTTGTCATTATGTAATGGGATAATTTCCATTTATTTGATTTATATTAACTAATATATTAATATATTACTGTATGTTAGTGGTTTTGCAAAAAGATACTGGCTGGTGCTTTCTTTCTTTCCTCTAGTATGAGAGAAAAAAGGGGGGAAAGGCCACTGGGAATGCTGAAGGAACTTGTCCCAGCAGAGAAAATAAAATGGACTGGAGAATGTTCCTATTCACGACATCATTGACACCACAATGCTGTGATGGACTGTCCAGAGTCAAGGAGGAGCTTCAGTGTGACATATTTTTATGTTTATGTATACCTGTACAAGTATTTGTTTGTGGTCCATTATATTATAATTGGTGATATTCTGTTTATTGTACCTGATTGAAGAATGATGTTTCTGTTATGGGGTAAGTACATTGGGACCTCAGATGTTTTTTTCTTTTTTCGATGGCTAGGGATATGGTCGTTAGGCAGGGATAGGTCTGCTGGAAAGTCCGATGGGTTGACCAGCTGGAAGGTGGACATTTTTGATTTTATTTTCTGAGGTTCCAAATGTATTTGCCAATTACATTTTAAGTGATTTGTTATCATTCTTTTAAGATTGACATGGAGTACAAGAGGTAGTTGCTCAGGGCAGGAGGAACGCGAGAGACTTTTTCCTGTCTAGATTGTTTGATGGACATTTAAGAAAGAAAGCTGCCTGACAGGTTTTTCGTTCTCGCAGTCCATGTACTTAAAGTATGCTAGTAAGAGCCTTTCCTTGGTTTTTTGAGACGTAAATGTCCCAAAAAAGGGGGGAACTGTGGTGAATTTGACCTTATTAATTCTATAGTCGTACCATTATTTTCTATCATATTGATTATTAGACTGTGTAGATTCTGGTTGAGTTTATCCTGTGGGCATCTGACTGAAATATGGTGGAGCTTATTCAGGAGGCAGCTGCACAGGATGGGCCCCCCCTGAATGTAAACAATGCTATATATTAGACTGGGGCTACTCTGGACAATAACGTATGTTTATACCAAATTTGGCTAAAGAATATCCATACATCGAAATTGAGGACAGAAACCAGATGGCCACACCAGTATAAAACCTGGAGTTGTAAACGGACGTGTCAGAGAATTTTGGCTCTTCTCTCCAAGCTCTTTCGTGAAGGCTTGTCTGTGACTTCGACCTCTCAATGCTAATAAACATCTTTATATGCAAGAGACGAGTGTCACCGAAGAGTTTGTTCCTACACCTTTACAGCATCGCAACTAAAGAAACCACATGATTGCAATAACTTTAAATATTGTCATATTGCCCACCTTATCAGCAAACCCAGGAATGTAGAGGATCCCAGAGTGAAGCTCAGAGTGGAAAAGTAGTTCTCATTGTTCCCTCCTGCTGGTCCTCATCCACTCTGTGTATTACAGCTGTGCTTCATAAGCACTAGTTTACACTTTGCACTGAACTGCTTGCAGCCTCCAGATTATTCACTAAAATGGTTGAAATTGCATCAGAAAAGCAAAACCCTGACTAATAAAAGAGGCTCCAACAGAGTTTTCTTAAAGACTTTTATTGGTGTCAGTGGAGCTCCCCTCAACGCCACTCGCTGTAAGAAGGGAAGCATGGCACGCATGCGTAACCTCAAAATGGGTGTGGAGAACAATAAACAAGGGGTACAGACTCCAATTTGCCGTCACTCCACTGCAATTCGGGGGAAGATTATTCTCAAAAGCCCTGGGCGAATCAGCTCGTGTTCTTCAAGAGGAAATATCTTTATTGATGAAGAAAGGAGCAATAAGAATTGTGCCTCCTGAAGAGAGCAGGTGCGGTTTCTACTTGAGGTACTTTCTGGTCCCAAATAAGGGAGGGGGTTTAAGACCGATTCTGGATCTGCGTGCTCTAAACCGGCACCTCAGAAAGTTCCAGTTCAGGATGCTGACACACACAGCCCTAATGCGTTTTGTAAGACGAGGCGACTGGTTCACCTCAGTCGACCTACAGGACGCCTACTTTCACATCCCTATATACCCCCTCACAGAAAATTCCTGAGGTTCGCTTTTCAGGGCGTGACCTACGAACATCTTGTTCTTCCGTTCGGACTTTCTCTAATCCCGCGTGTGTTTGTGAAATATACGAAAGCGGCCATTGCGCCGCTCAGGAGGAAGGGCATTCGTCTGGCCACATACATAGACGACTGGCTCTTAGCTGCCCAGTCAGAGCAGGAAGCGTGAGAGCACACCAGACTGCTCACGGAGCATCTGAGTGCAAGAGTTTTTCGGACATGCCTAGCCCACTTTCAGAGGGGGCATTACGTCACTTTCAGGCTGTGTCTCAGACTTCTGGGATTAATGGCATCGGTTTTGGTCGCTGTGCGGTTCAGCCGCCTGTACATGAGAGGATTTCAACGTTGGGTGGCCTCCCTCGGACTGAACCAGTTACGTCACGGCCACCGCCAAGTTTTGGTTTCTGTAGACTGCGCATTGGCGCTGCGCCAGTGGAGACAGCTGGCTTTTCTGACAAGGGGCGTTCCGATGGGCACCATCCTGGCCAGGTGAGTGGTCACATCGGATGCATCCCTCTCGGGACAGCACCCCCTGATATGCCGTTTTATGAAGGGAGCGCGCCGGCTCCGCCCTATATCCAAATCACTCACTCCGTCGTGGGATCTGTCATTGGTGTTGGAGGCTCTAACATACCCCCCTTTTGAACCTCTACATGACATGGATCTCAAAATTTTATCTATGAAGAAGCATCAACGAAACGAGTCAGTGAAATCCATGTGTTTTCGGTGCACCCAACGTGCACTCAGGTTGCACTGAGGGATTTGGAAGTCGGGTTGAAACCTAACCCTGCCTTCATCCTCAAAATTGAGTCATCAGCGGCGTTTTCCCCTGTGGTGCTGATGGCTTCCCCCCCCCCCACCGTTTGCCTCTGATGAGCAGCGGCGGTTAAACATGCTGTGTCCGGTGCGCGCGCTGCGCATTTATCTGAACAGGACTAAGGAGTTTAGGAAAACTGATCAGCTGTCCGTATCCTGGGCAAGACCTCACATTGGGAAGCCAATCACTAAACAGCGCCTGTCCCACTGGATAGTCGGGGCTATAGCTCTAGCTTACTCCAACAAAGGCATGCAGCCTCCCGCTGCCTTGAGGGCACATTCCACAAGGGGAATGGCAACATCCTGGGCCCTGTTTCAGGGCGTTTCTGTTCATGAGATTTGTGCTGCAGCCAACTGGGCCTCGCCTCATACATTTACTAGGTTCTACAGGCTGGATGTCACTGCGCCTACCTTGGCGCATACTGTGCTTAGTGTATGCCCACCTGAGGGACAGAACCCACTGGCCAGAGAATGATTAGTCTCTGACGGAGCAGATTTACATGGCTTGGGGCAGACGGTTTTACGAAGTGAGCTTGTCTGGCAATACGGGAGTCGGCATATCCCATAGTGAGATACCGAAACGAATGCACTCCTTTGAAATCTAGACTCTCTCTGCCGGCACTGGGCAGCTCCTCTCCAGCCATATTCATCCATTCTGTGTCCATCCATTCTGTTTCCTCTGTCTTTTTGTTTGTCCATTGATCTGTGATGGGTCTTCTGCCCGATTTCATTTGTTCTTACTTTGGGGACGCTCTCTCTTCTATTTACAGTCTATCTCTGGAGCACTCTTTTCCTCAGGAGTGGTTTGGTGATGGTTCTGCAGATGTCCTGCTTTCCAATAATGTGTTTCTCTTCTATCCTCCTCTCTCCATGTCATCCTTGAGGATCAATTTCAGGTGCTCTTTCACAGTTCAAGATGTTCTGGTGTTGTTCTCCTCTTCTCCTCCTTCACTATTCCTCTCTTGGTCCCTTTTTATAGTTGATTTTCCGACCCTTCCCGCGTGTTCCTCTCCTGGTCTTTTTCTTTTGCTGATTTGTATTGACTTCATTCCCAGGAGAGTCATTCTTCAATGGTTTTATTTCAGCTAGAAGAAAACATCAGAGAAATCAACAACAAAGTCCACAAATAATCTAACCTGGAACAAAGACTTTGTAATTAGTATTTCAATGATTAAAATGTTAAAATGTTTGTTTAATTACAAATACAGACACCCGTATCAGATCAGTGCCATCTCTACATTTTACTCACCAGACTGGTTGATGGAACGTTCAGTCTCATCAGTGATATCTGCCCAACTTTTAATGGGCTCAGGATCATTCGTCATTTCCAGATCTGTTCCTGCAAAGAATCAGATTTAAAAATAAAAGTGATTTGATTATTTCAGTTTTGAAATGTTCATGTTTCGGACCAAAAGAGGAGATGTTTGGTTTTATATTGTTTGGTGTGAGTGGTTGACGTTTGAAGATGGTCTTTGGTTCCATAGCCAGAGTTTAACTTCTTCATTCTTAATGAATTGTGGTTTCTATTACTTACCAAGGCCTTGTTTGACTTTAGCCTCTGTCTTGTCCAGCTGAATGTCAATCAGATTGTTAAGGTCACCAGCCTCTTCTTCTGCACCAGTGACCTCGTGCATTTCATTTCCTGCTTCAATTGTTGAAAATATTATCAGTTGTTCAGCTTCTTATGTCCTCAGTATCTGTTTTTCTTTTACTCACCGAGACTGTGGTCAACTGTTTCCTCAACATCACTCAGCAGATCTGCCATCAGACTTTTAATGGTGGTCAAATCTGCTCCTTCATCAGACGTCTTTTCCACATCTTTTCATGCAGGAGACAGAATCAGTCATTAAATCCTGATGTAAGTCAGATATTTGGTATTATGTGTGCAATATTATGTAATAGTATTTATTGAAGGCTGAAGATGGTGGTTGGAGGAGGAGGAGCTGATATTGTTATATTAAATCCTGTTTTACATGTTTAACAGTTTTATAACTCTTGTTTTCTTCATGATATCTTGTGTTCATCTGCTCTACTCACCCAGAGAATGGTTGTTAGGTGTGAGTGGTTGATCCAGACGAGTCTGCATGAGTCCAGAAGCTTCAGCCTCTGTATCTGCAGTGCTGATCACTTCACATACTGATTCAAAGAAACAGAGACAGAATTTTCTATAAATTGTTGATTAAACTTTACCAGAAGTTAATACTACTGCTCTGTAATCTAATAGTGATGGTGAAGTGAAGGAATGTGTGAATGATCTGATGCCTTTCTTTGGCAGTGGAGTTCTGTAATACTACAAGTGTCTTGAATGTCATCTGAAGAGTTTTATTAAGCATTTATTATTCAGTAGAATTTTATTAATCAATATTTAAAATAAATCAGTGTCCTTTGGGGTTAATTATGCATTATTAATCTCTATTTCTCACCCATCGATTCGGCCTCGATGTTATCAATGAACAGGAGCATCAGCTGTTTAACGGCTTCCACCTCAGCTTCGGTGAGTGTCGCCTCAAGCATCTCGTCTCCTGCATGAATAAACATAAATAAATATCAACAAATATAGAATCAACAACCATGTAAACAGCTTTATTTTAGAAAAATGAACAGATATCTTGTAGTATGTCATTATAATTGAATATTTTTTAAAGTGATTTCTCTGTGATTGTGAGTTGTTATGGTTCAATTCTTACCCAGATCTTCGGTCTCCGTGTCCTGAAGCTCAAGGTGCAGATCTTCAATGACCTCTGCTTCATGTTCTCTGTCCATCACCTCGAGCCTCTCCTCTTCTGCTTTAACATGAATTAAATTTCAACAATTACAGATCAAGAACCGAGCGTTTCCTCAGTAATCTCACCTGGACCTCAGAATTTCCACATTCAGAGAGGTCAGTGTTTCTGCTATAGTGCTGGTCATCAGCCGCTGATCTGTGTTTCTTTGATCTGACTCTCTCAGTGGTTCAGCACTCGGGATTCTAAAGTTTCTTGCTGTGATTTTCTTCTTGATATCTAGTGTTAATCTGCACTACTCACCCAGAGGATGGTCATTAGGTGTGTCCATGTCATCCCAATAGTTCTCAGTGTGGACTGTCAGGCCTTCAGGCTCAGTGTCTGTCATGTTCATCACTTCAGATCCTAATTCAAAGATAAAGTGAGACAGTTTTCTATGAAATCTTTATGAAACATCATCAAAAGCCAGTATTACTTCTCAATAGTGATGGTAAAGTGAAGGAATCTGTCAATGAGCAGATTCTTTAATAGGCGTGTCTTGAACATCATGTGAAGAGTTTATTAAGCATTTATTATTCAGTTTACTTTCATAAATCGATTATTTAAAATAATCTGTAATTTTGGGTTTATTATATATTATTAATCTCTATTTCTTACCTAACTCTTCGGCCTCGATCTTATCAATGAACAGGAGCATCAGCTGTTTAATGGCTTCCACCTCAGCTTCAGTGAGTGTTGCCTCAAACATCTCGTCTCCTGCTTTAACATCAATAAATATCAACAATTATAAGAATAATAACCATGTAAACAGCTTTATTTTAGGAAAATGAACAGAGATCATGTAGTATATCATTATAATTGAATATTTTGAAAGTGATATCTCTGTGATTGTGAGCTTGTTATGGTATTAGTTTTAGATTAACAGAATATCAGCAGTTCTTTTGCTGTATGTACCCAGATGTTGCTCCATGCTGTCCTCGGTCTGATCCAGATAAATGTTCATGAGCTGCTCGATTGCTTCGGCCTCTGCTTCAGCAGCCGTCATCTTCAGCTCCACATTCTCTGTTTTCACAGGAATCAGAACGGTCAGTTTACCAGCTGTGGCATTTTCATGATATCAGTTATTAATGACTTCTGCTTTAGTGCTCGTCATCTGATTTTCCTTTTTTTCAATAACACTAAATTAATACTTTCCAATTCCAAGAGCTGCTTTATGAGAGTTGTTGGTAGACGTTGTGGAACTTTTTAAATTGATATTTATAATTGAATGTTCATGTGGACGTTCGGTGGTCAGTACTGGATTAATTCATCTTAGCATTATTATCAGTAATTTTTAATCCTGTTTTTAATTATTTTGGCAGATATTAACTTCCATTTCTTACCCAGAGGTTGGTTGTTTGCCTCCTGCTCTTCCGGGTCAGCGCATGTTAGTGGTGTAATGGCTTCGGCCTCCGCTTCAGCCTCTATCTGATCCAATGAAGTATCCCTTACATCACTGCTGTCTTCAGGAACATCTTCACTGGTCTGGACGTCCTCATGTAGAGGAGTTCCCGTCTTCTCCGGTATCACAGCAGAAATGGTCTCCAAGCTGCCAGACACAAGACCTGCTGGGATGAGTGGAGCTTTGCTCTCCTCCTCTCCTGCTGCTGGCTGTTGGCTTGCTTGGCTGTTGTCTGCTTTTTCTACATCCATCATCTTTTCTTTTTTCTGTTCTTCCTTCCTTTTTCTTGTCCTCCACTTTTTCTTCTTCTTGATTTTGCCTCCATTCTTCAGTTGTTCATTGTTTGCTTTGTTCTCTGTGTCTGAGTCGGACTGCTGGCCTCTGCAACACCAAAACCAGAGGCAGCTCATTGTGCTGCTGGTCTGCTCTCTCGTCTCAATACAGAATGATTTGAGAATGTAGTGCGTGTGGAGTTTATCTGTGTCAGAGCCGTTATGACATCACAATGTTTTAAATATCGGTCCATCAGGTGGGAAAGTCGCCTATTATGATGTCACTGATCTACACTGTAGTTGCTGCAGTCAAATGGATGAGGAATAAATATAAAAAGGCATTTGTGTGTTAAAATATAAGAGAGGTTTTCACTCAACTGCTTCACATTTGAAGCTTATTACATACGAAGGCTTCATATTCAGTAACTATAAAGACTTCACTGTGAGCTAAAGGAGCTTTTCTTGGGCTTTACAAGTTTGTAGTTAAACTTTGTCTTGGTAAAGGGTTCATTTCCCCGTCACAGCTCTGTACAAAAACTCTTTATTGTGGCAGTCAATGTGCTTTGCCTGTGCAACACTTTATTACACTGGAATTAACACAAATAAACATAAATACAGTAAAAAGTCATAAGAATTGTTTTCAAAACAGGTTCTTACGTCTTGCTGCGTTCCATCCATCCCATGAATTTCTTCAATTCCGTCAGCAGTTCAGCTGATTTCACATGATAACGAACCACATAATCATGTCAAACATGATTTCAGATGATTGATTTCACCCTGTATAATTTAGAGGACAGAACCCTAAACAAAGATTGATATATAGATATAAAAAAGATCACTGAACTAGTGGAGTAAATGTCCAGTCACAAAGAAATGATGTTGCCTGTAACTTCCAATCTGTAACTGTAGAAGCGGTCAAGCTGGACGCATTTTCACATCAAAGTACACTGGAATGATTTGTCCTTCTACGCAATAAGCTGGTGATGCCTGTGAGTTCAGTTGCCTGTATATTATCAGTGCTTAACGAACAGTGAACAACTTAATCTTTCACTACAGACAGCATAATCAGTCCTGTGTAACTGGATTTATTTCCATTCAGTTAAACAGTTTCTGCTATTGTACCCACTCCTGCTAGATACTGCTATTAGAAATTAGATTTATTGTTGAAAAAGACTCATTTGTCAGTCATAGAGCATCTAAAACTCAGGAGAGATTGGGTGGGCCAAATTTATCTATGTTCCAGTAGTCCAGTAGTAGGGTTACTGCTATCATAGTAAATAAAAATCCCCTTTATTACTGAAATAGAAAAGTAGGACCCAGAAGGTATATATATCATTTGGTCACAGGCTTTATCTTTGGTCAGCACCTTACTATCTTTAACATGTATGTTCTAAATGAAGACTGTCCCAAGTCTCAGGTGATTTTAACTGCTTACTGAAATCTACTCTGGATAAATCTTCTTCAGCACCTTTGGTCAATCCAAAATCTTCCCACAGCCTCAATGACTTGTGTCAAGATTGGGGTTTAGTGGATGTATGGAGAGAATTTCACTCCACAGTTAAAGACTACACATTTTCCTCTGATCCACATAATTCATATTCCAGATTAGACTATTTCTTTGTACACTGCCTAAAAAAATGAAGGGAACACTCAAATAACACATCCTAGATCTGAATGAATGAAATATTCTCATTGAATATTTTGTTCTGTACAAAGTTGAATGTGCTGACAACAAAATCACACAAAAATCATCAATGGGAATCAAATTTATTAACCAATGGAGGCCTGGATTTGGAGTCACACACAAAATTAAAGTGGAAAAACACACTACAGGCTGATCCAACTTTGATGTAATGCCCTTAAAACAAGTCAAAATGAGGCTCTATTTTTATATGGTAAGTATATATTTGGGAGGATCTCCTCCCAAACCTGGACTAAAACATCCGCCAACTCCTGGACAGTCTGTGGTACAACGTGGCGTTGGTGGATTGAGCGAGACATGATGTCCCAAATGTGCTCAATCGGATTCAGGTCTGGGGAAAGGGGCGGGCCAGTCCATAGCTTCAATGCTTTCATCTTGAAGGAACTGCTGACACACTCCAGCCACATGAGGTCTAGCATTGTCCTTCATTAGTAGGAACCCGGGGCCAACCGCACCAGCATATGGTCTCACAAGGGGTCTGAGGATCTCATCTCGGTACCTAATAGCAGTCAGGCTACCTCTGGCGAACACATGGAGGGCTGTGCAGCCCTCCAAAGAATTGCCACCCCACACCATTACTGACCCAATGTCAAACCGGTCATACTGAAGGATGTTGCAGGCAGCAGATCGCTCTCCACGGCGTCTCCAGACTCTGTAACGTCTGTCACATGTGCTCAGTGAGAACTTACTTTCATCTGTGAAGAGCACAGGGCGCCAGTGGTGAATTTGTCAATTCTGGTGTTCTCTGGCAAATGCGAAGCATCCTGCAGGGTGTTGGGCACAACCCCCATCTGTGGACGTCGGACCCTCATACCATCCTCATGGAGTCGGTTTCTAACCGTTTGTGCAGACACATGCACATTTGTCGCCTGCTGGACGTAATTTTGCAGGGCTCTGGCAGTGCTCCTCCTGTTCCTCCTTGCACAAAGGCGGAGGTAGCAGTCCTGCTGCTGGGTTGTTGCCCTCCTATGGCCTCCTCCACGTCTCCTGGTGTACTGGCCTGTCTCCTGGTAGCGCCTCCAGCCTCTGGACACTACGCTGACAGACACAGCAAACCTTCTTGCCACAGCTCGCATTGATGTGCCATCCTGGATGAGCTGCAATAACTGAGCCGCTTGTGTGGGTTGTAGAGTCCGTCTCATGCTACCACGAGTGTGAAAGCACCACCAACATTCAAAAGTGACCAAAACGTCAGCCAGAAAGCAGAAAGGTACTCAGAAGTGGTCTGTGGTCCCCACCTGCAGAACCACTCCTTTATTGAGTGTGTCTTGCTAATTGCCAATAATTTCCACCTGTTGTCTGTTCCATTTGCACAACAGCTGTGAAATTGATTGTCAGTGTTGCTTCCTAAGTGGACAGTTTGATTTCACAGAAGTTTGATTTACTTGGAGTTATATTGTGTTGTTTAAGTGTTCCCTTTATTTTTTTGAGCAGTGTACATTTTAACCTTATGCTTGTGTTGAGAATTTGTAGGACTAGCCCTGTTGTGTTGTCAGACAGTAGCCCAGTCTTTCTGGAGATTGACCCTAACATGATGAATCCAAGATCAATGTTCTGGAACCTGAGCTCCTCATTATTAAATGTGGAATCATTCTGTTCATAAACCAGAGAGAAAATATCCCAGTACTGGCAGGACAAGCAGCTTTGCTCTACTTCATCAGCCACCATATGGAACTCTGTTAAGGCTACTTTCAGAGGTCATGCCATTGCTGACACATCCTTGCAGGCACAATTACAGGCATGAAAAGTAAACATGTTGATTCTGAGGGTCTCTTTTTAAAATAATGATGTAAATGTGCGCCATCCCAAAACAACTGGAACTCCTTGTCCTGCCAAAATTCCGTCCAGCCCCTGCTGAATGTTCATTCGCTCCAGTGGTGTGTCCCCCTCTCTGTGGGGATTCTGCCACACCTCCTCTTCACGGTCTGCAGTGGCAGAAATGAAAATAAATGGAACTTCCTTTAAAAATGAGCCTTTTAGTAAAACTGTACACTTTTCCTCCAAACAACTTCCAAACATGAATAAGATGAAATGCATCACCATCAACAGCTGTAAAGAACCATCAGACCCCTTTAAGTGCAGCACAATCATGGAGTAAATCATGAGCTCACAAGATGAACTGAAACCTCATCACTGCGTGTGGTGAAACAGTAAGGAAGGAGAACTTAGACGCCAAACATGTCTTTGTTGAATGACTGTATTTGGACTAAGCAGGAAATCATATACGAGTCATTATCAGTATGCTGTGTCTTTGGGTGGCGCGCATTCCTCAGGCTCTGAATCTCACTTGAACTCCATCTCCCAGAATCGTCAGGGAGATCACATGACTCCTGTGACCTCTGAACTGCCTTCAGGCTCCACTCAGGCTCTAACTGTCCCGAATACTAATTTGGTTCACCTGTTTCACAAGTCATGGGCTTTAGCAGAGTAAGGTTGTGAAGTATTGTATCGTTTTATTGTTTATGTGATTTGCTGTTTATGACCATTTTGACTGTTTTTCCCGACCCTTTGGATTGTCTGCCTTTTGATCACTCACTGTTATTTGACCCTTTGGACTGTCTTCTAGAATTTGCCCTTTTGCCTCACCCTTTGGTTGTTCTGCCGATTGTTATGTTGTGGATCTGCTCGTATTTTCTTGTTTTGACCCATGCCTGCTTTGTGACCACGAGCCTGTTTCATGTTTCCCTCAGTAAAGCCTCTCGATCATTTTTCCCGCAAGCATCTGACTCATTCTGTGTCGTTACACTGCAACCTCATAACTTTAAAACAATGACTTAAGATTTAAAATTCTGCTGTAACCTCTCGTTTTCTTTTTTACAGGTGGTGGAGGATCCTGGACGGACAGCGGACAATGAGGAACGAAAACGCCTGGGACGGAGAATCCCATTTCTTCTTGTTACCCCTGCCCCTTGTTTTTGAGTGTCACCCTGAGCCCCTGTTACAACTTACAAGGACCCCCCAGAAAAAAACAGCCCGTCTCCTATGATAGCAGAGAAGGGAAAAGTTCAGCTCCTCACTGCTGGGCTTTAGTTTTATTTTGGGGAGTAAAAGTTTTCAATGAGGGGATTTAAGACAATTGTTTATGATCGCCCACCGATAATTCTTTAGTGATACGAAGCAAAACTCAGATATTCACCAGGCGTAAAATAGGTAAAATAGGTCTGAGGGGGTTTTGGGGAGAGAGGCTTTTAAAAATACTCTTTTTATTTAAATGCAGTAGCCCGTTACCTTAAACAGACTGTTTTACACAAACGTATTATCTGACATGGTCAAAATAAGATTATATTACAAATTCATATTTCAAAAACTAATCTCATCTTAATTTAGCAGTGTTATTTCATCTTACAGCATTATTTTATTTAAAGTTAGTGTAGTATACTGAACAGTACTTTGAGCTATATGGTTATCCAAAGTTGCAGTTTCAAAACACTAAACGATGATGGGTAAAACAGTCTTGAGCCCCACCACACTGGAGTAACTAATGGAGAGTTGTACGTTTATTTTCTACTCAGTAAACCAAAATCGTTCCCCTGTCTCAGTGTGAGTTCATATCACTTGTGGATACAACAGTTAGTAAATCCTGAACTACTAAGTTAGATAGAGGGCGAAAATCGTTTATGTCTGTTATTTAACAAATGACCATAGCTGCCCAGCTGAAATGTGACCACGTCCTGATAATAATGTTAAAAGTGTAAGTCAGTTTGTCAGGTAGCTGCAGTTACTGATGTAAAAAGGTCAAAACCAAAGTGTGATAACCTGTAAGTTCTGAATATAGTGAGAGGCTCCCTGTGCTGCATTCTTTTTTTTTTTCCCAAATGATTTTTTATTGGGGCGGCACGGTGGTGTGGTGGGTAGCGCTGTCGCCTCACAGCAAGGAGGGCCTGGGTTCGATTCCCCGGCCGGGTGACCGGGGTCCTCTCTATGTGGAGTTTGCATGTTCTCCCCGTGTCTGCGTGGGTTTCCTCCGGATTCTCCGGTTTCCTCCCACAGTCCAAAGACATGCAGTCAGGCCAATTGGGTGTGCTAAATTGTCCTTAGGTGTGAGTGTGTGAGTGACTGTCTGTGTCTGTGTCTGCCCTGCGATGGACTGGCGACCTGTCCAGGGTGTATCCTGCCTTCCGCCCGAAGACTGCTGGGATAGGCTCCAGCTCCCCCCGCGACCCTGACGGAGAAGTGGCTTAGAAAATGGATGGATGGATTTTTTATTGATGACTTCGAGGGAAAAGCAAACCAGCATACAATCAAAATACTTGTACATAAGTCATCCATTTTCACACTTAAGAAATATACACTTACCATACAAAAATAAATAACTACACAAATTAGAATAAACAGAATAATAATAATAATAATAGTAAAAAAAATTAAAATTAAAATTAATTTTTAAAAATTGTAATAAAAATTAAATAAATAAATTAAAAAAAATAAAATTAAAAAAATATATATTAACTCTCAACCCCTTCAACCCCCTCAATTGTTAACTCAGTAAGAGCATTAAAAAAGGTAATGAAAGGTTGCCATCTCAAAAAATGTATTAGTAGATCCCCTCAAGCTAAACTTAATCTTTTCCATACAGAGGAAAAAGGAAACGTCCTTTAACCACAAGGAGAATGAAGGCGGGGAAACTGACTTCCAGCTCAAAAGAATTCTATGTCTAGCTAATAATAATGCAAAAGCTATAGCCTTACAAACCTCAACCGCATATACAGGGATGACCTCGTGCTCACTGAAAATTGCCCACAGGGGATCTGGATCCAACTTGCACTTAAACACCCTAGAAAGAGTGCAAAAAATTTGACCAGAATTTATCAAGTTTTATGCATGACCAAAGCATGTGCAATAGGTCAGCCGGATCAGAACCACACCTCGGGCAAGCAGCATCAGTGTTCGTGAAGATTTTAGCTAGTCTGGCCTTAGTATAGTAAGCCCTGTGAACCAGCTTTAACTGCATCAAGCCCAGTCTGGCACATGATGAAGAGGAGTTGATCTTGGACAGGGCCTTTGCCCACCATTCATCGCCCAACTCCCTGCCAAACTCTGTCTCCCACTTGTCCCTGAATGTAAGACCCACCTCCGGTTGGAGAGACATAATACAATTATAAACTTGTGATATAAAACCTTTTGTGTCAGGTTTCAAACTGCATATCTCCTCCCAGGGTTCGTTCATCGGTTCATGAGGAAAAGAAGTGAAAAGTGTTTGGGCACAATGACGGACTTGTAAGTAGTGAAAGAAATTTGTTGGGGGAAGTTTAAATTTATCACTCAGTTTTTCAAAACTAGAAAAGATTTTATTCTCATATAAATCACGGAAGTTATTAATCCCTAGACTCGCCCATTGTAAAAAGGTGGAATCAGTCAAGGAGGGGGGGAACAAATGATTATAACAAATAGGAATCAATGACGATGCATTCTGAGATTTAGCTAACCCTCTAAGCTGTGACCAAATTTTCAAAGTCGACAAAACCACAGGATTAACTGAGTAATGTTCCTGGGACAGTGGAAGAGTAGAAAAGACCATAGCAAGCAGGGAGGTTGAACTACATGACAAGGATTCCAGTCTACACCAGTCTATCTCCGGTGAATGTAGCCAAAAGCAAATCTTTTGCACATTGGCGGCCAAATAGTAATAAAATAAATTGGGAGTGCTAATCCACCGTCAATTTTAGATTTCTGCAAAATAGGTTTCCTAATCCGAGGGACCTTTCCAGACCAAATGAAATTAGTAACAGCCTTATCAATGTCTTTGAAAAAGGATTTGGGTAGGAATACAGGGAGGCATTGGAATAAGTATAAAAATTTAGGTAGAATGCTCATCTTCACACATTGGAAGGCCAAGGAGAGAGGGAGACTATTCCATCTCTGAAAATCAGCATTCATCTCTGCAATCAAAGGGGGAAAATTAGCACGTACAATAGATGATATATTGTGCGTAATATTAACACCCAAGTATCTAAAGCCCGCTGGTGAAAGGCGGAACGGGATAGCGGCCCGAGTTAAATTATGAGCATCCCGACTCACAGGGAAGCATTCGCTCTTCTGGAAATTTAATTTATAACCTGAAAACCAAATTCTTTTAATATCGATTCTGCTACTGGGATCGTTTCCAGAGGGTCTCGAAGATATAAAAGTAAGTCATCTGCATATAGGGAAACTTTGCTCTCTATACCTTGTCGCAGAATACCTTTGATACGCAAAGATGACCGAAGAGTAATGGACAAGGGCTCCAAAGCTAAGTAGAATAACAACGGGGACAAGGGGCAACCTTGAGTCCCACGAAATAAAGGAAAATACGGAGAGCTAACAGAGTTAGTGCTCACGCTTGCCTGAGGGGAGGTATAAAGCAATTTGATCCAAGAGATCAGTTTGTCACCAAACCTAAATTTACTTAGAACAAAAAACATGTAATCCCACTCAATGCGATCAAAGGCTTTTTCTGCATCTAAGGAAATGATAACTTCCGAGACGAGGGGCGTACTTGGAGTAAAAATTATATTTAATAACTTTCGGATATTAAAAAATAGGTGTCGTACCTTAAAACCTGTTTGTTCCTCTGAAATAATCAAGGGTAAGGTGTTTTCCATACGTTTGGCCAAGATTTTAGCTAAAATTTTATGCTCACAACACAGAAGGCTTATTGGCCTATATGAGCTACAAAGACTACGGTCCTTATCCTTTTTTAACAAAAGTGAAATAGTGGCTTGGGTTATTGTTGGTGGCAGCTTACCATTCTGGAGGGATTCATTGTACATATCTAATAAAAGTGGGGCCAATTTATCACAAAACTTCTTATAAAATTCAATAGTAAACCCGTCCGGACCAGGCGACTTACCATTTTTCATAGATTTAATGGCATCTGTTATTTCTTGTAGAGAAATTGTTTTGTCGAGTTCCATACTTGTTGCCGGATCTAGGGAAGGAATTTCAAGATTATTTATGAACGAGTGCATTCGGTCTGTATTGCCAGGGCCCTCCGATGCGTACAGTGTAGAATAAAATTTCTCAAAGACTTTATTAATGTCCCTTGGATTAGTGACCAAATTGCCCATATCATCTAATATTTGGGGGATCAACCTAGATGCTGCCTGTCTCCTAAGTTGGTGAGCTAACAAGCGGCTGTTTTTGTCTCCATATTCATGAAGATGTCCCTTAGACCGCAGGATAAGAGCTTCTGCTTCTTTGGTGGAAAGCAAGTTATACTCTGGAGATCGAGGCGTTGTTTGTATAGAGCTGTGGAGGCAGCAATTTTCTTATCTAGAGCCGCTATGGATAGACAGGTCCGCCAGCTGTTTTAGTCTGGTCTTTCTCTCGAATGCCGAATATGAAATAATTTCCCCCCTTAAAAACGCCTTGTGTGATTCCCACAAGATAGCATTAGATGTTGAATCAGATTTGTTGGTAGCCAAGAAAAAAAATCAATAGAGTTAGAGATTTTAGTGCAAAATTCTTCAGTTGACAAAAGTAGAGCGCTAAACCGCCATGGGGCCCTCCCTTTCTCATATAAAGAAAACCTAATGACCATTTGTACTGGCCCATGATCTGAGATTACAATAGGTAAATATTCAATATTTTCAATGGAGTCTAGAAATTGCTGATCAGTAAAAAAGTAATCAATGCGAGAGAAAGATTGGTGAGGGTGTGAAAAAAAAGAATGATTTGGCTGAAGGGTTCCTAATTCTCCAGGGGTCAATACAACCATTGTCCTCCATAATCTGAGATAAGAATGGGCCATCTTAGAACAGGGGGTACATTTGGCCCCAGATCGATCCAGCATTGGGTCTATAATACAATTGAGGTCGCCACCAAAGATCAGTTTGTGTGTACTTAGGTCAGGAAGATTAGAGAAAAGCCCAGTCATAAACTCAGCATCATCCCAGTTCGGAGCGTAAACGTTCACCAATAAGACAGGAGTTTGAAAGAGGAGGCCGGAAATAACAATGTATCTACCGTTTTGGTCTGATATAATTTTTAAAGGCTTAAACAGAACCCTCTTATGAAATAAAATGGCAACGCCCTTGATCGAGAATTATAATTGGAATGAAAAACATGGCTGATCCACCCCTTACGTAACTTGGTGTGCTCTGCTTTGGACAGATGAGTTTCTTGTAAATAGATAATGTCCGCATTTAATTGTTTAAGGTGAGAGAAAACCTTTACATTTTTAAGAGGGACTGCAGTCCCTTTACATTCCATGAAAGAAACCTAACCCCTTGTCCTAGATTCTGGCTCATCAGAAGATAGTATTATTTCGGCAGAGAGGGAAGAGAGGGAAAAGAAAGAGAAAAAGAAAAAAAAAAAAAAAAAAAAAAAAAAAACATCCCACACATGAGAAACCCCACAACAAGAAACGAAACCCAAACACCCACGTACCACCCACTTCCCAAACAACCACCCTGAACGAGTTTCAGGTACAGGCCAAATCCCTCTATCTATACCCCTAACTTACACGCACTGCTCCCCACAGCGTTGTGCACAAACCTGTGTAAACATTCCAAAACCTTAAAGCAAAGTTTTATGATAACAGAAAGTCACGTTTATATACACCTAAGCAATTCAAATACTGCAGTCGCCCGGTATCTTTACTGCCACTACACCTAGCTGGCCCTCCATAATAAGGTGATCATATATTTGTAAACAGTGCAGAGGGCACACATTTATAATCAAATTGTTACACAGGATGAGCAAAAATGAGCCATCGACAGTTTGTACACTAACATCCAACAAGTCCTCCACAACAAGGAGATAAAATTACAAACATTGCTGCATATGAGTATTTGTATTGTAATCATATACAAGACCTTGAACCAGGTAGATCAACAGGTATTCTTACCATACCTCAGCACTCAGCAAACCCAAAGGTAGTCCTCATCAAAGTTTGTTAAAGAAAGCCTGAGCCGCTTCTGGAGCATCAAAGGTTACTGTCCGCCCTTCAAAGTCAACGTGCAAACGTGCTGGGAAAACCAGCCTGAAGCGGATTTCCTTGCTGTACAACGCCGCTTTTATGTCGCGAAATGCGGCGCGTCTGCGGGAGAGATCAGCACTATAGTCCGGAAAGATCCAGATTTTGTGACCACGAAAAGAGAGCTCACCCCGACCATTTCTGAGAACGAATTCCTTATCTTGGAAGTTGTGAAACAACGATGAACGCTCTGGGCTTGTTATGCGTACCTCTGTTAGCTGGTGGGCGACCTAGCCTGTGAGCTCTGTCCAGAACGGGTCGATACTGGAATTTCTCAGCTCCGAACACCTCAAAGAGGAGATCAGTCATGAAATTCACGGCATTGTCCCCCTCTAGTTTTTCAGGAATCCCTATCACGCAAAGATTAGCTCTCCTCGAGCGATTTTCCAGATCGTCCAGCTTGTCCTGGAGTTCAGCATTGAGGGCTCGAAGAGATTCGCATTTGTTTTCCAGTGTGACAATTCTATCACTGTGGACAGATGCGGCGTCCTCTAAGGCTTTAATGCTACCTGCGTGCGAGACCAGAGTCTGTTTAATGGAGTCCAGTGATTCCTGAATAGGTTGTAAGGCCTTGCTCAGTGTGTTTGCGTGGTCAGACACAAGCGATTGTTCCAACTTTAACACTGGCAAAAACCACGTTGGGGGCGAAGTGTCAGTGTCAGCAGCTCGTTCTACCTCTGAAGCAGTGGCCAACCAGGAACTCTCCGGACTCTCCACAGGTAAGAGACGTTTCTCCATAGCCAACTTAGCGTTAGCCTCCTCCAGTGTAGCAGCTTTAGCCGAGAACATGCATTCAATGGCGGAGGGTCGGGTTGCCGAAGTAGTCTTCGAAGTTGTTTTCTCCCTGAGATTACGTGACATTGTGTAGTCTGTTACACTGCCATAACTAAACTCCTGTACGGTGTCGAATAAACAAAGAAAGGATGCTTAATTCTAGTAAAACTGAACACAACCCGCGGGAGCAGCGTTGACACACGTCTACTCTAGTACCGCCATCACCCGGAAGTCCCCTGTGCTGCATTCTTAAACACAGACTTAAAAAAAGCAGAAACATCTCAAAAGTCAAAGTACCATTTTACTATATAATTAAATGCAGTCATTATGCTAGTAGTGAATTATGCAGCCTGTCACATCCCAGATAGCGAGCCACTATTGGTCCAATGACTTGATAAGGTCAACACCTCAGACCGCCCAGATTATTGTCCTGCTTACAAAATCTAGTTTTTTAATCTTCACAAACAGATTTTTAAATGCACACACTCTTATTTTGTAAAATAGAATTATAAAAATATGAGCTAAAGTAAATGAGTTAATAATTTGCAGAGGACAAGTGTAATGATGCAAGGTACCCCCTTAGCACATTACCACTATAAATGACTGTAGACATCAGACATCCCAAGTCTCCCGGGAGTTTTTTCGTGATCGGGAAAAAAAAAGTCTGTGTCGCCTACGTGTGCATTTGTGTGCGCTCTTGGCCGCTCGTTCTAGATTCTAGGAGATTTTATCTGGCTTGTGGGCATCAGGGAACCGCTATGTATAATCGTATAATATGCGGGAGACTCCCAGAGCGTCCGGGACCCTTGGGATGTCTGAGACATACTTACCTGTTTTAACATGCACTGCTCATACTCACCTGGTAGGTCCTAAAAGAGTACTCAGTGTGACTCCTGGGCTTTTACTTACCTGGGCGAGTCCACCCTCTGTAGTAGAGGAGGGGAGTGAGAACCGGTAAATGCAAAGAGAAAAGTGAATCATGTGAACATTGTAAATAACAGTGATTGATTACTGTTTCTATGGCCTTGTATTTTGATGGCCACGTATAACGTTGTGCCATATTCATTTCAACATGTAAATAGGAAATGTATGGTTTAGTTTCCTACCTGTGGGGGGAATGGAATAGCTTGGGGGAGGAGCTACCTGTATATATACGGCTCTGTAACCACAGATTGGGGTGCTTCTTCCCCTTTGGTAGCAGTGCTGGACTACACCTGTTTGTAAGGATTATTTCAGTGACTAGACTTATGTGACTTTGCAGTCACAGTCTAATTATTTCTGTTGATTGAGGTTGTGTTTGTTTTTTTTTCTTTTTGTTTTAAAAAAAAAAATACACCGTTGTGGCAAAAAAAAGGTGATGGGTTAAAAAAGAACTTCTCTACTCCTGCCCTTTTTTTCAGTGTCTAGCTGCTTGCCCTACACTACCCATAAGGCGTACCATATTTCTTTTGGGGGTAATTGTGGCCACGCTTTATCGCAACAAGAAGAGAAAAAGTCTTCTTCTTTCGGCTGCTCCCTTTAGGGGTCGCCACAGCGGATCATCTGCCGCCATCTTGCCCTATCTACTGCCTCCTCTACTTTTACACCAAGGAAAGATAAAAAGTAATGAAAGTTAATTGGACTGTTAGAGGAAAAGTGATAAAGCATCATTGTGTCTCATCGTCTTTGCCGCTGGTGGGCCACCTGGAAAACACTAAACAAAAAGCCAGTGGGCTGCTAGCTTTGCCCTCAGTGGGCCCACAGTGAGCTCTACTTCTCTCTGAAACTTGAGTAAAGACAATAGGAAGTGACGGTTAATACAGAAGTCAGGGTAACACTGCTGTTGTCCTAGTTGAGACTGTATTTAGGAAATTTAGTCAGGATGTTTCTGTAATACTGTTTTCTTATCTGGAGTTAGGATAAGATTATGAAGTTAGGAACTTTTGTTCTGTAATAACTCAAGTTGTCATGGTTACTAAACAGATAAGATTTTAGTTAAGATGTTTCTGTAATTCGGCAACAAAGAAAAAAAGCGGTCAGCTCGTAGTGACCCTTCAGCTGCCCTTCATTCTGGAGACTTTTTGAACAATACTGCAGATACTCTTTACACTGTACAAGCCTTTCAGCATCATCAATATGCCAGTTACTGTTTAAACTGTTTTCCTCAGGACCGGAGGAACAGAAGCCGGCCATCTGGCCTTCAGGCTGTGCCCCCATGGCAAAGGTGGTTTTATCAGTTTGAAATTACTGCAGATCATGAAGATCATTCATACTTATCTCCACCAACGTCCCTGTATTAACCATTTATTTGTCTTTGCTGTAAGAGGTTTCTGTGCTCAGCTGGCAGCAGGTGGTCTTAATTCCATACCTTTCTTGTGGACCACAGATGAGAATTCGGGTCAAATTCAGCTTTTCACACAGTTTAACGCCTTAAATGACCAGGACACACGTTTAATTACACACTTCTATGATCTAAGAGTAGCTCAGCCAGTTTGTACTGGAGTCCCTGTATTGACTGAAAAATGAACCTTAGTATGTAGTGAGTTTGGGATTTTAGGGGGTTTAATGCAAAGAAAAGATTTTTCCCACCAATGTCTGATTAACACCTCAGTCTCCCCTAAACACTTTACTGTCTCTTCTCCTCTGTCCCTGTAGCTGCACTGCCGAGCTTTACACAGAGCAAGCAGGGTGTTTTCTTACGTCTTCAGCCACTTTTTGACAGCACAAAGGTTTGTTTTCACACTTTCAGCACAGAGAAACACTTTACTGACTGTTGTAGTTTGATTTTGAATGTGACGATGGTGAAGTTGATGAGATGTTTTCTCCTGATTCCTGCAGCTGGTGGAGTTGAAGCTCTAGCCTCAGACCATCTGTGAGGGGCTGGAGTCTGAGCACTGGTGGGTGCTCAGCAATGAATTTTATCATTTGTTCCCAGAGGTGAGACTGAGATATTAAAGCAGGTTCATATTTTCACTATGATTATATTTTCTGATGTCTCTGTTTTACTGTCTTTTTAACCTCATGGTGTCACTGCTGTGTCCTGCATCTAGATAAAGCTATAATCTCATTTGGACTGTAAGACTTTTGCTGCCAGATTTCCGTATCTAGATATTTTCATCAACATCTCATCTTCTCATTCAGTGCAATGGAACATCAAAGAGTGAGGCGGCCATCTACCTCCACACT
Source organism: Pygocentrus nattereri (assembly GCF_015220715.1). Lineage (NCBI taxonomy): Eukaryota > Metazoa > Chordata > Actinopteri > Characiformes > Serrasalmidae > Pygocentrus > Pygocentrus nattereri. The sequence continues at coordinate 22,944,348 of NC_051214.1, forward strand.
GACTCAGCGGAGTCGTCACTGCAGAATGTTACACTGCTTAGAACTTCCTTGTGTACTTTTGTAGTTACAGTTAAAAGATTGAAACATAGTCTTTCTGTAAAATTGTGTCCAAATATAGTTTTATGCATTTTCAGCCTTTCTCTGTGTTTTTCAGCAAACCAAAGTGTTGAAGACACTTGCTTTGTCATTTTGGGGAAGGGGGAAGAAGACCCCCCCCCCCACTGACATGCAGTGAGTCCAAGTCAGTGGTTGGGGTCTAAACTTTTACTTTTTGTGTCAAACATCTTGCATTTGTGTGTGCAAAGACCCATTTCACTGCAGGAATTGTTATATCCTAATGTCAGCGCATACTGATCAATATATATCATGACCGATGCCATTTGTGTGAATATAAACTCTGCTATTTTGATTAATAAAGGGGAGAGACTTTCTGAGTACAGACACTGTCTCTGTGGTCATTTGAGTTCCCCCCAGCCGACTGGACTCTTAGAAGGACTGAGGGCTTCTGGCTAAGTTCACAGCTTTGGTATTGAGGTCAAACCCTAGAACCTAAAACATGATCAAACGGTTCTAACAGTAATGTCATACATTATCATGTGTTCCCTGGCTTTGCTGACTTCCTGCTCCATGGGACTCGCACTGTAACACAATAGTTATGTGTAGCTGTGACACCTCAGCTTGTGACGTCTCACCAACACCAACTTTACTGCTTATCACATCCTCAGATCAGAACAGCCCACATGCAGTAAAACTGTTCTAGCCTGTTTGAACTCTTCTGTCAGACTCAGAGGCTCATGCTTCAACCTTCCTCTTTTCCCTCTGCCCGTAACTGTTTCTATAACAGATCAAGACCAGCTTGATCAGAACTGCCTTCACTATCAGTGGAAGGACTCTGCTCCTCCTCATGAGGGGGTTCACTTGCTTTTCATTTTATTAATGCAGCTCAGTAACTCATTTCTTTCTCTTTCAAGCGACTCGACTTTTGCTTGCAGGACACTAAAGGAGTGCTGAGTTTGTTCCATGTGTTGTTGGTGCTCTGCTCTTAGAAAACAATGCCACAGTCTAAACACCTGAACACACCCTTAAAGGTCCCTTTTCTTTACACTCAGAACCATAAAGCATTGTTCCTGACCCTGTCCTGATTCTGCTGGAATCCCATCCTTCTTACACAAGTTCTCCTTTTTCTTTGAACACTATTTATGTAACATCTGTGATGAGTCTTCCTCAAATGCATCTCTCTCTCTGCATACATGGCAGCTGAGACTCAACTGTAGATGTTAAATTAAACAGGAAAACCTCTCACATTTGGGAAAACTCTCCTACATGTTTAACTCAGGAACACTATACCGTAGAATTGACCCGCCCCCCCATACTGCTGGAACCATGAACGCTGTCATGCCGGCTTTTCGCGACCTCTTTACACAACCCAAAACCTATAGGACTTCTTTGACTCACTTCATTGCCTGTGACTCGTGACAACACAAACTGGACCTGTTCTTTTCGGAATCTCACCATTTTGATTCTCATCGCCATTGATGTAAATATTTGATGTTGCCATGGAAGAGATTCAGGAGACCGGGGTTCACAGAAAGGTTGATTTATTTGAAGAGCACTCTGTTCTCTGCTGTCTTTGCTAATCTTCACCCAGTATGAACAGAACCTCAGACACACTGATTTTATTCTGCCATTGACCCCCATCAGGACCCTTGGTACCATCTTGGTACCACCAAGTCAGTGTTCTCAGAGCCTTAGATAATGTCAGAATCATCTAATGGCTGAAATTGCAAAACCCTGGCTAATAAAAGAGGCTCCAACAGAGTTGTCTGAAAGACTTTTATTGGTTTTAGAGGTTTAAAGGTGTTCTGCAGGTTTCTCTACGGTGGGATAGCTGTTTAAGTGATGGATTTGAGTGGCTGTAGCATAAAAGTGGAGTTAATAGTGTGTATCAGCTCTGTAGAGTGATGATTATGACTGGACGATTTCAGTTTATTAGTGCCTGATTTCAGCCGTTCTTACTCTGAGACACTCTCCGTTCTTCCTGCTGTCTCTCTGTGGAGCACTCTTTTCCTCAGGAGGGGCTTGTAGAGTCTTCTGAAGAGGACTGGCATGCCAATTATAACCCTTGGAAAACACTACCAGACTACATATAAATAAAGGAAAAACATTTCTTTGTCCTGAAAGCAGTATTTATCAAGTTGATCACTACATAAATATGTTATAACTCCACAATTTGCTGGCTACTGCTGCTCTGAATTCAGGATATATCAAAATTTCTTTCATAAAACACATCCAAAAATGCTGAAATATATTGATAGAACAGTCTAATATGAAGCTAATGACAGTAATACACTATTCTCACACACTTTCCATTCAAGACAGTAGCCCATTCAAAGCAAGAGTAAAGAAATAAACCACGCTCTCCATGCTAGACAAACCTCGGATAAACACATATAATATTCAGACAAATAAAGCATAAAAAACATACAGTGTCTGACTTTTTAGAGGAAGACTAGGTCTGCCAGTCTCACCTTGTTTCAATCTAAGTCCAACTGTTCTAATGTGACTCTGATAATCAGGTTTTAGCTGGTATGTACAGCTGTGGATCTCACTTGCAGAACTAGTTTAGGTTATTTATGTGCTTCCTTTGCTCTTTGTTAAGATTAGTTTCCAAAATTTGTTTCCTGTTCATGTTGTTAAGGACACTTCATGCTTACTTTACACATAGATATGTAAAGGTAATGTTACATGTATTATTCAAACTGCGTTTCGAAGATTTCGGTGCTGTGACTTTCTGGAGTCGATCGGTTTGGTAGTTTTTAATAAAATTAAGTTTAAAAATTAAAAACCTCCCATAAGAACGAATGGCGGAATGTTCTAGAACTTCAAATTCTAACTGATATCGATGACGTCACAGCCGGCCACTCAGTCTCAGACACAGCTGATCACACAGGGAATCTGCTTTAAAATCCTTAAACTTTCACCTAGATACTCATTTTCCAGTTTTAAATGTAAAATATCTCAAAATATCTAATTATTTTGTCAATTAGCTTTAGAGCTATGAGCATTTGTTTGGCACTAGGCACAGAAAACTGCCCCATTCACTCCCATGTAACTTTCTCAAAATCAGAATCTGCTTAGTTCAGATTTTCTCTGTGTTTAACTTAAACTCTTAAACTCTGCTTTATCTAGCTCTCCCTGACAGCAAACAAAGATTGCAGAGATAAAAGAGGAATGTGGAGAATGCTACCCTACACTACTGCAGTCCAGGGTCATAACTAGGATCAGTCCATTTTGAGGAAAAGTAAGCTATGTCATATAGAAAAATTTGTATTACAAAGTTACAAAAAAAAGTACAGCAAAGGCACTGTCGCAGAAGGCCCCCCCAAAAAATACAATTGGTCACATAAATTTAAAGCTTTATACCATCACAGTAAACATGGAAATATTAGGTGTAGACACTCACAGGCCATTTTATTAGGTACACCTTGCTAGTAAAAGGTTGGACTCCCTTTTGCCTTCAGAACTGCCTTAATTCTTTAAGCATACTTTCAACAAGGTGTTGGAAACGTTCCTCAGAGATTTTGGTTGGTTATTTGAGTGACTGTTGCCTTTCTATCATCTCAAACCAGTCTGCCCATTCTCCTCTGACCTCTCACATTAACAAGGCATTTTCGTCCACACAGCTGCCGCTCACTGGATATTTTCTCTTTTTCTGACCGTTCTCTGTAAACCCTGGAGATGGTTGTGTGTGAAAATCCCAGTAGATCAGCAGTTTCTGAAATACTCAGACCAGCCCGTCTGGCACCAACAACCACACCACGTTCAAAGTCACTTAAATCACCTTTCTTCCCCCATTCTGATGCTCAGTCTGCACTTCAACAAGTTGTCTTGACCACCACTATATGCCTAAAGGCATTGAGTTGCAATCATGTGATTGGCTGATTAGCTATTTGTGTTAACAAGCAATTGAACATAAAGTGGCCAGTGAGTGTAATCTCCAATATGCCCTGTGTATGACCATGGCCTTCTGACTTCAACAGCAAGTATAACACACAAAGCACCATCCTAAGCCTAAAAGTAAAATGCATAACAAAGCGGCAGCACAAACCATTGCCTTAACCTTAGCTTTGCAGCAGGCCCAGGTGCATCACTAAACCCCAAACGTGGCCTTTATTCAGGGTCAGTGCTAATTAATATCAAAATTTTCCAAAATGCGATTATTCACAAGCAAAAGTTCTAGATGTGGCTAACTTTTAAATCTTATGTTTTAATTTCTGCTTTATTTTATTTATATTTTTATTTATTTTTGTTTTCTGTTAATTTATTTATTTTATTATTATATGTTTATGTATGTTTTATTATTATTACTGTTTCACTTTTTATACTTTATACCTGATTTGAGTGTTCATTTATTAAATTCACTTTTATCATCTGATGTGTTCTTTCACATTATCAATGCACTTACTCTGTACTAACTCGGTGACACTGTAAATGAGTGGCACCCTCAATGTTCTCTGAGACTAAATAAAGGTTGATTGACTGATTGATTGATTTGTGTCATTGTAGTGCAAAACCATATTTTCAGACAGCACAGGGTAGAAACTGTTCTTTCAGATGAAGCAACTGAGACCAGAAGACAAAGGCAAAGCTTGTGAGGTTATTAGCTTGTTGGAAAATATATATAGTAGATATATTGAGGCTACACCTTGTACAATGTTACACAGAGAATTGCAAATGTCCCTAAGTATTTCAAGCTGTAGTTCCATTCGACCTCTGTCAGAGTTTAGCTGCTGATGTATTCTGTCTCTTCCTGGCCTTTAGTGTTGGCTATCTTGATTTCCTTCTCTCTGAAAGCTGCTGTTTTCATGCCATCTTGGTCAAATCTCATTGTTAGCTCTGCACTTACCAAGTTCATTGCATTGTCAAATTCATGCCAGCACCTAGTTTGTGCTGCATTGTTTACTACTGCCTCCTGTTCTTTTTACTGATAAATCATTTCTATTAATTTGATACTAGAAAGCTATAAGCCATCTAGCTAATGGCAGTGCTACAAGCACACTAGCTGAACGAACGTACCTTGACCAACTGGCATAAAGCTGCCTAAGAAAAGATGCCATTTTTCTAGTTTTGAGTGAAAACCAGAGTGCTTTACATGTACAAGTTCTTAAAGGATGCATTGTTGTGCAGAATTTCAAGTTTTGTTGAGCAAATCTGAAGGTGTTAACCTGCGCACTTTGTGCTAACAAGTGCATTTGAGTTCTTTAGCTGAGCTCAGACCCTTCCTGGATCGGGGCCTTGTCATGGTGGAAGGGCTTGTGTGGTCTGGGGATCATCAGAGCTAAGTCGTTGGGACGTTGTGTGCTTATGCACCAAACAACAGTTCAGAGTATTCGGCCTTCTTGGAGCGAATGGGCGGGGTTCTGGAACGGGTCCCACCTACAGACTCCATAGTCTAACTGGGGGATTTCAATGCTCATGTTGGCAATGACTGGGAGACCTGGAGAGGCGTGATTGTGAAGAACGGCCTGCCTGATCTAAACCCGAATGGTGAATTGTTATTGGACTTCTGTGCTAGGCATGGATTGTCCATAACAAACACCAAGTTCAAAGACAAGGATGTTCATAAGTGTACATGGTATCAGAGCTCCTTGGATCAGAGGCCAGTGATCAACATTGTTGTCATTTCATCTGACTTGGGACCATATGTTCTGGACACTCGGCTAAAGAGAGGTGCTGAGCTGTCAACTGATCACCATCTGGTGGTGAGTTGGATCACATGGCAAGGAAAACTGATGGTCAGACCTGGTATGCCCAATTGAATAGTGAGAGTGTGCTGGTAACAACTGTCGGAGGCCCCTGTTCGGAATGATTTCAACTCCTGCCTCCGGGAGAGCTTTTCTTATGTCCTGGGGGAGGTAGGGGACATGGAGTCTGAATGGACCCTGTTTAAAACCTCCATTGTGGAAGCTGCTAGGCATAGATGGCCCAAAGGACTCCCGACTGAGCAGAGAGGTACTGACAGATGATAAAGGTGACAGCCGCAACGGTGGCAGAAGCAAAATCCAGGGCGTAGGAGGAGTTTGATGAAGCCATGGAAAAAGACTTACGGTTGGCTTCAAGGAGGTTCTGGACAACTGTCCGGCGACTCAGGAGTGGTCAGGGTGGCTGCGCCCAAGCTGTATTTGGCAAGGGTGGAGAAACTCTGACTTCAAATGAGGTTATTGTCGGTCGGTGGAAGGAGCACTTTGAAGAACTTCTTAATCCAGGAGACATGCCTCCCTCACAGGAGTCAGGGCCGGAGGCCTCTGGCTTGTCAAGCTCCATTCCCCTGAGGTAGTTGGCAAGCTCTTCAGTGGCAAGGCACCGGGGTTGGATGAGATTCGTCTGGAGATGCTTAAGACTCTGGATATTGTGGGGTAGTTTCTGTTTGGATGACAAGCTCTTGCATTCTGTAGTACCCAGGTAACCTGTGTCATGCTGAGCAGCTGTTGTGTTTGTTATTCTTTCAGCAGTGTTGAATCTAGAGAAAAGGTTAGAGATAAGGTTTCCTCATTGTCAAAAGTCCATTTCAGTAAGCTGGCATTGGGAGGGTTGTAACACTTTTTGTTTCAGCTTGTATTTCTCACTGGTTGTTGGCACTTTACCTGCACTTTACAAAATTGACTGTTACAATAAAGAGGTATGTAGCTATTCACAAGTAACCCAGGAGAGTTGTAACAGGAGGTGAGATAGGTTCCTAAAGATGTGGGTTAGATTGTGGTGACAGTGGTTATTGTAGTTTATTCAAATATATTTGTCAAGTACATAAGTAAACAGTTGGAGCACAGGCTCCAAGGGGGTGGTAGGGAAAAAGGAGACATAGTGATAGTTAATCAGTTGTGGGTCAGTAGTGGGCTGGAGGTTAGGGAACCAGCTCTCTGACCGGAAGGTTGCCGGTTCAATCCCCTTGGCTGACTGTCCATGACTGAAATACTCTTGAGCAAGGCTGTCCACTGCTCTGGGCAAGTGTGCTCACTGCCCCCTAGTGTTTGCGTTCGCTAGTATATATGTGGGTGTTTCATTGCACGTATGGCTTAAATGTGGAGGTCTAATTCCACAGTGTGCAAACACAGTTGGCTGATGGTTCTGAATTCACTGTACTAACTGAATGGAATAATAACATGAATACTAATAATGCTGTTAAGAGCATTAAGCACAACAAGTAAAAGGGCAACAAACTACTGGGCTGTTAAATATCTCCCCAAGATAATGTTACTATCAACCCCAACCAATACCAGATATAAACTATAAGTTTGATTGAGGGAAAACAGTTTTAGTTCACTCACTTGACAGGCAGAAGAGGCTAATGTTTATTACTCTCCTACTACATTAAAATCATTCAAAAAAGGAAACAAATAAAATATTTAAAAAATAAAACAGTTAAACAACCATAAAACAGCAGCCTGAAATTTCAAGGAGCAATCTGGAAGACAACTACTTGAATCCGAAAATAATTTGGAGTTTGCTGCTTACATAATCATTTGAATAATCAGAAGTTCAATTATGCTCAGATTATTAAGTGCATGCAAATGCATGCAGGTCCTGGTGCTGCTTATCACTGTTTTAATACTCAGAGTAATCAGGTTGTGTCTGTCACGACTGGCCCCTCCCAGTCCTGTCCATATGCTCCTGTTGTTTCTTCCCAGTCATCCACGGGCTACTTTGTTTTGAGTTGTTTGTCATGCCCCCTCGTTTTCTTGACTCTGCCCCTGATTATAGCCACCGGTTTTCCTCCTGTGCCATGTTAGCCATCATTATCCTTGTTGTATTTAAGCCCTGTGTTTCCCCATGTGGTCGTTGGTCTTTGTGCTGATTGTGTTGGATGTTTTGTATGTTCTGTTCTAAGTGTATTGTTTGGATCCTGTAATTTTTTTTTTCCACGTTATGTCTGTTCCCCATTTTCTATGTGTTGGCTCTATGACCCTGGACTGTCTCGACCCTGATTTTAGATTTGCCCATAATAAATCTTGCTTGTCTCCGCACTTGAGTCCGACTCATGATCGCTCTGCGTTACAGTGTCAAATCAACAAAACATGTAAACTGAAGGGTGTCACGATTGGCCCCTCCCAGTCCTGTCCATGTGTTTGTGTTTTGGTTTAGCCCCCTCGTTTCATGACTCCATCCCTGATTGTCTCCACCTGTGTTTGCACCTGTCCCTCGTTACCCTTATGTATTTAAGCCCTGTGTTTTCCCCTGTCTGTTTACTGGTCTTTGTTTGAATCTCTGTCTGTGTTTGGATGTTTATGCCTGTGTGCGTTTTGTCATGTCTGTCTCTCCTGCTCTCTGTATTGGCTATTTGAACCTGGACCGTTTAGACCATGACCCTGGATTAGCCCTTAATAAATCTCGCTTATCTCAGCATGTGCGTCCGCCTCCTCGCTCCCTGTCACAACTGGGGTGTTCATGGTATGGCATACAACGGTACACTATACACATCACTGTGCAAAACTCTGTTTAAAATCCTTACACATAGTTATAATCATTTATCTTTGCTGTAAGTGTGTGTTTACTTGAATACATCAGTAAAATAAACTTAAATATAGTGGAAATGAATAATTTCTTATTTCATTCCTAAATCTATATTCAATTCCATCACCAGCACATTTGATTTGGTTTGATTAACCAAACTAGGTACTGTGTGATCACTACAATTACTACTGGGCAGAGGTTTGGAAATAGTTAAACAATTATACTGAAGTATAATTCCACACTCTTAATACTCCTGGTCACCAATCATAGTCATAACAGAGGGGCCCACCTATTTACATATATTTGTGCAAAGCTTCTCATCCTTTTTGTTTCACATCAAAAATAAAATACACACAGCACCGTGAACAAACAAATCTAAACAAAACACATAGCTCAGGTGTTTTCTGTGTGAATTATAGCACTTTTATCTTTTCTAGCATTCAGATTCCTAACAATAAAGTGTTTACATTATTGGTCAGTTATGCTTTTCAGCAGGTGTGCCACATATAAGCACATGAGAGTCTTACATCAGATACTTTTAGGCAGAGCAGAAAAACTTGACGACAGTCACTAAACTTTTCCACAAAGTAACTCATCACACTGCAGCTACACGGCCTGTACACTCACATCTCACGTCTGCTTTTGTTGATGTTTAGCACCAAAAATGCTTCTTTACCAGTCATGACTGCAGATCTGACACCGTTTTACATTAACATTAGCTCCAACTTTACTCCTCAATGCTGGGAAAATCCCAGACAATGTAATGAACACAGATCCTTCATATCAAGCATCACCTGCTTCAGCAGGAACAATTCCAGGATCAGAGCTTCAGGAGGTTTAGGGGTGCACCCAATCAGACCAGCCAACCCCCCTCGCCCCATTTTTTCTCTTCATATCTTCTATCATTCTATAACATTAATTAGCTGGTATACATATAAAGAGTACTATTCTAGCCCCTTGGCTCTAATATCAACATAGTGGCCTACCAGTGGCACAACAGCTAGCTTCTCTCACTCAAATTCAAACAGTGAGCAGTCGTTGATTGACAACCTGCAACATTAGTACATGTTAGATAAAAACCCGTCAGAGAGCTAACAGTAACAACATGAGTGATCTGTGATTCAGTGCAGCAAAAATGAGCACTGCTGCTAATTACTGTAATGTTCTGGTCCTGAGTGATGAGAAATCCTCACCTGCGCTACTTATTGGAGTCACAACATACGTGTGTGTGTGTGTGTGTGTGTGTGTGTGTGTGTGCACGCACACGCGCTCAGTGCAGCTACTGCACAGCTCCGGGAGAGCGGGGCGGGGGAAGAGTAGAAGAGAGAAAGTGGATCATAACCTTTGCTTATCAGAGACAAACTTGAATGTACTGACTAAAGTGTTTTTAAAGCTTCAAATGATAACCTGGATGAACTGAAGGATTCGTTTGTGGTCCAGGTTCCTTACAGGCAGTAAACAGTAGGGAATTACTTCTGTTATATGGTATATAGAATTGTGATGAGGCTGCACATTGGCAGGAAGTTGGTCTGGTGCAGTCACAACAGCGACTGAGCACACTCAAGACTGTGGACTTTACCAGACAACCCCTCAGCACTGCTTGCCTTCACAATCACCAACAGCCCTGTTTCTGTGAGCTACTGTTTCCCGAGACCTGAAGTGGGAGATCACTGTCAACTCCATCCTCAAAAAGGCCCAGCAGATGATGTACTTTATGCAGCAAATGAGGAACTTGGATCTGCCACATGTGGTGGAAAATCATGACAGCTTACCGGGCCGAGGTTTGGGTGTACATGAGTAGGGTGCAGTTAGTAGACTGGAAATAATGGGTGATGTTACCAGTAGAGACAGAAGAATTTGTATTTTCTGGATTTAGGGCAGTAAAATTGACTCGGCACTGGGTGTGACCTAAGATGGGGCCACCTGGGACACCTATTGAACACAAGCACATGGTAGCATTATAAGTGGGTATTGCAGAAAAAGATATGTTTTGAAACATAGGTGACTACCTGGGACCATTCGTTTCACAATCATTGGGTCTATGTGCGATAGCTTGGGTGCTATTGGTAGCCCATACAGGCATCTGCCCAGTCAGTAAATATTCTTGGGAAACATTCAACATGAACCCCACCCCTGTGTTCAGTCCACAGTTCTGGATCAGTGGAGCAGCTGTAGCATTGTCTAGTGGTGTGGGAACCCATGGGATGGTAAACTTGTGGCATACTAAACAATGTCTGTCGGGGTCCACAGCATTAGCTGCCACAACTGACATCATGCAGGCTCTGTTACCTCTACATTGTTTCTCAGTGGTCTCCCAGGCTTCTGCCAGGGAGATGAGGCAAATCAACAGTGTGACGTACATCATGTCAAAGTTGTTTCCTCAAGTGTCGTTGGAGCCCTCTTACAGTGAGTATGATGTACCCATGTTCCTCGTCCTTCCACCTTGACTGCAGTGTGGGTGACCAGAAGCACTTGGTGAGGTCCCCTCCACTTGGGCTGGTTCCACCTCCGCCTCCTCAGGTTCCGGATCAGCACCCAATCACCTGGCTTGTGGTCATGGAAGGGCTGGTCAGCTGCTTGAGGTAGTACTGCTTTCACCTGCATAGACACAGACAGAAGCGTCTCATAAAGTGAGACACAGTAGGTCGTGAGAGAGTGGTCAAGCAACTGGTTATCGAGTGGGGGTGGACCTATTCCTGTGTTAGGAGGCCTGCCAAACAAATCTCAAATGCACTTAGGCTGTTCTCGTTTGTGGTCTGGTCCTACTCTGCCAAAGGACCAGAGGGAGATATTTGACCCAATTAAGGCCTGTTTGTTGTGTGATTTTTGGAAGACCATTTTTGATGGTCCCATTAGCCCTCTCTACTGCCCCGGCGCTGGCGGGGTGGTAGCTGCAATGTTTTCTCATATCTATTCCTAGATACTTGGTCAGGCTATTCAAGCCTGTGTATACAAAGGGTTTACCATTATCACTTATAACATGTTGTGGCAGGCCACATCTGGGAATTATTTCCTTGAGGAATGCTTTGGCCACTGCTTTGCCATCCTGGGTACCTGTGGGAAAAGCTTCTGAACATGCATACACAGACCAGGAGGAACCTTTTCTCTTCTGCTGGAATTAATTCAACAATATCAATTTGCCAATGTTGAAATGGTTCCATTGCTGGGGGGTGTCCCGCAGCTTGTTGTGTTAGGGGTCGTGTGTGCCTATGCGTGTTTTGCGCACATATGAGGAATGTTGAGCAAAAATTTTGGGTGAGTGTTGAGAGTCCTGGTGCATACCAGTGTTTAGCTATGGTTCCCAATATCCCCGCTTTGTTCATGTGGCTCCACCCATGAACAAAAGCAATCAACCTTCATGTATGCTTTGGGAAGGCATGGCCTATTGGTTGTTGTTTGTACCCATACATTGTTTTGTTTTGTACACCCTGATTTTGCCCACTGAGGTTTTTCAACTGGTGTGGGAGTAGCTTGAATATCTGAGAGGGTTGGTTTCTCCTGCTTGGTGGTGTACACTTGGGCGGCGGAGATCGGTGTGTTATGTGCAGTGTGTCTCGCTACCCTATCAGCAAAGGCATTGCCCTTGCTAACAGGGTCAGCAGTGGAAGTTCTCTGGACAGCAGTGCTACTGATAAGACAGAAGCATGATAATATATGTCATGTACCACACACACTCATGAAGGATTTAATTTTCCCTGCAGTGTGTGTGTGTGTGTTGTGCATTTTACTACTGCAATCTGTGATGGCAGCAGTAAGGCCGCCAATAGCTCATTGATGAGATGATGGTGTTTTATTTTGGTTCCTGAGCTTGTCAGGAGGGTAAACGTATATGCTTTCCCTTCGAAAGAGAACGCAAACCAGAATCTGCTATCTGGATGTACCGGTACACTAAAGAATGCATTTGCTAGGTCCACTACTGTGTAGTGGGTGTGGTCAGTGGGTATTTGGGACAAAATGGTGTGGGGGTTTAGAACCTCTGGGGCTCTAGCTTGGACTGCTGCATTTACTGCTTGCAGAACTTGAACAAACCTCCACTCCTCCTGGCTGGGTTTCTTTACTGGGAAGATTGGTGTTCTTACTGGTGAGTCTGGGCACAGAACTATTACCCCTGGCGCACGCAGGGTGTGAAATACTGGCCTAATGCCCTCAATGGCTTTTGGTTTCAAGGGGTATTGGGCTTGTCTGGTCCTATAAGCTGATTTTAGCATGATAGACACTGGTTCACAGTCCTTTATTAGACCCACATCATATTTGCTGGAGGCCCACAGCTGAGGAGGAACTGAAGCAAGCTCCAGTTCCTCTTCTTCCGTCAGTGTGGCTGCCTGCACCAATGGAGGTGGGCCAAGTAGCTCCACTGTCGGCTCTGCCTTCAACCTATACTGAAAAGGGCACTTCCACGTTTTAGTGGACGCACTGTACTGTACATTGGGGCGTTCTGTATCCACCCAATCTTTGGCCCTGGCCACCTGTAAGGCCCAAGGACTGACGTCTTTCCATGGGATGGTGTATCTCTGGCCAGGGAAATGTGGGGGTAAGAATTTCCCACTGTGAACAAAGCATCTTGTTGTTTGGTTAACGAGGCTATGGCAGCTGCTTTTTCTACATCCCATATTAATGTTGTGGTTGACAATGGCTCAGTACCATGACTAAAAAAAGGATTGCTCATATTCATGATCAGGCCCCTTGCTAATATGAGAAGTGCAGTGCAAATTTGTTTGTTTCCATTTCAATGGCTCAGGCACCTTTTTCTTGACTTCAGACAGGAAATGTCTGACTGTCTCACTTTGTTCTTCTATGCAACGCCACATGTACGCATACCCTGGGGCCCCAGGTGCCACTTGCACCATATTTGGCACGGCAAAATCTATAGCTAATCCCCCCGGAGAGCTAATCAAAGTGCACCCTAGTTTGCACATTAAATCTCATGCAAGGAGATTCACTGGACAAACTGATGATACCAGAAAACAGTGAGAAAATCTTGCATCATTTACTAAACATTGGAGGGGCACAGACACCTTTTCTCTAACAACTTCTCCTCCCACCCCTATCAATGCCCGTGACTGACCCTTCTGAGTTTCACATTGGAGGTCGGTTGTCCTAATTACGGAATAGCCTGCCTCACTATCAACCATAAACTCTAAATCTTTCCCTTCCACATTTACTGTTATTTTAGGCATTGTCAATGGGCATGTTGTAAGTTGTTGTGTTAAGGTGAAGTAGGGAGAAGAAGATGGCACTTCCCTTTTTCGTTGAATCAGTGTGTCCGCTCTCACCATCCTGCCCCTCCGCCACCCGTCACCCATCATGCTGGATCACCACAACAATGGACCCTTGGTTCTGTTGTGAGCAGTCCCTGGCAAAATGTCCATATTTCCCGCAGGTGTAACACCTGTTAGTCCAGTCATCGCCATCCTCCTCATAGTGCTGTTGTTGTTGTTGATTTGGCTGAAAAGCTGGTCCATTTTCCTGCAAATTCTCTTCCTCTGCTTCGCTCAAAACCTCTTCCTTGCTTGGGAGTTGAGGAGATTCTCATGGTTCTTGGCATGGTCTTCGATGACACTGAGGGGTTGTCGCGCATAGCCCACACAGTGCTGCTTGATCGTATTCGACAGTTCAGGTTTCAGCCCCAACAGGAAGCTATTGTGTAGATGTGCTTCCCATGGCTGCACCTGATCAGCATGGCTTGATCCAGTGTGTCCGCCAACTTGTGCTGGATCTGGCAGGGTTGAGGCAGCCTCCAGTAGATCCTTGTCTGTCCAGTGTCGATGTACTAGCATCGGCCCGGGTCCGGATACTTCCACCATCGGGAAGGTTCCACTTGGAAATGCGCTTGGGCCTGGATCGGATCCATGTTGGGTGCGGTGCTTTGCCGGGTCCTGGCTCTGGGTGTGGGAGGATACAGGTGACCCAAACATGGTCTCCAGTTCCTTCTGAGCTTGTTGGAGCTGCTCCTCTTGGCTAGGTTCCTCCACTGCCGCAGCTGCCTCCTCCACTGTCTCCTGTCCTCTTGGTGCTCTTCTTCATGGTGGGGCGGCGTCGAGGTCAGGATCGGCTGTGACTGAGACACACTGAGACATAGGTTTAGTTTTACCCCCTCCCTCTCTTTCTGCCTCCGTTCGGCCTCTTGCAGCCAAAACCTTGCTGCTCTAACCATATTCTTTTTATGCTTTTTACCGTGGACATCCCATGGGCAGTGATATTACTCTTTCTTTAAATTTATTAAAATATTTCACACTAAATTTGGCCCCAACAACCAAGTCTCACCTCCCTTTATCCCTACTTAATACTCAATCAGCACCCTGTACTATTGCAATTACTTATGCACTCCTCCCCACGGTCCGGACCTATTGCTCTAAAGATACGTCTATCAATAGAGGCCTCGCTCCGACCAGGCTAGTCTTTTCTTATTGTGCCGTCAAGCGTCCTGCCCTGACTGCCACGCAGTGTGTTACACCATCATGCAACTAAACTCGTCCATGGCGGAGTGCTTAAGGCGAGGTGGAGGGGAATAAATTAACCTACTGTTATTTTCAAAATAACTAACCTGTCACTCACCACCAATGTTCGTTAATGAGGTTGGATTGCAGGCGGAGGGACGATCAGCCATGCTCAGCCCTGCTGTACTAGCCCTTGTTCTGTGGGACTTCCTCGTCTCGGGTCCGGTCTCAGCCGGAGAGCGTCCTCTGTGTGCGTTTAACTGTCCCCCCTCCATCGCAACTCTGAACTCATCCTGTTCGTGACACCATAAACTCATGACAGAAAAATGAATTTGAGCCTCTGAGTCTATATCAAAGTGAGTAACAAGTTTATTAAAAAGCGAACATGACAAAAAATGGATTCTCTCTCCCTTTCCTATATCTTTCCTATATCTTTCTCTAGCTGTGTGTTGTGCTTCTTATACCCTTCTGTCATTCCCCCGCCCTTACGTTCCTTTCATGGCAGTAAGCATTAGTCAGCATTATTCTCAATTGTACACCATTCTCTTACATGTTTATCTTATACGATCTGTTTACAGCGAGCAGCCAAGCAAAACATCCAGATTCGACCTGTAGCCTTGTGGCTACGCGCTACGGCTCTCTCGCTGCCTCTTATCTTCACACTCTGTTTCTGTTCTCATAGCGAGGTCACTTCCACTTATCTCATGAGACACAAAACAATCTCGCTACCTCTCGGCCACTGTGACATTTAGAATCATTCTTAAGCGTAATTGCTCAAAAGGCGTTTTTCAACACAATTACATACATTTCCACGACACACAGAAGCTGTTGAACCAGTTTTGCACCACAGTCATTCAATCCATCCTGTGCACGTTCATCCCATTCTGGTTCAGAAAAGCCACAAAACAGGATAGTAAGAGACTAAAATAAACAGAGAAAATATTCCTGAAACTCCCCTACCAATGCTCTCCAGGACTCGTGCTCTTCAGGGACCAGGAAACAAACATTATGCATTCTGTGCCCCATTTAAATAATCTTTTTCAACCTTTCCCCTCTGGCAGGTGCCACAGAACCCTGAACACTAAGACTACCAGACACAGGAGCAGATTCTTTCCTCATACCATCACCCTCATAAATAACTGAATAGTAATATAATCTTTCAGGCTCCTGTTTTCAGAAAGTTACTATACCTGCTTCACATCTTTACAATTGGACACCACAATTTCATTCCCATGCATTATGTACACTACTTTTGAATTTGGCTCTGTATAATCTATATGTTCCATGTATATTATATAATGTCTGTAAATAATATGCACATAGTCTGTGTATTGTTAGTCCATGTATAGTCTGCATATTGCTGACATACTGTTTATATTGTATGTTGTGTATTGTCTGTGAATTTTATGTACACTGTCTGTATATTGCATATAATACCAGAGTTGGCCAGAACACCAAAGGCCAGAACCAAATTCCTTGTGTTTGTTTTTAATCTTGGCCAATAAATGTGGTTCTGATTCTGATATGGTACTGCTGACCCACGGACAGAAAGTTGACTATAGACTGACATCGGGCCACTGCATGAGAACCAAAAGTGTCCGACATGAAAGCATGCTTATTAAGTCCATAGGTCCTTAAAACAGATCTAGAAAGAAAATAATAATATTAGTACAACAAATTCAAAAAACAAAGAGCAAAACAACAATCTTCCTTAAAATTATGAACACTCCTAAATATTCTAGTTTGCAATTGAATTCAAATTTGATTAAAATTTTGTGGCTAACTTAATTTTGTCTTCATTTAACACTGAATAGTGTAAGGGGTCAGGATATTGACCAGCCTCCCAAGGGGGCCTGGGTGTCAAGCCAGCAGAGCTTCTAGGTGCAGCTCCCAGAACTCCAACTCCCAGAAGCCCCAGGGAAAATCAGGGCTGATGATTTGCACCTGGGGAACGCTGCATTAAAGCTCGCAGAAAAGGCAGCTCCGTGTTACACCTTTATAGAGGGGTAACCGGTAGGGTACTTTAGCCCAGGAAAGAAAGCAAACAATCAAGCAAGAAGGGGTAAAAGAGAAGATTGAGGCAGGCAAAGGAAAAGAATGAGATCAAAAGGAAAAGACAACCTCAAGGGAGGTTGATGAGTTGGACTCCCTCTTATGCCTTCTCGAGCTTCTGCTAAGCTTCTTAAGTTTCCCTTTTGTTTGTCATTCCCACCATTTACTTTCCTACCACCTAACACAGCAGTTTTCCACATCTTTCTCCTAGTGGCGCGGTGGTAGAACGCTGAAATCTGCTCTTGCCACAAAGTAACACCAAACATTTCTATTTTACCTCCTGGACCAATAAATATTCTACATGCTATAATAACAAATAAATTACTGACTAAAAAACAAAAAGTTTGTGCTTGGGCCTGCCACCCCCCTTGTTTCACGACTAATAGTAAGTTAAATTGGGACAAAGTCATTGCCATCATTCCATGGCTGTTTGCGGGCTGGATGAACGTAAGAAGTGTGTAGCAGAACTTGGGGCTCTCACCTGTTTGCTACTTAAGCTGATACTTCTGGGACCATATGTGTGAAGGGTGTGTACACAAAAAAATGATGCTGAGCAACTATCAACGTAAAGACTGACCTTTCTGAAAGTGAAACTTGGTGTGAGAACATTCACCTGTAATAATATTGGTTTAAACAATTTTGCTGCAAATGAAGTGTTAACATGACCCAACTGTGAGTATTATGAGTCAGTGTTTGAGCGGAAGTTGATACTGGTTCATGGATGAGGTGTATTTACACTCATCTCGCATTTGTTATATTGTAATAATCATGTTTTTCTCTATCTGTTATATTTACGGACTGCTAAGCTTTTTTTCCTCTGAGTGTGTGTGTGTGTGTGTGTGTGTGTGTGTGTGTGTGTTCTGTTGAAGGCCTCTTCCGCTGCTTCCTTTAAGAGAGGAAACTAATGTACAGAATAACATGTCAAGGTTATGAGAACAGTGTTTGCCAGGGGTATCTGTTTATGTTAAAATAAGCTTTTCCAGATGTTTCCTTATGGGATGTATGGATGTGTGTGTGTGTCCCTAATCATCTAATGTGTGTTTGTCTCTAAAGTATGTGCGCACATTCACTGTATATAAACCAGAGTCATCTTGGACTTTGGGGGAGATCCCAATTCGGCCTTCGGGACTCTCAACAGGGCTTCAACACTATCTTATTAATTTGAAATAAAGTTGTTCATGTTTAAATCCAGATTTCGTCTCCCCACCTACACAACGGAGAATAAACAACATGGACATTGCCCCAAATCCACATTGATTATACATCATATTCTGATTTATGATGAGAAACAGTCTTTCATAGATATGATAAAAAACTTCCATACAGTCAAAATCAGAAATGTGTATGCATTACTTTAATATGTTTCCATACATGTTGCCACTGTAGGAATTTTTATTGTATGTGGGAAAGCTGTCCTTTTATATTGTGTGGAAACTGCTGGGTGAATGAACCAACAAAAATGCTCCAAAATTGCTTGAATAACTTTTGCCATGACCTGCAAACCTCTGGAGATGCATGTTTTTTTTTGACAGCTACAGTAGTGTCTAAAACGGCTGGATGACTGTGACTCGAAGGGCCAGATTTCTGCACAGTTCAGTGTTTTTTCTGCTCAAGCACTGCTGACTCAACTCAGCAGTTAATAACCAGGTTTAGTAGATGTCTTAGAGCAGGAAGATCATCAAAATCTGCAGGCCTTCAGTTCCCCATAAATGCCACACCAGGACATACTAGTGCACTTCCTCTAAACCACTGCTGGGAAGCCACTTGTAGAAGCAACTTTGGTTGTGTTTCAGACATTGATACATGGTGAACTTTAAGCTATCAAGTGAAGTAGCTGGATGTTATATTTGAGAATTAACCTTTGTTGTATGTGAGGATGTAACCTTTGCTGAACTTGATGGACTGTATATTTAACAGTTACGGGAAAAAAAGCTGCAAACCAAACAGTGGAAGCAAATGGAGTAACAAAATATGAAGCTGGAATTTGTGAACAATATTCTGGTAAATCTACTGGATTTAAAATCTACCCTCACTCCCTAACCAATAACTTTACCAACACAAGAAACTGATCCATTTAAATAAAAAAAGCTTTCTTATAGTTGTTTTGGTTATAAAATTAAATGAATTAAATCAGATAAAAACTAAACCTGAGGCTCTGATCTTGACTTCGATTAAATTTTAAAAGAAACTGAAAGTAGCGTAACATTTACACCTAACATTCATTTCATATCTGCCTTCTGAAGTCACATTTCATTCATAAGTGACTGACAAATGAATGCTCTTATTTTTTTTAATGTCTTGCATGAAACCTGGAGACTTTACGTAAAACACAGGGACCAAATACACTTTAAGCTTTTATGCATAGAGCAACATTTGGAGACTCAGTCCTAACAAGAAAGTCTGTCCACGTGGTGTCTACACTGATGACCCTCAGGCAGTTATTTCCAGTCTTGCAAGAACAGGCCATGCACTTTATTAGACAGAGAGCTATGAACCTGAAACTGGAAGCAGATCTTGTGCATATCTGTTTGTTATATGTATGTTTAACATTACAAGCTACCTCATTCATGTCATCCAGGGCTGTGCCTTGACTCCGGATCAGACGTCGCCCTGTGAATGTTGATGTTTTAGAAATTGGCTTCAGAATAAAATCAAAATCAATAAAATCTTCCCGTAAAGTTTTGCTCTATTAGTACCATCCTATGGAAACATTTACTGTACGTACACTACTGTTACGCTGTGGAAGGAAACTTAGTCCAGTTTTAATTTTAGGTCTAAGAAATCATTTGTTTTCTATGATTGCTCTTGTCAGGACTCAGAGTGCCTCACCCTCCTACCCCGAGTCCCGGATGATGCAGATGAAGCATGTGTTGTTACCTGTCTTCACTCCTCCTCTCCGACCATTCTAAGGTTTTCATTGGCTATCATTATATTTGCTATGTTAAATGTACTTTTTGACACCTCTATGCTTTGTCTGACAAGGACCATTTTACAACTTCTCCATAATGGCTTTTTTAATTATTTAAGAGTTACGACCCATTCCTGCTCGCTGCTTATCTAACTCCTAACTTAAAGCTAGTTTGCTTTTAATAAAAAGGCAGTATTTCTGGTCAGCTTATCTCTCATCTCTCAACACTTTCTAGCTCTGCAAGAATGCCTGGTAGAGACCTCTCACCTAGAGGCATTAGGCCTGTTTTCCTACCTAAGACAGCCTGGGCCTTAGTTACAATGACTCTATACTCTATTTTAATCATTTCTAAATTAATAAGTGCTGTAAACCTTTTTATTAATGATGACTCAAGGATATATTTCATCAATAAATCCCTTCACTCTCTTGCCAGTTGGTTTCTTTTGAATTAATTACAGTTCCCTGTGGTCTGTCTCTGCTTACAGAATCTATTTCCACTGGTTTATGCATTATCTTCACTATTTTTTATAATCATTAAGCTGCTGATGGTTAATTTAACTTTACTACTAGTTTGAAGCTGGAACAGAGCTTGTAGATTAAGCTGTTGGCTTTTTAAATCTTACAGCCCCAAATGCTGAGAGCTATTAAAGTGCTACTAAACTAACCACTAACACTAGATTACCTGATTTTGTCACCTGCACCTTGGTAAATGTAACATCTTCAAGCTGACTGCAACCTATCCTTTTTAAGAAGGGGAAAAAACAAACAGAGGGTTTGAAACTGTAGTTATACCTTAGAATATTAACATGATTGTTTTCATTTTTGCGATGTCACAATCGCAAGTAAAGCTCAGAGAAAGAAAAAAGAAAGGAAGAGGACGAGGAGCAGGTTAGACTTAAAATCAACTATTGATCCATCCTGGTGAGAGAAATTGTGGTTATGCTTAAAATGTGGTTTTGCTTAAAATTCTCAGCATAAAACAAGTTTGGTTAGGGTTAGGGTTAGCTCTCGCTCTGAATCTTTTTGACTGATGTCACTAGACAGTGCAGAAGTGTCAGATATTACAAGCAATTAATAATTAAATAATTAATATCAAAGATATGTCAGTCTGAGAGATGCAGATTTAGAGTTGATGCACCTCATAAATTGACACACACACCAAAACAAAGTGCCAAGCAGACCAAAAGGAAAAAAAATCAAGAAGAAAAAAAGCTCAACTGCCAGTGTTACACAAAAGACTAATTCCACTCAATGTGGGCATTGTTGTTGTTGTTGTTGTTGTTGTTTCATACAGAAAAAGTACCTAGCTATTTAGCTGTTTGTGTTTAACTAACATACTCCCATGAGACCCTCTGAGAGAAGGATCTGGCTGCAGACAGGCACTGCCAGCCTATTGATGATGTCAGTGCTGCTCTGCCACGAAAGTGTTTTTGTCGGTTTTATGAGGAAAAACAGCCAGTCATGTACTGTTCTGCAACAAGAGTTCCAATAAATGTATATTAATGGTGCCATACTGATAATGAGGTATTAAATATAAATTAAATGAAGGTATTAATATAAATTAAATATTGAAACTTTCACAGTACAACCAGGACAATAAGACATGAATGTCGGGTTTATTCGCAGAAAAAAACAAAACGGCTACTGAAACTCATGAAAGCCATGAATCAGTTAATAAAAACAGTATTAATGATTAAAATGGAACTTATTAAGGATTCTAGGAGGTTCTGACAACGTGCAGTCAACGTAGTACAGATTACAGTCTCGTCAACATGATCACAACCTCTTAGAAAGTGATGTTAGTTACATAGCGAATTGCTGGTATCTGAGCTGTGATATCTTGCCCAAACTTCCCCTGATTTAATTCCGATAATAAGATGGTGCTCACAATTACTTTATGGAAGTATGTGTGGTGCCAGGAAGACCAGATCAGCAGGGGGACCATCACGGTCACCACACTTTTTTTTTGTATTTTTTTCCCCTTCATTGGATGTGAGACTAAATAATTATACAGCTAAATCCTCATTGACTAGATGTGCCACTGGCACCATGTAGGCACAAACTGTACTGAATACAGCACACAGAGTTCTTTAAAATGTGTAGAGTTAGTGCTTTATAATTTAACATATATAAAATATAAAGAATGTTCTTCAAAAAATGTTTTTCGTATAGAAATGCTGTAAGATCTGCCAGCTCTAGTGGGTTGCTGCCATGAAAACTGTCTAGCTTGCTGGCTGGCCTTTGAACTCTATTCCAGACTACAGTCTAACTACACAGTTAAACTCTAACATGCCTAAAATGTGGAGGAAAACACAATCTAATGGACTCACAGGGGTGTGGCATGTCCTGCCATCCAGTGACAAGTTAGGAACAAGTAGCAACAAAGTTAGTAAAATGTTAGCACAGTGGTTCTAATCCCTGTTCCGATACGTCTGTGTGTCCGCCATGTTGGAGAGGGCAAGATCAGCTTATGAACAAATTCACTTGAACTGAGAGACGATGAGTCTCAGGATTAAATCGGCCACAACTTCCTTATTACTCAACTGATTTTCACCAAATTTATTTGGTCATAATCCTCAGACACAGATTAATCTGTTCTGTAATTTCTCTTTGGGATCAATGAAGGATTCTGATTCTGATTAATCTGTTTTTACAGACTGCTCTTGGTAGGTTTTACTTCATTAATAACTGATCGCAATAATTAGCCATCCAGACCAGCAGAAACGTATTCAGTCTGTATCTGACGTTTAAAACTGAGTTCAGCACAAGAAGCACAATCATGCCCACATCAGCAAATCCATCACAGATGGCACAGCTTGTTACCCCAGTTTTAATACTGTGTGGCTTGATAGGCAATGGCTTGGAATGTGACAGATAATTACTGGAGTTAACTGCTCTGACATGACCTGAATCAGAAAACTGTATCAGAGCCATTAAAAGATTTATGAAAGATCATGTATTTCAATAAAATGAAGAATAATTGCATGTTCATAAAAAATACACAAACAATTAATTAACTATAATACAACCCAGACAGGCTAGATGACTATCTGGAAGGTATGAACAAAACTGCAAAAAAAAACAAAAAATCTAAACAAAGCCACTAATCTAGAAAAGCAGAACAGCAGCAGACTAATCCTATAAGCGAGTAGCTGGAGCCAGTGGAGTAATACATTGTGTTTTGTGCGGAAGGCTCCCCTCCCAAACCTGCCTGATCATGTCTTTTTAATAGCTGCTCAGTCATAAAGAGCTTGAAATGTGCTTTTGAAATAATCCCAAAGGAAGCAGGTTAGAAATTGTTTGCATGTATTTTACTTTTACTTCTATTAGTTGTAAGTTTCTAAGATATGAGTTCAGAATACGTTGCAAATTGCATTGGATGTTAAATGCTGTTGGTAGAAGTAATTACGCCTCTCTAATTATGGCTACTCCTGTATAAATCCTGTAGAGATCTAGCTAACAGTTACTTCATCACTCTCTCTCTCTCTTTCTCTCTCTCTCTTGCACAGGTTCTTCAATTTATCAGCTTGTGAATAGCCTTATTCTTCTTTTTAAGGTGGTGTTAGTTGGTAGCGTTAGTAGACTTACTGAGCTATGTTGATGTGTGATCCAGGTCTCTGCAAGATGTCTCACTAGGCCCTTACATTCAGGACTCAAAGAACTAAATAAAATAAATAAATAAAAACAACTAGCTGAGCGACTAAATCACATGAATTTATAACTGGTTTTATCATTTATAATGTACATTTGGAAATATATAATTTTTTCTATTGCTAACGATAGGATGCTTATTTGGGATTCTAATAGGTCAAAGTTTAAATTACAGATAGTCTCGATCTAAGGCTCTGTAATTTCTAGTAAACAGACAAATAGCTGTTAAAAACTCTGTAGTTCAATCAATTTATTAATATAGCTGAACTACTGTTGGCATAAAAATGCAAGTATGAATGTTATTTATTTGATTGAGCATCTAAATGGAGGATTTATATCACTGCATCAAGCTGTAAGCTTAACCAATGTTTTCAAATAGGCAAAATTTGTTTCATGGAGCAATACTGTATGTGTTCTATATAAGCTATTCTCTATGTTAGCTTCTGTAACTGGTGGTAGATTGTAGAGTCATTTGATTCAAGCAGGTATTCAAGTAAGGAATATATTTTAGTAACACTTTCCATGAAGTCTGTATGTATAAGCCATTATGAATGTGGTTATAAGTCTGTGTAACTTGGCTATAATGCTTTATAAGCATACTTAAACTCCAACAATGCCCCATAAGGTTCTTATAACCTATAACCTTTGATTATTCTGCCGATTTAGTTGAGTAATACTTTTTTTAAGTACATCAAAAATAATAACTCAACTGAACAAGAACAAAGCAAACAAATCCTTTCAAAGGAAATACTAGGAAAAAGAAACAAAACAACCATATAAAGATATTTGACTAACAGCAAAAAATAAACAAGAAAAAAGTAAACAAGAAAATTCCATGACCCTTTAAAAAACTGAAAAAAAAACCCTTGAAAAAAGCTAAAAATTTTTTTTTAATTCCAATACCTCTAATACTATATACAATATGTGGCAAAAAAGAAAGCTAACGTGCCCATCAGGCTCTGTTTCTACTGTAAGAGAACAGTGGAAGAATTTAAAATATGCATTATCATGGTATCTGCAAGAATTAACAAATTCAGTTCAAAGCTTTGAAGTAATTTGCGAATGTTAACTACTCTTTCCAGTCCATGATGCAGTGGCACTTACTAACAGACTCTGTATGAGCAGCTACATAAAATGACAAGGATAAAAAAGAGCTTACCAGACTGCTGCGTGCAGAAAACACCCTGGATCAAAAAAGAAAACTTGTACTCTGCGTGCAAAAATGAGGCCTCATGGAATGTCAAAAATGTTGCAGACGTAACCAGGAGCTGCAACTGATGAAAACTGCTGGACATGATGGACATGATCAGTGGTAAGTATAACACAAAGATATGTCTGTATATGTGCATGTATTATTATTATTATTATTATTATTATTATTATTGTAATTGTTATTATTATTAATAAGAATAATTTCTTTCTTTCTTTGTTATTAATTTACTAATTTTTAGTAAAATTCTTCCTAAAAACGAAAGCCATTTTTTCTACTAATATTGTTCTGACTTGTAGGTTTAGTATATTTCTATTCTGTGAAGGCTATGAAAAGGTTTATCATTTCTTGTTTGTTTGTTTTTTTTGTAGTTTTGTTTACTTTGATTGTACATTGTGTGTCAGCAATGTCCTGTTTGGTTGATGGTATGTTGACCTCGTATATAGATATCCAAATATTTTTAAAAAACATATTTTCAAATAATCCTCATCCACAACAGCAGCATTTTTGCAGATATTTAGATCCCCATTGTGTGGTCACGCCTTATTAACTCGTGAGAACAAGATCCTAATGCGTGGCCACGATGAGGCAAGGGAATGAGATCACGGCTTACTAAGTCATTCCCACACATTATTTTTATTTATACAGGATGTCACCAGCGGGGCTCTGTACTTTTTTATAAATTTGGGAAATTAAGAAATGAAAGTTTTTAAATTGCAGTGATGTGTCTGTGCTTTTGTAATTAGTTGGAAATAAAATGTTTCACCTCACATTACACAAATTGTCATGATTGGCCCCTCCCAGTCCTGTCCATATGCTCATGTTTTGGTTTAGCCCATGTGCGTTTGTTTTGGTCTAGCCCCCTCATTTCATGACTCCACCCCTGATTGTCTCCATCTGTTTCCTGCCTGTCCCTAGTTTACCCTGTGTTTGCTCCTTGTGTTTGCTTGTCTTTGCATTGTTGTTTGCACTGGTCTGTGTACTGTTGTTTGTATGTTTGATTCCTGATCTCGTGGCCGCACCCAATGGCAAGCCTGATACCGTTGCCGCACCCAGCGGCAAGCCTGATCTCATGGCAGCGGCACTCCCGCTCCGGACCCCCCGCCAGTCGCAGTGAATGTCGC
The DNA here is from genome assembly GCF_015220715.1 of Pygocentrus nattereri. Classification (NCBI taxonomy): domain Eukaryota; kingdom Metazoa; phylum Chordata; class Actinopteri; order Characiformes; family Serrasalmidae; genus Pygocentrus; species Pygocentrus nattereri. Next base: position 22,970,238 of record NC_051214.1, read on the forward strand.
AGCAGGCCCGCCTACCCCCGTGGATGTCGCTGCAGGCTCGCCTGCCTCTGTGGACATTGCAGCCCCTTTGTTCCCACCCATCCTGCCCTCACCTGAGTCTGTTCCCCATGGGTCTCCTGTTTCTCCTGTGTCTGCTGTTCCCCATTGTCCTCCTGTTCCTTCTGTGTCAGCTGTTCCCTGTGGGCCTCTCTGTCTCCGTTTCTGTGCCTGTGTCTGTCTTGGCTCCTATTCCCCTGTCTTTTGCATAGTCTGTGGTCCATTCATGTTTTCCTCATCCTGTTGTTTCTCCAGTTGTCTCTCCTTCGGCATCGTTTTGTGGTGTGCCTCCTCATCCTCATTCTGTTCCTGTTTTGTTTGCTCCTGTGTCTGGTGTTGTCTTCTGCTTCTGTGCCTTGTTCCCACGTTCCTGCGCCTGTGGTTATTGTTCTGCATTCTCCTGCTCCTGTTCTGGTTCTGTGTCTGTGCTTGTTCCGTGTCCTGTCCCGGTTTCTGTCCCTGTCTACTACATCTACTTTTCTGTTTTTGGTCCCTTGTGTCTGTGTCACACCTCCCTTGCAAGTGAGGGTAGATGTGCTCTGTGAAGGTTGCGAGCTAAAATAAAAATGATGGCAAAACCACAATAGCACATTCGGTACAAGGGTGTTTATTCAGTGAAGGTGAGGAAAAGTCCAAAAAAGTTAGAAAACAACAAATAAACAAACAGACAATCTATTTACAAAGTAGGTTTGCAACTTCAGGAAAACAACATTTTTTTCCACCAGTGCACATTGGCTCAACTACCAACTAGTCTCCTGCTTTAACTGCAATGAGCCCTTAAATATCCTCCACCGGTCTACTTAAACCAGTGCATACCACTCATTCTCCTCTGCAGGGGAGACAATATCAATGTGCAATGAGGAGAAAAACAACTGCAATAGTTGCTAAAATGGTGAGGAAGAGTGCATAAACCACTGTAAACTAGAGCAGGGACAGAATGGGACTGAGTAAAGGGAGAATATGGTAAGGCATAGACTTAACTAGTTTGTTCGTTCTGTCACATAAGCCAGCCATTAGGGGTGTACTTTGTGTACTTCTGGTGCCGGTCCCAAACCCGGGTAAATAGTGAGGGTTGCATCAGGAAGGGTATCCGGCGTAAAACTTGTGCCAAAACTATCGTGCAGATCACGAATATGATTGCAATTCCAGATCGGTCGAGGCCCGGGTTAACAATGACCGCCTCCGGTGCTGTTGACCAGCAGGGTGGCTGTGGAAATTGGACTACTGTAGGTCAAAGACCACCAAAGAGGAGCGGAGGAAGGCGGGTTAGAAGGCAGCAAGAGAGAAGGAAAGGCAGGAGTGTGGAGGTTAGAGTAGGGACTCTGAACATAGGGACAATGACTGGTAAAGGCAGAGAGCTTGCAGACGTGATTGAGAGAAGGAAGGTAGATATTCTGTGTGTCCAGGAGACCAGATGGAAAGGAAGCAAGGCCAGGAACATTGGAGGTGGCTTCAAACTGTTCTATCATGGTGTAGAGAGGAAGAGAAATGGAGTAGGGATAATCCTAAAGGAACAGCTTGGGAAAAGTGTTCTGGATGTAAAGAGTATCAGACAGGATCGTGAGCCTGAAGTTGGAGGTTGATGGTGTAATTTTGAATGTGGTCAGCACCACATGTTGGTTGTCAGTTAGAGGAGAAAGAGGAATTTTGGAGTAAGATGGTGTCCCTAGGAGGAGAGGAGAGATTAGTGATTGGTGCAGACTTCAATGGACATGTTGGGGAAGGGAACAGAGGGGATGAAGAGGTGCTGGGTGTGTATGGTGTGAAAGACAGAAATGCAGAAGGTCAGATGGTTGTAGGTCTTGCAAAGAGAATGGAAATGGCTGTGGTGAACGCATATTTTCAGAAGAGGGAAGAACACAGGGTGACATACAAGAGTGGAGGGAGGTGCACACAGGTGGATTATATCCTTAGCAGGAGATGCCACCTAAAGGAGATTGGAGATTGTAAAGTGGTACCAGGGGAAAGTGTAGCAAGGCAGCATAGGGTAGTTGTCTGTAGAATGAGATTAGAAGCAAAGAGGAAGAGTGAAGACAGAGCCAAAGATTAGATGGTGGAAGCTGAAGGAGAAGGATGGTTGCAGGCAGTTCAGGGAAAAATTGCAACAGGCCCTTGGGGGCAGTGAGGAGCTACCTGAGGACTGGGAAACTACAGTTAAGGTGGTGAAAGAAACTGGCAAGAATGTGTTGGGTGTTTCGTCTGGTCAGAGGAAAGAAGACAAGGAAAGTTGGTGGTGGAATGAGGAAGTCGAGGAGAGTATTCAGAAGAAGGCAGCTAAGAAAGTGGCATAACCAGAGAGATGAAGGAAATAGGCAGGACTACTGTGAGGCTAGTCACATAGTGAAAAGAATGGTTGCAAAGGCTCAGGCCTGTGATGAGCTGTATGAGAGGCTGGACAGTAAAGAAGGAGTAAAGGACTTGTATTGTTTGGCTAAACAGAGAGATAGAGCTGGAAAGGATGTACAGCAGGTTAGGCTGATAAAGGAAAGAGAGGGAAATGTACTAGTGAGTGAACAGTGTTGAGTAGATGGAAGGAGTACTTTGAAGAACTAATGAATGAGGAAAATGAGAGAGGAGGACTTCGGGGGGAGAGATAGTGGATCAGGAAGTGCAGAGAATTGGTAAGGTGGAAGTGAGGGCAGCTTTAAAAAGGATGAATGGAAAAGCAGTTGGTCCAGATGACATACCTGTGGAGGTATGGAGATGTTTAGGAGAGAAGGCAGTGGACTTTTTAACCAGGTTGTTTAACAAAATCCTGGAGGGTGAGAGGGTGCCTGAGTGGAGAAGCAGTGTACTGGTCCCCATTTTTAAGACCAAGTGAGATGTGCAGAGCCGCAGTAACTACAGAGGTATAAAGTTGATGAGCCACACCATGAAGGTATGGGAAAGAGTTGTTGAAGCAAGGCTAAGGCGAGAGGTTCAGATCAGTGAGCAGCAGTTTGGTTTCATGCCCAGAAAGAGTGCCACAGATGCAATTTTTGCATTGAGTGTTGGTAGAGAAGTACAGAGAAGGTCAGGAGCTAGATTGTGTCTTTGTGGATCTAGAGAAGGCATATGATAGGGTGCCAAGAGAGGAACTGTGGTACTGTATGAGGAAGTCAGGTGTAGCTGAAAAGTATGTTAGGGTGGTGCAGGACATGTATGAGGATAGTGAGACAGTGGTGAGGTGTGGAGTTGGAGTGACAAATGGTTTCAAGGTGAAGGTAGGGTTACATCAGGGATCTTTGAGCCCCTTATTGTTTGCAATGGTGATGGACAGGTTGACAGATGAGGTCAGGCAGGAGGCTCCATGGACCATGATGCTTGCAGATGACGTTGTAATCTGTGGTGAGAGTAGAGAGCAGGTGGAAGAGAATCTGGAGAGGTGGAGGTTTGCACTGGAGAGGAGAGGAATGAAGGTCAGTAGAGACAAGACGAAATGCATATGTGTGAATGAGACGGAGGCAGGTGGAAAGGTGAAGATGCAAGGAGTAGAGGTCATAAAGGTGGATGACTTCAAATATCTTGGGTCAACCATCCAGAGCAATGGACAGTGTAGAAAAGAGGTGAAGAGGGTGCAGGCAGGATGGAGTGGGTGGAGACGGGTGTCAGAGGAGAGGAGCTTTATCAATGTTGAATGGGTCAGTTTTTTTGGCAGGCAGGGCATGAGCTACAGTATTTCTGGACATCAGAATACATAGAAGGCAAGAAGGAGCGATAGCTAGCCTTGTGGTAGGTCTTATTTTGTCCTAAATGACCTGCCCATGGAATGGTGTGTGCAAGATGTAGAACTATAGACCTGCAGCTAGTGGGAACAACCAAACAATTGTTACGTGATTCTGCCAAGTAAAGAATGTTCTCTAGAACATATCGGTCTTTACAGATAAGTGGCCCATTGTTACTCTCCTCTCTGACCTCTTGATACAAGTGAGCAAGGGAAGGATCCTCTCTCTGAAGAGTGGCTATGTTTGTGGGAACCTGCCATTGACCAGTGGTAAGAGATGTGGCTTTTGGTGGGTGTGTGCGTGATCCTAAAGCTTTTTCTAAACAACGTTTCTGACGTAACTTTTTTGGACCCTTCTTCCCACCCTCAGACTATGAGCAATTAAAGGTAGTGGCTCAACACCAGCTTTGGTTTGGGAGCGTGTTAAGACTGGACAAGACAAGTTAACAGTAGACTGTGCTTCCCCCAACAATTCAGGCAGGACTGGTAAGTCCCTGCCTATAACCATATCTTTAGGCAAATCTTTAACCACTCCCACTCTCAAAAGAAACACATTGTCAGAAACCCCAAGAGTAACATCAGCTGTGGGATAGTATTTGACATCCCCATGTACACACTGTATTTTGGTCAGTTCCGAATGGTTAACCATGCAAAGTGGCAAAAAATCCCCCTTTATCAGTCATAGCACTCCCATTGTCCAACATAGCATGTAAAGGTTATTAGTTCAGACATCCCAAATGGCTTAAGCGGATCAGCAGGAGGACCACCCTGGTTCTTTGGACGAGCTCCCTGGGTTGTGTACTCCCCCTCTGAATCCATGGTGTCCCACCGCTCATCTGTGTCTGACTCTGCTGCAGGAAACTTCGGCTTTACAGGTCCCACCTTCTGTGAGCGTAGACCCGTTCTCCTTGGCACCTTCACTTTCTTGTGGCTTGCCAACCCACCGCTGCAACCATCTGTCACACCTACTCTACTCAATTGTCTTGGGTTCCCTGGAGTGTTGTTGGGTGAGGTCAGTGACTAGTAGATTGTTCCATGCCTCTTAAAGAATCTGTCATAGTTCATTAATTGATTGATCATGAATTATACATGCCATTGAAGACAGCTCTTGTGCAGTCACGAGGGTAAAGTGGCTGGTGCTTAAACACTTTAAGCACAGGCTGTTACAGTAGAATGCTTAGTATTTTACTTTTTATCAGCAAGCATCTATTTCATGGGTATCTCATATCATAGATGAACAGGTAAAGTGTAAACAAACAGTGGGTCATACAGGCTAAAACAAGTGATCCAACTCTCCTCCGCACCATCTGCCAGCTTACTTGAAAGGGATGCTGACAATGAGGAACTACTCTTATCTATCTTATTTTTATTCTATAGATTCTGCCCTGCTGAAAGGAAAACATCATTAAAACACAAGCTGCTCAGCATGACACACTGACAATGAGGAAACTACTCTTATCTGACTTTTTGAGATTCTGCCCCGCTGAAAGAATAACACCATTAGGTGTTAACATGGCCTGCCAGTAATTAAGGCATTCATTAATGAGTAATTAATCAGAAGAATAATAAGTCATTAATCAGTTAACCCTGTTGTGCTGGCTGAGGTGTGTCAGACCTTTGTGTAGTTTGTGTTTATTTGCTGAGAAAAGTGTTCATACTTGAGAAAACCAAAATGTATAGAATATTAGTTCTGTCTTGAGTGGTTGGTTAGTGTAGTGGTTAACACCTCTGCCTTCTACGCTGTAGACTGGGGTTCAATCCCCCACCTGGGCAAACACCCTACACTATACCAATATGAGTCCTTGGGCAAGACTCCTAATACCACCTTCACCTACCTGTGTAAAATGATCAAATTTTAAGTCGCTCTGGAGAAGAGTGTCAGCCAAATGCGTAAAGGTAAGTATTAATTAATTGTTTGTTTAACCATTTTCAAACCTCTCCTTGAGGAAGCCCAGTATTATATGTACAAAGCAACTCCTGAACTCAGTGCCAAGAAATCAGACCCAAGAAATTCTTGTTAATTTTTATTGTTTTTGTTTATTTGAATTATGAATAGGACTTTATTCTAATGTATATTGTAATAAACTCACTGTTGAGGTAAATTGTTTAAAAATTTGCTTAAATGCCTTTTTGCACAGTACTGTATATAGAGCCAGGGTACATGAGCTTAGCTGAAAATGAAGAGGAGCCAATATACTCTGATTCTGTTGTTCCACAACTTCTGTAAACCAGACATCTGTAAAACACATGCTAATGTTTTAAACATAGAACACATTCTTTTAGTATGAGTTGGCTGGTTAAAAGATGTGAGGCTTTTCAGATTATATCATAAATAAGAAAGCTCAAAATATCCAGTCTCTTTAAGAAACAAATGTTCATGATTTGGTGTTTCAATGAAATACAAATGACGCACCAAAGTAATTTGACTAGTAGACGTCAGTCATTTCATAAGTCATAGTCACAAAGTAATTATTAGCATGAAAGAAAATAAGGAAGGGGCAGGGTTCCACTACAGAGACAAGCCCATTAAAAACAGGCCAGGCTGGTGACTAATGCTTGGCATGTAAGCATGAACATTGTAACTGCTTCTCATACCTTGGAGCACAGCTGAAAACTAATACACCATCCCTTTTTTTTGCTTCACAATTTAATGAGCCATGTCAGGGGTAAGAATCAACATGCCAGTGTTCCAGCCCAACTGGTCCCATCAGAACAGAAGACAAAGCACGTGATCTACAGGCCTGTGTTCAAATGAGTCTCATTATCTAAGAATGAGCCAGAAAGTTAAACAGAAAGCGAAACACATACATTTTGCAATCAGTGCTAAGCAACGCAAGACGACACAATTATGAATATAAGCCAATAGGTACAAGTGAACTACATCAGTACAATGAGCTCCATCCTACATCAGTGTTTGAACTGTTTACACCGCTCAGCTCTGTGCAGCCAAAATGCAGCCATGCATCCTAATGGAAATAATGCATTTAAATGTGCACCAGTGAATATTATATGTTCAGCTTAGAAGCAGCTGGGTTCAGACAGGGTGTAGCAGGAAAAAATGCTGCCTCTGAACTGCGAGAACCCATACGTGACCATTTTTGCGAAGCAGAGAAGTGGAGAGGACCTGTATGAGTAACTCAACATGTAATTACACATCACATTAAAAAACTAGCACTAGCATATGTTGTGCTTCATTTTGGATTAGCAAGTGTCCACCAGGCTTAATTCTTCCTCCTCAGCTTCAGTTGGCACGTCCCTTGAACAACACACTCAGTAAAGAGGCACAGCAATTACTCACCAAGCTGTGCTGCTGAGGGGCACTCATAATCTATTTTAAGTAAACCTCTGTAATAACAATTTCCAGGACGGTACAGACGCCAGTCAATTATTATTTATCTTCAAGATGGGCAGTCATGCAAGCAAGACTCTCCTACTGTACAGCCCACATTGGCTCTCTAGTCCCCAGAAGTGTTCATCTGTTGTTACAAGCTTGACATCATAAGAATATATATATTTACAAAGCAGATCACTGAAGAGACGCCGTCTGTTTATAGTTTATACCCCAGATTTGGGGAAAAACGGGTCGACTTTCAGTAGAAAACCAAACTGAGTTCCGCTTCTTTTATTATAAGGGTTTAAAATGGCATCACCATCTATTTGAGTGGAAAGAAGAGTTACAGCCTCATACGATGGATGTAGCTTATGAAATATGAAAGTGATGAATATGACACAGCACGTTTTAAAAGGAGTTTAAGGGGAGACATATGCATGTCTATATGTATACATATGTGTATGTATGTATGTGTGTGTGTGTATGTGTGTATATATATATATATACTGAGGAGGTGGTGGTACTGAGGAGGTGGTGGATGGTCTCCTGAGGGATCTCCTCCCAGACCTGGACTAAAGCATCCACCAACTCCTGGACAGTCTGTGGTGCAACGTAATGTCTTGCTCCATCCACTAACATGATGTCCCAGATGTGCTCAATCGGATTCAGGTCTGGGGAACGGGCGGGCCAGTCCATAGTTTCAATGCCTTCATCTTGCAGGAACTGCTGACACACCCCAGCCACATGAGGTCTAGCATTGTCCTGCATTAGGGGGAACCCAGGGCCAACCGCACCAGCATATGGTCTCACAAGGGGTCTGAGGATCTCATCTCGGTACCTAATGGCAGTCAGGCTACCTCTGGTGAGCACATGGAGGGCTGTGCGGCTCTCCAAAGAAATGCCACCCCACACCATTTCTGACCCACTGCCAAACCGGTCATGCTGAAGGATGTTGCAGGCAGCAGATCGCTCTCCACGGCGTCTCCAGACTCTGGTCATGTCTGTCACATGTGCTAAGTGTGAACCTGCTTTCATCTGTGAAGAGCACAGGGCGCCAGTGGTGAATTTGCCAATCCTGGCGTTCTCTGGCAAATGCCAAGCGTCCTGCATGGTGTTGGGCTGTGAGCACAATCCCCATCTGTGGATGTCGGGCCCTCATACCATCCTCATGGAGTCGGTTTCTAACCGTTTGTGCAGACACATGGACATTTGTGGCCTGCTGGAGGTAATTTTGCAGGGCTCTGGCAGTGCTCCTCTTGTTCCTCCTTGCACAAAGGCGGAGGTAGCGGTCCTGCTGCTGGGTTCTTGCCCTCCTACGGCCTCCTCCACGTCTCCTGGTGTACTGGCCTGTCTCCTGGTAGCGCCTCCAGCCTCTGGACACTACGCTGACAGACACAGCAAACCTTCTTGCCACAGCTCGCATTGATGTGCCATTCTGGATGAGCTGCACAACCTGAGCCACTTGTGTGGGTTGTAGAGTCCGTCTCATGCTACCACGAGTGTGAAAGCACCACCAACATTCAAAAGTGACCAAAACATCAGCCAGAAAGCAGAAAGGTACTGAGAAGTGGTCTGTGGTCCCCACCTGCAGAACCACTCCTTTATTGAGTGTCTCTTGCTAATTGCCAATATGTATATGTATGTATATATATATATATGTGTGTGTGTGTATTTTACACACACATACACTATATTAATAATTGTTTTATTTTGTGTAGCATTCATGATTAATTACTGAAAAAAACAAATTAATTTTGATGAATCTTACTTTGTCCACTCATAATAAAATGAACTGCTTTTAGATTTTTTAAAATAAAATTAGGGTCATTAGGATCAAATTTGAGCAAATAACACGAATGCATTTAACAGGATAGAATAATGCAATTTGTCAGGTGTTTGATTACATGATTGCTGTGCCATTTGTGTCCTACTGATATCTTTACAAGTGTGTATACATATATATATATATGTGTGTGTGTGTGTGTGTGTATATATGTGTGTGTATATATATATATATGTATATATGTGTATATATGTATATGTATATGTGTATATATGTATGTGTGTATTATATATATATACTGTTTGAGTCATTCACTCTAAGTTCTGAAAAATGGACTAAAATGCACTAAGACGCAATTTACTGTCCAACAATATTCAGCTACCCTGTTACCTGAACATGTTCACTTCTCAGAAATATCTAGAATGTTCCACAATCACATGTGCAACAGTGAAGTTACCTCATCTGAATTTCCCCAAGATCACGGGGAGAGAAATACAAGCTCTCTCATTGGTTTTTCTTCATTTTCTAAAGTGATATTGACATAGGGTAGCTTTGAAAGTACAATCAAAGTTAGCTCAATTACAGACTGAATGGTAAATCATTTATTTAAAAAATTATTTCATTCCATTAGCATGGATGTTAATTAAAAATATTAATTCAAACACATTAAAAACAGGAATTTTTGTGTATTAGTTAATTCTATATTTAAACACTCTACTTTCAACCCTGTAACTCATTAAAGCCATTTTCAGCAAAGACAACATGTAAAAACATACATTTCCTAAAATGAATTAACATGTATTTAGAAGTGGTTGAATACATTTCCATAGACTGAGTGCTGAAAGACGATGAAAACTAAGGTTTTATTTTTGAGAGTTGCGAGGGCTAAAATACATCCCAATCACGCAGTTCTGTGTAAAAGTCTTAGGCAGTCATAAAAATTAGAAAAGTAACTATGTTGCCAAGAAACAATGAAGACAATTGGAATTAATACATTAAATTTCTCTTCTCAGGAAACTCTAGCCATTGATTTGGTTATTTTTAACCATGTATTTGAATATAAACAATACAAAGGCAAGATGCATCAGCCAAAACTGCAGCAGTTTAAAAATAATGTTCCTCAGTCTGAGATTACAAGGGTTTTAATTATCTCTATTGTGCATAAAATCTTCAGGGATTCTGAAGAAATCTGTGCGCATAAAGGAAAAGGCCAAAAACCACAGCGGAATGTTGATGACCTCCATTTAAAAAATATGTTTCTGTGATGATACCATCACATGGACTCAACGCTTTAAAAGAAGTCATCAACGAACATGGAGGAGGAGGAGAGCCTGGGTTCGATTCCCCCAGCTGGGCAACCAGGGTCCTCTCTGTGTGGAGTTTGCATGTTCTCCCCGTGTCTGCGTGGGTTTCCTCCGGTTTCTTCCCACAGTCCAAAGACATGCAGTCAGGCCAATTGGACATGCTACATTGCCCCTAGGTGTGAGTGACTGTCTGTGTCTGTCTGTCTGCCCTGCGATGGACTGGCGACCTGTCCAGGGTGTATCCTGCCTTCCGCCCGAAGACTGCTGGGATAGGCTCCAGCTCCCCCCCGCGACCCTGACAGAGAAGCGGCTTAGAAAATGGATGGATGAATGGAAATGCCACATTGTAGATGCTATCTTTTTCAGGCACATCTGCTTTGTTTTTATTAGCATTTTATCTTCTGTCCCAACATTTTTTGGAATTGATTTTGTAGTTACCCATTGAAAAAGCCAGTGTGGGACTGTTCTTCAAGGTGAGAGATTTTCTGATTTAAATTGTACGTCACTTGATCGAACAAAACCCCTGTTGAAACCCAGGACAACCAAAAAATAATGGATGGAACCTGAAGAGTTGACCACAAAAGCACAATACATTTCTTGGCTAAAGATTCTGATTTCAACTCATTTAATTCCATGAATGATTAACAAATCCATATCACTCATACAATCACAAGCTCTCTTGACTTTACATAAAATCAGTGCAACACATATTCATTAAGACATGGTTGAAACATTGCCAGCGCAATGCTTATGAACCAGTGACGTTAACTGAAGACGAATAGGGAAGCAGATGAATAAACCAAACTAGTTCTGCAAGTCAGATCCACAGCTGTACACACCTGCTGCAAACTGGTCTTTAGTTGTCAAAGTATAATAGTTGGGCTTCGATTGAAACAAGGTGAGACTGACAGACTCATTCCTCCTCTAAAAAGCCAAATACTGTATGTATTTATACTTCATTTGTCTGAATATTATATGTGTTTATCTGAGATTTGTCTAGCATGAACAGCCTGGTCTATTTTTTACTCTTTGAATGGGCTAATGTGTTGAATGGAAAGTGTGAGAGAACAATGTACTACTGTCATTAGCTTCATATTAGACTGTTGTTATTTGATATATCCTGAATTCAGAGCGGCAGTAGTCAGCAGATTGTAGAGGTGTCACATATTTATGTAGTGATCAACTTGCAGTTGAACAGCACTTGTATTAAAACAAAGTTATGTTTATCCTTTATTTATGTGTAGTTTGGTAGTGTGAAAAAAAAACAACAATTTCCTGAAGGGTTATAATCAGTCTGCCAATCCTCTAATTTGATAAACCTGAACATTACATAACCTAAGTAGCGTTTCAGCTATATGTCGTGTTGGTGGACTGTAGGCTATTGCTATTCCTACTTGCTCCATTTGTTGGAATCAGTCATCACACTGAAACTATTTACTTTGAGTCAAACATCAGAAACTTTTAGGATGTAGGTGTGCATGAAGAAATATTTTGATATTTATGAATGGGTTTAATGGGATTATAAACTATCCATGGGTTTAGGCAACATCATATGAGAATTGCCCACTTTACTGATGATCTACTTAAGGTACATATTAATAACGTTGTATGTTACAGTAAATGCTTTAGTCTTTAACCTACTTTCCAGGAGCTGGTTCACCGTCTCTGTGTATCTCTGACCTGATAACCTCTGTTTCTGTGTTATGTAAAACTTCTTATCAGTATTGTGTTCTGTCAGTTAGGGACAAAAGGGTAAACAGCCACTGACACTGTGCTAGTTCAGTCACAGATGATTGCTTATCTACTGTTAAACTAAGCTGTCCACAGCAAAAAAGTCACATAACTGACTTTAAACTCATCCTCATCCCTAAACACTTCATATTTTTCCTCTATTCTGTTTCTGTCATGACAATTATTTGTACTGATTTGAATGCACAACATTTATTTGCTGTTCAAAGTAAAACAGCCATTGTTCTATTTACACAAAATACCCACATGCAACCATCTCTTGCTGATATATTACCAGATAAGTACAGATAACAATTCAGTAAACACTTAGAACAAGCAGGAATGTTCTAAAGACATTCGTAGTTTGCCATGACGTCTATTGATAACAGTCAAGGTATTGATTAGTCTTCTCACACGCAGCAGGAAAATATAGGTGATTGTATGAAGGCATCTGTTTTGAATGTCACTGAGGCCCCATAGTATCAGAATGTAGATTAATAAAGGAAAAAATACATTAACAATGATACAAAAAAAACAAAAAACAAACAAAAAAAAACCAAATGATCTCATTTAGCAACCGTTCTTAAGAAGATTTTTCAGTAACGCTTTATTTGGATGGTCCAATGTAGATTCTTTGTAAATGTTCAGTATATATTTAAGTAACATTCAACTGAAATGTCATTAAATGCCATTGAACTTGAAGTTGAATGTTACTGAGGTGCTTCACTGTAGATGTTTTGTAAATGTTTAGCCTGCCTTTCAAAAAAAATTCTACTATAAATACCCGTTAAATTCATCTGAACTACTATTTCGGTGTGAAAGAGTTTATTAAATCTACTCCTAACCCTAAACCTAACCCCAACCTTAATCTGAAAGCAAAACCTACCTCCACTCCTAACCCTAAACCATAACCATACTGTTATTGATAATCAACTGAACGTCAACAAAAAGTTTGTTAATGATTTAAGTACCTGTAGAGCATCTATAGAGGACAATGTTCTCTTATTTGAATTTGTTCTTAGGTAAGAATAGAATCTACAGTTTATGAATCTGACATTTTTATTTAGAATCTTTCTCAAGAACAAATTCAAAGTCAAAAGAGGTTGCTCTGCTCAGTGTGAAGCTGAAGGATTTGAAGCTGAAGGATCTCATGATTGTGTGTTCTAGTCTTAAAACTAAATAACAAGAGTTTTCCAGTATTATAGTTTCCAACATCAATAGAGTCAAGAGGAATCATATGTAGTACAGTGAGTCATGCTGATTTGAAGGTAAATAAAACTTGGAAAACTGTTAGAAAGCTATTAATGGAGGTGATCTGGGATTGTAAAAATTCTCTGGGGAATCTGACGAAGTGTGGCTGAGGTTTAAGGAGGGAGAACACGGATTAAACACGTTTTACAATCATTTTCACTGTCTGAGTATGACATTCTGACTTCATAGTATGTCACAAAATTAAAAATGTTTAATGAAAAGGTAAATAAGTAGAAGCAAAGTGACTGAAGAGAATGAGAAAAGCAGGATTTAATAATGAAATATATGGGTCAGGTGGATGTCAGAGTTCAGGTTTGACCACACAAAGACCAATAAAAGGTTTCATATCTCTTGTAACCCCTTTCTGGAGGCCCCCTGGTGGCCGTTCTGTGGACAGAATGGAAATTTGGACCATTATTTTATGAGTTTTCCCCCCTAAAACTCGCTCTCTGTATGTCACTCTATGTTGAGCTGCTAGTGATCAGTGGGGGGTGGAAAGGGAAGGCTGACCCCCTGCTGTGACAACAGTTCATACCTCTCCACAAAGACGGTGTCACAGGGATAAAAGGGACAGCACAACTGCAACTTTCTTGACGTCAAACAATCACATACAACTGTAATAATGAATAAATATAATGGGCAAAAATGCATTTAAATACAAGTTAAAATGATAAGTGTGGACACAGCTATGAATATGATGGAAACTGTTTACCTTCAGTGTTTTGTGCTTATGATCATTTTAATAGACGTCAGCGTCACTAATTAATGACGTTCTATTAAAAGACTGGTTTACCAAGAGAGACGCTGGAGGACTTTCACCTAAAATGAGTTCATGAAGTGAGTCTTTATATAAAAATGATAACAGGACATCAGAGTCATAATGAATCTTTTAGTACTTTTACTTTCGATTCTTAAGTACATTTGAAGGAAAATACTTTTGTACTTTTACTCAAGTTGAGGTCTAGAGTAAGGACTTCTACTTTTACTGCAGTAATATTTTACCTTGGGTGTCTCTAATTTAACTCAAGCACATGATTTGTGTACTTCGTCCACCTCTGCTTGTCACACCCCCATAATCTAGAAGTTACTCTGCAGGAACAATGTCACTGGCCTTTTCCACTTTGTTGTCTTTGGCAGCTTCATTAGTGAGCAAGCAAGAATCAGGAACAGTTTCAGTCTCACAGGATTGACAGGATGAATAAATACTCCCAACTAACGAGAAACAACCCCTTATCTAATACAGGCCAAGAGAAGTCTGAGTCCTTGAGACTGAAGGCCTGATGTACTAAGCCTGTGTGGTATGTCTGAAACTTCAGCACAAGCCTGAAGGTGGAGGTTATGGGGCGTATACATGGTACAATGAAAAATACACAACTCCTTCTCATATGTATTTGACACAGGGCCAACTCTAGCCCTGTGGGGCCCCAAGCAGGATTTTCTAGGTCCATTTCTTCTGCCTAGGCCCTCTCCCAGACCTATGCCTATAAACTGTAAATGATTTAAAAATAAAAGTAGAGAGAATATTTTTTTGAAAAAATACACATTTTAATTTCAGAGACTTCAGTAGTGATATAACACAAAACAGAATTGCAAATAAATAAGCAAATAAATAGCTTACTTGCTGATGTACTGTAAAATTAGAGATTCTGATAACGATGACTTCCACAAACTGTCTAAATTATGTACATTTATAACTGGCTAATTTGTATTTTTGTGATGTGTAAATGCTCATTAGGGTTCTAATAAGTTGCAACTCGAATTACAGATAACCTAACCAGCATTCTTAATCCAGGGCTCTGTGTCGCAACAGGGTATTTATTCATTTAGATAATTCTAAGCTTAGTTTGATGTAATCTTGGATTTTCTGTCTCATGATGGTGAATCACTTTTTATTGCCAACTAATGCTTTAATGCTGCACTCAGTGCAATAAGCACTAACACAGTGGCAGTGGAAACACAGCTTTTCACCATTATAAATACTTTACTCTCTACATTTACTTAGATTTATGGTTTGGTGCAGTGAAAGCGAAAGTGTAAGTGGAGGCAAAGTGTTAGATTACATAATAACTTAAAAGTTTTAGGGACAGCCAGAGCTGGAGTGGAAATTGTTTTCAGACCAGGAGTTACATAGTGCAGACCAGTCTACCTGTGAAACTCTAACTGTATGTCCCTGCTACATACACACATCTAAAGGGTGTGAAGTGTTGGCATGTTATAAAATCTTGCAGGTACAAAATGGCAGGGTTGGGATAGCTACTGAA
The DNA here is from genome assembly GCF_015220715.1 of Pygocentrus nattereri. NCBI lineage: Eukaryota > Metazoa > Chordata > Actinopteri > Characiformes > Serrasalmidae > Pygocentrus > Pygocentrus nattereri. The sequence goes on from NC_051214.1 coordinate 22,985,635, forward strand.
AAATTTGTAGTTAGCTACTTTCCAAAAATGTGTAGCTAGCTACAATTTAGCTACTTTTCCCGAAAAGGTAGTGGCTACTTTTTAGCTACTTTAGTTCACAGCAGAACTGGAGTTAATGTGGAACAGCTAATTCAACCTGCAACGCTGAAGACTGACGCACAGACTGCTGGTCAAACAGCAATGCAGATAACAAAAAGGCAAAGAGAGAGATTTAAGATGAACATCAATAATTTGGAGATGAATGGACATTTATAATCACTCAGCTGGTTTCCTGATACATTTAATCTGCAACAACTCGCAAAGCTGAAGTCAGATTCTCTGTCTCCTGCTTCTCTCTGGAAATGATGTGTCCATGACATGCTTATCAGTACATTATCTTAATATAATACATTACAGTCTTCAACTAAATACATCCAAATAAGAGTGAAATCAACAGGTTTTGTCTTAAGTGAATAGATAATGTCCATGTAAGTGTATATGTTCACTTTAATTTTGGCAGCATTAACTTTATTGACTGAACTATAGCTCCGGTTGTTTTAACAACTTGTGTGTTTGTGTCCAGAGACAATGAGGGGCATTAAGCTCTTCAAATCAGATCAGGCTTCTTTTTCTATAATAGGACAACATGAATTCGCCACCATGTTGTCATATAAACTAAATGTGTTTCCTAAAATAATGTATTATATAGGCCGAGTAATAAAGTACTAGTGAATAGCACAAACACCTTTAAATATTTCTGTATTGGGTCTTTCACAGTACCTAATCAATCTCTATAGCACTCTCACCAGATAAGCTGGTCTAATTATCTGGTCTACTCTTTTTAAAATATGACTTTTCAGTTTGTTTCTAACTTTTGGCCACACTACCCTGAGAACACCCAATCTGATCCTGGTTAGTATTTGGATGGGAGACCATCTTGGTTACACCCAGTTTATGTGAGTTTATACTTAAGTTTGGGCATAAAGTCTTTGCTAAGTCTTTGCTAAGTCACAATTGGTATCAAACTTTCCTTTTATCACCACTAATGCATAAGTCATGTTTTAACTAGTAACAGCTAACTAATGCATATGTCACTTTAACATGAAGATAACATGTTCAGAACCAATCAGTAAACCTGAAGCCAGAGGAGCACAACAACAGTTGGCTCTGACTTTTCCATGGGAAAAATATTCAGCCTAGAAGAGAACAATGTGTACAAGTTAAACTGATTAAAACAAATTATATATACTCACCCTTCCTGGATCGGGGGCCTTGTCATGGTAGAAGGGCTTGTGTGGTCAAGAGATCTTCAGAGCTAAGTTCTCAGGAGCAATATGCTCCTGGTAGGGTCTCTCAGGGCGTACAGGTCTGGAGTGAAGACCAAAACTAATACGATCCAAAAAAACCACCATGAAAAAAGAGCGCAGAACATTGTGTACCCTGTCTAGGATAGGGTCACCAGGACCTACCCCTGGAGCCAGGCTTGGGGGTAGTGTCCCCCAGCAAGCGCCTGGTGGCCAGGCAGCCCATGTAACCCGGCTGGGCTCAGCCCGAAAAGGCAACGTGGGGGGACCATGTGGGTCCACCACCTGCAATGTCAAGCATTAGGCAGCGGTGCAGTGCTGCACAGGCAGTTGGAGATTGCAGGGGGGCCCTTGGCGGCCTAGGCCCTTGTGGCAGAAACTGGCTCTTGGCACATGGAATGTAACCTCACTGGGGGGAAGAAGCCAGAGCTTGTGCGGGAGGTTGAGAGGTACCAACTAGATAGAGTTGGGCTCACCTCCACCCACAGTGTCGGCTCTGGAACCAAACTCTTTGATAGGAGTTGGTCTCTCTCCTGCTCAGAGGTTGCACAGGGTGAGAGGCGCTGGGCGGGAGTGGGGATTCTCTCAAGTCCCTGGCTGGCGGCTGTGCAGTTGCAGTTTATCCCAGTGGACGAGAGGGTCACCTCAATGTGAATTAAAACTGCAGAGAGGAAAACTCTGACTGTTTGTGTGCCTATGCCCCAAACAAAAGGTCAGAGTATTCGGCCTTCTTGGAGCGAGTAGGCGAGGTTCTGGAAAGGGTCCCACCTACAGATTCCATAGTCTTACTGGGGGACTTCAATGCTCATGTTGGCAATGACTGGGAGACCTGGAGATGTGTGATTGGGAAAAACGGCCTGCCCGATCTAAACCCGAATGGTGAATTGTTATTGGACTTCTGTGCTAGGCATGGATTGTCCATAACAAACACCAAGTTCGAACACAAGGATGTTCAAAGTGTACATGGTACCAGAGCTCCTTGGGTCAGAGGTCAATGACCGACTTTGTTGTCGTTTCATCTGACTTGGGACCACATGCTCTGGATGCTCGGGTAAAGAGAGGTGCTGAGCTGTCAACTGATCACTATCTGGTGGTGAGTTGGATCAGATGGCAAGGAAAACTGATGGTCAGACCCGGTAGGCCCAAGCGAATAGTGAGGGTGTGCTAGGAACGACTGTCGGAGGGCCCTGTTCAGAATGATTTCAACTCCCACCTCCGGGAGAGCTTTTGTCATGTCCCAAGGGAGGTAGGGAACATGGAGTCTAAATGGACCCTGTTCAAAACCTCCACTGTGGAAGCTGCCAGGCATAGCTTTGGCCAAAAGCTTGTGGGTGCCTGTCGGGGCAGTAACCCAAGAACCCCCTGGTGGACACCAGTGGTGAGGGAGGCCGTCAAGCTGAAGAAAGAGGCCTTTAGGGACTGGATGGCCCGAAGGACTCCTGACTCAGCAGCGAGGTACCGACAGGCAAAAAAGGTGGCAGAAGCACAATCCAGGCCGTGGGAGGAGTTTGGCAAAGCCATGGAAAAAGACTTTTAGTCAGCTTTAATGAGGTTCTGGACAACTGTCCGGCGACTCAGGAGTGGTCGTGGTGGCTGCGCCCAAGCTGTATTCGGCAAGGGTGGAGAAACTCTGATTTCAAATGAAGATGTTGTCAGTCAGTGGAAGGAGCACTTTGAAAAACTCCTTAATCTGGGAGATCATGTCAAGCTCCATTTCCCTGGTGGAGCTCACTGAGGTTGTTTGCAAACTCTTCAGTGGCAAGGCCCAGGGGGTGGATGAGATTCGTTCGGAGATGCTTAAGGCTCTGGATATTGTGGGGCTGTCATGGCTGATGCGCCTCTGCAATATTGCATGGACCTCAGGAACAGTACCCTTGGACTGGCAGACCGGGGTGATGGTCCCCATTTTTAATAAAGGGGACTAGAGGGTGTGTGCCAACTATCAGGGTAACACACTGCTCAGCCTCCCTAGGAAAGTCTATGCCAAGGTGCTGGAAAGGAGACTCTGACCAATAGTTGAACCTCAGATTGAGGAGGAACAATGCGGAATCTGTACCTGCTGTGGAACAATGGATCAGCTTTTCACCCTCTCACAGATTGTTGAGGGGGCATGGGAGTTTGCCAACCCAGTCTACATGTGTTCTGTGGATTTGGAGAAGGCTTATGACCGGGTTCCTTGAGATATCTTGTGGGAGGTTCTCCGGGAGTATGGGGTACTACTCTGGGCTATTCGATCTTTGTACTCCCAGAGTGAGAGCTGTGTTTGTATACTCAGCATTAAGTCGGCCCCTTTAGTATTAGCGTTGGGCTCCGGCAGGGTTGTGCCCTGTCTCCACTCCTGTTCATGATATTCATGGACAGGGTGTCAAGGCATAGCCAAGGTCAGGAGGGCATGGGTGGAGGCTGGAGTTTGCAGACAATGTTGTTCTTTTGGCTGAATCACATGGTTGCCTCCATGGTTGCAGCTGAGTGTGAAGTGGTTGGTATGCTTATCAGCACCTCCAAATCTGAGTCCATGGTCTTAGCCCGGGAAAAGGATGGCATGCCCACTACAGGTAAGTGGAAAGGTCTTGCCCCAGGTGGAGGAGTTTAAGTATCTCGGGGTCTTGTTCACGGGTGATGGGAAGAGGGATCATGAGATTGGCCACAGGCTGGGACAGGCGGCAGCAGTAACGCGGTCACTGTACCGGACTGTAGTGGTGAAGAGGGAGCTGAGCCATAAGGCAAACCTCTCTGTTTACCAGTCGGTCTACATCTCGACCCACACCTATGGTCATGAGCTGTGGGTAATGACCGAAAGAATGAGATTGCTAATACACGCGGCGGAAATGAGCTTTCTTTGCAGGGTGGCGGGTTACCCTCTATTTGATAGGGTGAGGAGCTTGGCCATCCGGGAGGAGCTTGGAGTAGAGCCGCTATTCCTCCACATTGAGAGGAGCCAGCTGAGGTGGTTCAGGCATCTGATTCAGATGCCCCCTGGACGCCTCTCGGTGGGGGTGTACCAGGCACAGCCTACCCGGATAAGGTCCCAGAGTCGTCCTAGGACCTGCTGGAGGGATTACATCTCCAAGTTGGCCTGGGAACGGCTTGGGGTCCCTGGGAATGAGCTGGAGGAAGTTGCAGGGGACAGGGTCATCTGGGATTCTCTGCTCTCCCAACTGCTACTGCGACCCTATCTGGATTAAGCCATCAGCGACGACGATGATGATGATATATACTCATTGTCTGTTTGCTATGTAATATTTCCCTTTTTGAACAATGGCTAGCATACACAATAGCAGCTTCAGTTTAGACCAGAGGTGTCCACGTCAACTAGTAAAAGGGCCATATTAAAAAGTTTGATCAAATCTGTGGCCAGAGAAAAAATGTTTTATGTAATTTTTAATTAATGTTGTGTTGTAACCTGAACTGGCCATTGTTTATTCAAAATACACAAAAACTAAGGCAGTGAAATACATAAACCTGTAGTAGACCTTGAAGTATTACTTGGACACTTGAAATATTCAAAGTTTAAATGTCCCCAGGAGCTCAGTCTTTTAAACCTACCTATCTACCTGAACTAGAAGACCTGGCATACTTTCTTTGCTGCAAATTCATTAAGACTTGGGCTTTAGTTTCTGAGCTGCTGAGCTGATGTTAAGTGTTTGTTAGTTGAACTGCAGCTGAAATGCATTTTGGTGATATGACTGGTGTAGAATTGTAGAAATGAGGTATAACTGCTGTCCCATAGATTGTGTTGGGGTAGATGCAGTGCATGCTGGGTACTGTAGTTCAGTACGTTGTGAAACAGGCTAATAATAATAAAAAATTTAAATACTGTTACATACTGTTGGATTGGATTGTGTGGCGGGACTGATCTGGCCCATGTGCCCTGACACATGGGGTCTGGAGTATACAGACTGTCAAATAATGCTTAAGAGGGGCTATTTGTTTCATTCAGTGGAGCATTTTTAATGTCTGAGATAAATGATTTCTCTCTTTTTTTTCCTGTTTCAGTGACTTTTTACTTTACTCTGTGATATGGTCATGGAAAAACTGGTAAGTTGTATTTATCAATATACACTGCTCAAAAAAATAAAGGGAACACTTAAACAATACAATATAACTCGAAGTAAATCAAACTTCTGTGAAATCAAACTGTCCACTTAGGAAGCAACACTGATTGACAATCAATTTCACAGCTGTTGTGCAAATGGAATAGACAACAGGTGGAAATGATTGGCGATTAGCAAGACACACTCAATAAAGGAGTGGTTCTGCAGGTGGGGACCACAGACCACTTCTCAGTACCTTTCTGCTTTCTGGCTGATGTTTTGGTCACTTTTGAATGTTGGTGGTGCTTTCACACTCGTGGTAGCATGAGACGGACTCTACAACCCACACAAGTGGCTCAGGTAGTGCAGCTCATCCAGGATGGCACATCAATGTAAGCTGTGGCAAGAAGGTTTGCGGTATCTGTCAGCATAGTGTCCAGAGGCTGGAGGCGCTACCAGGAGACAGGCCAGTACACCAGGAGATGAGGAGAAGGCCGTAGGAGGGCAAAACCCAGCAGCAGGACCGTTACCTCCGCCTTTGTGCAAGTAGGAACAGGAGGAGCACTACCAGAGCCCTGCAAAATGACCTCCAGCAGTCCATAAATGTGCATGTGTCTGCACAAACGGTTAGAAACCGACTCCATGAGGATGGTATGAGGGCACGACGTTCACAGATGGGGGTTGTGCTCACAGCCCAACACCGTGCAGGACGCTTGGCATTTGCCAGAGAACACCAGGATTGGCAAATTCGCCACTGGCGCCCTGTGCTCTTCACAGATGAAAGCAGGTTCATACTGAGCACATGTGACAGACGTGACTGGAGTCTGGAGACGCTGTGGAGAGCGATCTGCTGCCTGCAACATCCTTCAGCATGACTGGTTTGGCAGTGGGTCAGTAATGGTGTGGGGTGGCATTATTTCTTGGAGGGCTGCACAGCCCTCAATGTGCTCGCCAGAGGTAGCCTGACTGCCATTAGGTACCGAGATGAGATCTTCAATCTCCTTGTGAGACCATATGCTGGTGCGGTTGGCCCTGGGTTCCCCCTAATGCAGGACAATGCTAGACCTCATGTGGCTGGGGTGTGTCAACAGTTCCTGCAAGATGAAAGCATTGGAGCTATGGACTGGCCCGACTGTTTCCCAGACCTGAATCCGAATCGCTCCATCCACCAACGCCACATTGCACCACAGACTGTCCAGGAGTTGTGGGATGCTTTAGTCCAGGTCTGGGAGGAGATCCTTCAGTAGACCATCCGCCACCTCATCAGGAGCATGCCCAGGCATGGTAGGGAGTCATACAGGCACGTGGAGGCCACACACAATAGTGAGCCTCATTTTGACCTGTTTTAAGGGCATTACATCAAAGTTGGATCAGCCTGTAGTGTGTTTTTCCACTTTAATTTTGTGTGTGACTCCAAATCCAGGCCTCCATTGGTTAATAACTTTGATTTCCATTGATGATTTTTGTGTGATTTTGTTGTCAGCACATTCAACTTTGTACAGAACAAAGTATTAATGAGAATTTCATTCATTCAGATCTAGGATGTGTTATTTGAGTGCTCCTTTTATTTTTTTGAGCAGTGTATTTAAGGAAACCTTTGTGTTTCAAGTTCTACATTTATGCCAAATTTGTTTTAGGTCACCTTGTAGTCAGATTGTCCCCCAGGGGATCCCCCTAGACCACCCTAGAACTTGAATCCTGGGAGAGCACAGCATGGCCACTAAAGGTAAGGTGTTACTCAATGATTTCAGCTTCAAATTGTCATTTACGTTATCATATGGCTTCAGATCTGTTTCAGACTTTAAGAGAGCTCAGTAAACTATTTTGAGAGTCATGGCAACATTGTTCTGTATAGCTAGAAATAGGCAGATAAATCTGAAATATTTGCTATGTGAGTGGCTGATATTTTTCAAGGACAATCCAGATTTATCAACTTGGTGTAGAACAGGAATTACTATTACTTGCATCCTTTTTGGTCTGCTTTGACTGCAGACAGAGAAATTCAACACAGCAAAAATCAACACCATTATAATGTATATTATAAAATATAATATATTTGTAATTATAATATATTAAAAGATTGTTTCAAAAATTAATTTTATCATATATTTTTAATACTATATTTTAATGTATATTTAAACTCACACTTTATTGAAATGGGGAAAGGGGAAAAATTAAATATTTAAGTAATGATTTTTAAAAAATGAATGCGATAAATTAAAGATGAGCCCTAAGGTCGTGGAGCAGACCAGCTGCCTTGGATGAAAGAGACAGAGAATCCACACTTAAAACATTGATATAACATTGGGATCAGCAGTCCCGGACGCTATACCAGCCAACAGCTAATAATTATGATGTTATATACAAATGTCTAATTGCTTACTTTCACTTTCACAGGGACAACTTCAACCTACTTTCTGCCATTTGTTGCCATTTTGCTGATTAACATATGTGTGGTGGACTCACAAGGACTCCCTGATATTTCAGACATCTTCCTACAGGTGGAGTTTTTTTTTAATGTTTGCAAAAGTTAGATTAGCACAAGAGATTAACACAATTTACACAAAAGAATTGTATTTATTTATTTATTTATTTGGATGGTGCTTTTATTTAAAAACCCCAGATAAAATGCTTACATTCCAAAATACTAACACTTAGAAAGAGAGACAGCACCCAACTTTAAGATTGAAATTTCAAACACACTGAAGTGAAAACGGCAGGCAATCAGAGTTCAGGCGTGAGTGTGATCAGCTGCCCTTTAAAGCCATTTTATATAATCATGGATGCTGCCAAGCTGTGCTGCGTTCCAGGAACAACTTTACAGGTTTTATACAGTGGCATATCAAGCATGTAGACCTCAGTGAAAAGAGCACTAATTTGTTTAACTGGGGTGGCCAGAGGGGTCACCTGTCTGGCGAGCTACCTGATATCCTACTGAACACACTGACTGCCATGGATACACACAAGCTTCCTATTCACCAGTTTCTCATTTGAACTTTCCATTCTGCTTCAAATGTTTCAGCGGAGTGCCTGTATAGGGGCAGCAAACTACTGCACTCTTTAAGGCGGAGTGGAAAATGCAAATGAGAAGCTGGCGAAGAAGAATCTAGCTTCAGCTTTGTCATGGTGACAGTAGTCATTCTCAGTTGAACAAAATTTCCTCTGTTATCCCATATCTTACATCGAGTCAGACGTGTGAAAATAACACCTGAATCATCTCTAGAATCATTAAAACTAGGCAGAAAGTACGAAGTAGACTGCAGTGTTCTGTTTCTAAATAATAATAACAATTATAGTTTACAGTTCTGTTAAATATGAATATATCAATAAATTCAACACAACAGTGTTATTTTAATAACACATCCCTAATATATGCACAGAAGAATGTTATTAACTGTTATTGCTGTTTTCATTTGCCACCCCGGTGAGTTCACTTGGTCTATCCTGGCCACTCCATTGTGAAACTTCTGGTTTTGTCCTTGGGCTAGAAAGTCAGAATAAAATCAAACTAAAACAGTTCTTTAGTACATTAAGAAGCAGGAATGCACTGTTGGACATTAGCAATAGCAAGCAACATGACAGACCACAGAAGTGTACTGTAGTGGAATTAGCTCAGAGGTTTATACTAAGGCCCAATCCCATTTTACCCCTCACCAACATCACTGAGCATATATAGATATAGATATGCCCTGTGATGGACTGGCAACCTGTCCAGGGTGTATCCTGCCTTCCGCCCGATGACTGCTGGGATAGGCTCCATACCCCCGCCCCCCCCAACCGCCACCACCCCAAACCAAAGCCGCCCCCCCCCCCCCCCAACCGCCACCACCCCAAACCAACAACCCCCCACCGCCCCCCCCGCCCCCCCCCCAAACCCTGAGGACAAAGCGCTTAGAAAATGTGTGTGTGTGTGTGTATGTATAGATATAGATACATACACACACACTATATTGCCAAAAGTATTCGCTCAGGGGGAATTATGGTGGGGGGTTGGTTTTCAGGAATTGGGCCCTTAGTTCCAATGAAGGGAACTCTTAATGCTTCAGCACCAAGAGATTTTGGACAATTTCATGCTCCCAACTTTGTGAGAACAGTTTGGGGACGGCCCATTCCTGTTCCAACATGACTGCACACCAGTGCACAAAAGCAAGGTCATGACATGGATGAGCGAGTTTGGTGTGGAAGAACTTGACTGGCCTACACAGAGTCCTGACCTCAACCCGATAGAACACCTTTGGGATGAATTAGAGCGCAGACTGTGAGCCAGGCCTTCTCGTCCAACATCAGTGTCTGACCTCACAAATGCTCCACTGGAAGAACGGTCAAAAATTCCCATTAACACACTCCTAAACCTTGTGAAACAGTTGAAGTTGTTATAGCTGCAAAGGGTGGGCCAACATCAAATGAAATCCTGTGGATTAAGAATGGGATGTCACTCAAGTTCGTATGTGTATGAAGTCAGAGGAGCGAATACTTTTTTTTCAATATTGTGTGTCTGTGTCTGTGTGTGTCTGTGTCTGTGTCTGTGTGTGTCTGTGTGTGTGTGTGTGTGTGTGTGTGTGTGTGTGTGTGTGTGTGTGTATGTATATCAAAAAGGCAGTGCACACAATGATCTCATACAAATGTGGCTGATGCAGCTTGGTGAACACAGCTGCTGAAGAGGGTAGAAGACTGGTTTGTCATTCTACTGTTTAGTAGAATAAGCTTTAAATTATTTACTTTGAACTTATTGTGTGGTTTATTGTATATATAGAATTGCACACAAACTCTTTGTCATGCGTTTGAAAGCATGTTAATTTTATGATGCTGTTGTTTATATAATTAGCTTCATTCACATGGTTATACCCATTTCATCAGACTTTTGAAAAGGATGCCACAAATGGCCTTCTCAGCTGCCACAGTTGCAGAAAAGGGGCCATATTACACACACACACACACACACACACACACACACAAACATTTTCTAAGATGCTTTTCCGTCAGGGTTGCCGGGGGGGGGTGGGGGGTGTTGGAGGGGTGGGGGGTGTTGGGTGGGGCGTAGTACAGATACTTCCTAACATTTTGTCTTAACTCTGTCAGGTCTGTCAGGTGAAGATAAGATTTTTCGCTAAATCGTAGTACAGAAGCAAATCTGATATTAATTTAATAATCTTTATCTTACAGTGTCTTTTCTTATCTCAAGTCAGGAAATCTTAACTTTCTCGATTTAAGTCATGTCGTGTCTGTTAGCTAACCAGCAACCGAGCATATGCGCACAGCTGAAATGTAAACACGTAGGTTAATCCAGTTAGTTAGCCAGACAGCTAATGTTAGCCACCGTTACTGCTGTAAAGAAAGTCTAACTAAACTAATTATAAACTGAGAGTTAAGAATAATGTTTATCAGAGCGTCGCGTCTCCAGTTTCAAGTTTCATTTCCTAAACGTTTTAGCCGAGCGAGCTAACGTTACTCCTGATAAACAGACACCCGTTCAGCTCTGTCTCCTCATTATTCACCGCCATCGCTGTAATATTTGATCTGACGAGTTTTTATCAAACTTTAACAATGTATACACACACACACAAGGTGAGTCAAAAGTCACACAACACCGTTTTATTTTATTTTATATGCTGTCACAAGCCTCCACGATGTGGTGCTGAAGGTGGCACCATTTAAGGTGGAACAGGAAAATTCAAATGTGAAGCTGCGAATGAGAAGCGACTTCAGTCTCATAAAAAGTAGACCGTTAAACAAGAAACTGCTCCCATTTTTCGGGACAAGTTTCCAGCTTGTGATACAAGAAAAGAGGCTTTAACTGAGCTAAAGCTTAAAGCTGAGAAAAGTAAGTCTGCATTTTTGTTTCTATACAATTTTAAAGACTACACTAAGACATTAGACATGTACAGCCAAGATGGTAAAATGGACTCTATGTTATGGCTCCCAAAGTGGATAGATTTTTGCAGAAAGGACAAAATGACCCTTATTAACATAATGAGTCCTGCACTAGCTTTTAATGTAATATGTGTGTGTGTGTATAAATATAAATATGTGTATATGTGTGTGTGTGTGTGTGTATATATGTATATATAAACATATATACACAGACAAATATAGATAGATAGATAGATAGATAGATAGATAGATAGATAGATAGATAGATAGATAGATAGATGTTCTCGTGTGTGTGTGTGTGTGTGTGTTTAATAAGGTTACAGATACAACTAAATATACATGAACTGAATAAACGATAGCAGTTACTGGTTTCTGTGTTTTGCGTTGTGCTTTGTGTTGATTTATTTCAGATAAACAGGTTATCAACCATATCAGTATGTATCAGTATCAGTACCTACAACACTTGTTTTTCAATATTCATTTTTAGTATAATTGTTGGTTGTGAGTGCTATTTTTTAAGCACTGAAATTCACACGTCCAATTTGATGTGCCTTTGTTTTTAGTAATGACGACTCAATAAGATTTAATGTTTATACCTGCGATTCCATGTATAAGATGGCTGTAACATTGTTATGTGCTCTTATTAGCTTTCCAATTCTTTAACTTCCAGCTGAGCTACACGGATGGAGAACTCAGTCACGTAAGAGAAAAACGAGATGGTAAATATAATTTCCATATTCAGTGTAATATTATGTGTAAAAGGTTTACAATGTAATTAGCAGTTAAAATAAAAATGAATGTGTTTTCCCCTCATTTGGAGGCACATCCTTTCTTTTACTTTACCTAAATAACCAAAATCTCATTATCATCCTCAGCCAGCGTAGTGCCACTGGAATACATTGTGGTGGTGGAGATAAACATATCACAGGTGATTCTGATAGAACAAATCAAATCCTCTCTGGACTTAATCAGTCTTCCATTACAACTCGACAACACCACAGAAGTCAGTGCTTTGAACATTACAACAGGTAAGCTTGGTCTACCCAATGTTAAGGTAGTCGTTAAAATGTGCTTATGTAAAAATTTCCACTTGTCAGTATTTTTATTGATTTATTTTTATGCACTGTTTATGGGTTCTTTTTTAAGCATTTCCTTGGTTTCTCACTATGGGAAACAATTATAATTAACCAACAGTGACACCATAAACCCCTTATCCCCTTAAAAACCACTGCGACATTGATGTCAGGCTGTCATCATCACTAGCTAAATGTTTATTTTCTAAGTAAAAATAAGTTAACGTACTCTACAGAGAACAACCTTCAGTTTCTGTAAGTGCTCAATTTCTGTTTCTTAGTTTAGTTTAAAATATTGGAAAAAAACAAATAAAATATAAAATAAATTATGCCCTGTGCATAGGTTAAAGGTTAAAATGACAAAATTAGGTAATTTAGCAATATTAAATATCATTTCATTTCCATCCAGATTATATCACATGATAAAAACTATTTGGAAATGTCTGAAAATATCAAGACAGTAAGAAATGACTTTCCAACAAACAGGTTTGCAGGTCAAATTTTCAAGAACTGCTGATACAAAGACATACTTTAAATTAGAAAATGACAGGAACACACATAAGAAGAAAGAAACAGAAGACAGAAAACTAACAAATGCTGAAAAAGACCATTATTGAGGTTGTTTAGTTAATCCTTAAGGGCTTAGACAGTGTAGGAAAAATCTGGGTAACACTTTATTTGGATGATCCACTATAGATGCTTTGTAAATGTTCAGTCTGTTTATAAGTAACATCCAACTAAATATATATTAAATGCAAATGAACTAGAAGTTCAGTGTGATAGAGTTTATTAAATCTAACCCTAAACCTAACCTCAAGGCTAAACCTACATCTATTCCTAATCTTAACCCTAATCACAATCAACTGAACACCATCCAAATAAAATGTGGCCAAACTCTCATTGCTATATTTGACTGATATGAGGAATAAAGTAAAAAGAGGGAATACGTTTGTTTTCAGTGAAATTCTGTTAACTTGTAAAATCTTTGTTTAAACTTCATCAAAGTTGCAGATGTGCTGCTTATGAATTTGGAAACAATAAAAGTGGTATTTTTAAAGTAACAGCCTGTTACATTTTTCGCATTGCATCCTATAAACGAGCACTGATTGACATTTCTAAAGCTTTTGTGGCTCGTGCCCTCTCAGCAAAATATTATAGTGTGTGTATCCCTGTACTGGCCTCAGTAGTGACCTATGCAGCTTTTAAATTAGTTTGCCATCTGTAACGCAACAGTAGAACGATAACTGTTCTGACAGGTAAGAGTTTGTCTTGTCATCAGATATGATGTTCCTAATTAAGTGTGTGATTTCTTTTTATTACAGTCTGCATTAATGATACTGGATACAACTGCAGATGTGAGGATCAGTATTTCTGGCCATGTGACAAATGTGTACAATATGGACATTGTGATGACATCATCAATACCACATGTGGATGCCTGAATGACATGCCCAATGATGGACAGTACTGCCAACCCATCACAGAGCTGACGAGTACGTATGAGCTATATGTGGCATAATCTGTGTGCTGTATGTGGATTTGCACATTGCTGTTGTCTTACACTGTTGTTTTATGTGAACCATGTGTAGTCCAGCCTTGTGCAACACCACTGGTACTTAGTACCTACTTATGACTGCCTGTATCAATAGACTAACTTAGACCCAATCCATTCACTTTTAGGGGTATGGTGTCTCCTTAGGGTGTTGTTGCGATAAAGAGGTAGGGTGAAGTGTTAGGGGTACATGGCCCTCCAAATGGAGGTTTTTTAGAGGCACACTCCAAACAGAGTGATTTGACAAAAAAAGAAAACCTGGCAAGATGGCTGAACAAGAGACTAAAGAAACTCACAAATGTGAGTAATGCTATTTTGGTTATTTAGTTTAAGCTCGTTTCAATGTATTATGGTCCTTTTCTACATAACATAACAAAGTATCTGTTACATTTGTTCTTTGCTCTTGCCTATTGTACCCTTTCACCCCTCTTGTTTTGGTACCATAAAGCCATTATAAAGTCATCACACATGTGGTATTGCAAAAAGTGCAGCAAAATATCACAGTGATGTATAAAAGTCAGTGGAGAGTCAGGATCTGTGTGTTTAAAACTCCAAATCTATCTCAAATAGTCCAACTAATAGCAGTATTTCAAAACAATCTGATTAGGTTTTTTTGAGCAGCTTCTTATCATTCTCATCTTTTTGTTTTATAGATGTCACTTGTCCAACTCCGGCAGGTATGTAACAGCATCTTGAGAAAAAAAACAGTATAGTATGTTAAAATGTTTGTAAATGTCATCGCCGTGATCATTGAAACCATTTATACCCTCTTGCACTTGTGCCTTTTTTCTTACTTGAGTTTTCCTGCAGATAAATTCCATGTAATTTCAAAGGATCTTTGTTTGCTTTGTTTGTTGCAGCACCTCCACCTCCCACTGAATATATGGCCGAGATTGAGATTGACACAATGGATGCAGCAGTGCTTAATCAGCTGAAAACCCTTCTGAAGAACCTCAGTTTACCCTTCGGAATAAGTGACAATCAGATCACTGAAGTCAACATCACTACAGGTAACGGTCCTCTCTGTCTTTCAAAGTACCACACAACTTTGTAGGTTTTTATTTATTCAGAAATAGTTTCACAATGTTTTCAGAAGTTTTAGTTGACAGTAGTCAAGTCTCCAGAGGTAAAGTGTTTTTACCTACAACACAATTACATTAAACAAAGTATTTTCTTTGCAACATACTTGTAAAAGTATAACACTTTTTTCCTGAAAGTTAGTTTGTGTTTCTTTCACAGAGTGTCTTTTGAATAATACTGGGTACCAGTGCACATGTGGTGATCAGTATTTCTGGCCGTGTAACAAGTGTGTAGCATACGGACACTGTGATGACATCATTAGTGCATCATGTGGGTGCATCAGAGGTTTTCCAAATGATGGACAGTTCTGCCAACCAATGACAGAGCTGAACAGTATGTATTAACTCTTTCATAAAAAACATGTGAAGCATGATTATTTTATTAGCCTAAAGTGGCTATTTGTAGTGGGTCAGTGAAGTGAAACAGATTTTTAATTAGGTAGTTTACAAAGTATTTGTGGCTGTAGTCACTGGTGATGTAACACCTCTAAACGTCTCTGTGACAGCTGGCAATGAGTTATAATGATTCTACCCACAATAGCTTCAGCCTCAGGTGTAGTGCTGCATCAATTGTTGGTAAAAGGTATGGGGTCACAAAAGGACAGGCTACAGATTTTAGCTTTGTCTTGGCATACACATTATTCCTCTGACAGGTAATCATGAACCAGGTAATCATATAGTTTACAGTCAGTGAAATGAGACTTTACAGCTTTGATTTCTAATGACTATTAAACCTGTTCCTAGTGTTTGGTTCTACTGCCTAATCCAATACTGTTAGCTAAGCAAGCAGGCTCCAACCACCAACAGTGCTAGCCACCCAAATACAGGTTTGATACTGACTAACTGGTGTTCTGCTGAAACAAGTATAGACCATAAAATCTCATGTAGCAAGAGTTCTCATAACATTTACTTTTATGGCATTTGGCAGACACTCTTATCCAGAGCAACTAACAGTTTGATCATTTTACACAGGTAGGCGAAGGTAGTGTTAGGAGTCTTGCCCAAGGACTCTTAGTGGTAAAGTGTAGGGTGCTTACCCAGGTGGGGATTGTCTGTAGTTTGTAGTCTGAACCCCAGTCTGTTAACTGGGGATCAGACTACAAACGCATGACTGAGGCTCACTATTGTCTTCTGATTTTGTCAGACCCTAGTGAGCACTCCCAAGCAAGTCCAAAATGAATATGTTAATATGAAGCATTTGAGCAAAATTTTTGTTGGTAAGTGTTTAAACATTTTGTAGAAGAATGCATTAATTTTCTAAACACTAAACAGTATGAAATGTTTAATCACTGCTGTTATCTTTTTAAAAGATACTGCACTCCATTAATAGGACTTTAAAACAGTGCTTCATGCACATTCATGACCGCAATGAGAACAAACCACTCAGCCAGTGAGCTGCTACGCCTCAGGGCCAGGCTGCACTTAAACTGGCTCGGCTACTATAGTGCTTAATCTGCCAGCGCTATCTACTGGTGAACTTCAACACCAGCAATCGGTGGTGCCTAACTGTAATAACTGAATCAGTGTCATAGTATTTTGGTGCATGTTTTGTCCTTGGAGATTATTTTATCTAGTTTTCATATTTAAATATCGGTTGTATGTAATGAATAGTGTACTGCTTGCTGCCTGCTGTCTTCTGCTCAATTCAGTTTTAAGCTGTGGTGCAGAGTGAAATGAATTCACTAAATATTGCCGATAAAGCTTAGCTCATCCTTTCCAGTAAAACAAGTGGAGTTAACCTCTCAGCAACCTCTCAGATTCATGAGTAAAAATAATCTGATCTGTTTTAAATGGAACACACAATAGAGATGAATGAGAAAGAAAGGATATTTGCTTTGTGACTTCTGAACTCTGAATCACAAAAAGTTGGATATAATTAATCATACAATTAATAAATACCTTAAGGCAGAATGAAAAGCTTACTTTTTTTAGATTTTCTAAACATTATTACTTTTTGTTTTATAGATATCACATGTCCAGCTCCGACAGGTAACAGCACCTGACATATTTGTCCGTTTTCGTATTATGTTGAAGTTTGGAAATATCATTTCAGCTAAAAAGACAGCTTTTCATCTTTTTCAGCTTGTGCTTTCTCTCAGTTGGTGTTTTTCATGTTTTGACAAAATACGTGTAATTAATATTTCTTTATTCCCTTCAGTCCCTCCAACTCCTGCTGATTATATGGTTGAGATTGAGATTGACACAGTGGATGCAGCAGTGCTTAATCAGCTGAAAACCCTTCTGAAGAACCTCAGTTTACCCTTCGGAATAAGTGACGTTCAGGTCACTGACCTCAACATCACTACAGGTAACGGTCCTCTCTGTCTGTGCTGAGACTCACTGTTATAAAATCTCACAGATCATTGTAAGCTTTATGTTATTCAGCAGCAGAATGCTTTTTTTCTTTGTTCCCTGTGTTTTTTGTTAATTTACAGAAAATTAAACAATGAATTGTGGTTTATTTGTTTTCGGTTTCTTTTGGTATTTAAAAAAATGGTAATGAGAAATACACATTTAATAGTCCAGTTGTGTCCTTGCTTAAGTACTTTTGTGTGTTTCTGTTAATTCACAGTGTGTCTTTTGAATAATACTGGATACCAGTGCCGGTGTGAGGATCAGTATTTCTGGCCGTGTAACAAGTGCGCAGCGTATGGACCCTGTGACAACATTAATAATGTCACATGTGGATGCATCAGAGCCGTTCCAAATGATGGACAGTTCTGCCAACCAATGACAGAGCTGGCCAGTATGTATCATCTTTAATATAAAAATGATGGGCATTGGTGTAAGATTAGATTTTTCTTAGAAGTGTGAAATATCTTTATAATTTTTCCCTGCTTTGTAGAAGTTTGAGATTTTTGACCAGTTTAAAAAGCAACACAGTACAGTGATCATTGAAAAAGAATTACTGAGTGTTGACTGTTGTTGAGTTATTATATTTTATTCTTAATGTAATTTTGTTGTTGTTGTTTTATAGATATCACAGTATGTCCAACTCCAGGTAAATAAAAGCATTTGTACAATATCAGTCAGCTTACAATCTATCTTATCTAGACTTATAGCACTTCTTTTAGTACTCAAACCTATCAAAGCATGTGTAGAGCCTGTTTTAAATCTGTGCAAAAGACCAAACACTTCACCAGAAAATTTTACATTTTTACATGTAAGAATGAAGTAAATTCTTACAAGAGTTAAATTAAACTGATGTGTTCATTAAACTGTAGTGTTTTCAAATCCCACAGATTGTTATTCAGATGCAATAGCGTACAGGCTACGGGGATTTGACTATTTTGATGAGGGTTTCTTTACCTGGGGATCAGGACCCCCGTGGGAATTTTAAGCCAAAAAATGGGGTGTACTGTGAAATAGATTAAGAAGCACTTATTTAGGCATATTATGTTTATAAAATATGTTTTCAGATCATAAATAAAAAATCTGTTCATTTTTTTTTCTTTAATGAAGACATGGACGAATGTACTGTGATTCCTGGAGTGTGTGGTCCAAATGCAAACTGCACCAATACTGTAGGAAGCTACAGTTGTTCATGCCTGACTGGATATAATGTTACAAATACAACTATTCCTCTCAGTGTCAGCAACCCATGCAGAGGTATGTGTTGGTCAGTGCTGTTATCTAAGGCTAACATTGTAATCTACACCCCATGGCTCACAAGGCCTCGAAATTAAAATACTTACTATTTTTGTTATTATTAGTCCATTTCACAGTCAGCTGCACTACAATCCCCAGCATATATATATATATATATATATACACACAGACACACACACACACACATATAATATATCATGTCTGTGTATATAATATCCTACACTCCACTTACTATATAGGTGCACTTTGTAGTTCTACAGTTACAGACTGTAGTCCATCTGTTTCTCTGATACTCTGTTAGCCCCCTTTTACCCTGTTCTTCAGTGGGCAGGACCCCTATGGGCCCTCAGAGAGCAGGTACTGTTTGGGTGGTAGATCATTCTCAGCACTGCAGTAACACTCCTGCCTTGTCAGTCCACCCTCTAGATGTAAAGTCAGAGACGATAGCTCATCTGCTGCTGCACAGTTTGTGTTGGTCATCCTCTAGTCCTTCACAAGACGCTGCACCCCAGGAAGCTGTTAACTGAATATTTTTGATTGGTGGACTATTCTTAGTCCAGCAGTGACACTAAGCTGTTTATAAACTCCAGCAGCACTCAGGTCAACCACTGAAAGGGCCATATTAAAAAATCTGAACAAATCTGTGGTCCAGCTGTTTTTTTTATTTGATTTTTATGCTGGGAATTGTAGTGCAGCTCATTGTGAAATAGAATTAATTAATAGAAAATTTTAAATCATTTTGAAGGCCAAATAGGATTGTGCCACAGGCCTGACTTTGCCCCCAGACCTTATGTTTGACACATGGGATCTATGAAAAAGAAAAAAAATCTGTTTTAGTAGACAGCGGCAAAAAACTTCATTCATTCCCTTCAGTCCCTCCAACTCCTGCTGATTATATGGTTGAGATTGAGATTGACACAGTGGATGCAGCAGTGCTTAATCAGCTGAGAACTCTTCTGAAGAACCTCAGTTTACCCTTTGGAATAAGTGACGATCAGATCACTGAACTCAACATCACTACAGGTAACTGTCCTCTCTGTCTGTGCTCAGACTCACTGCTATAAAATGTCACACATCTTATCATGTATTTTATAGCAGTTAAACGCTTAAGTGTTGTAATTTGAATGCTTTGTTTTTATTTAGATACTTTTCATTCAATCTTTTGTTCATTTACCCAGAATTGCACAAAATAGTGATTTAATATTTTTAAAATTATTTTATTTATTTGTATTTTCATTTATTTGTTTGTTCATTGTATTTTGTTGAAACTTAACTGGAGCAAGAAATGTAAGAGTCCAGTTTTTCTCCTCTTTTAAGTCATTTTCTGTATTTCCTTTAATTCACAGTGTGTCTTTTGAATAATACTGGATACCAGTGCCGGTGTGAGGATCAGTATTTCTGGCCGTGTAACAAGTGCGCAGCGTATGGACCCTGTGACAACATTAATAATGTCACATGTGGATGCATCAGAGCCGTTCCAAATGATGGACAGTTCTGCCAACCAATGACCGAGCTGACCAGTAAGACAAGTTTCTTTTACCTATGGTCTTCAGTCTCTTAGTTTAGCCACATCATTTAAATTAATTCTAAAGAATGTTTGATTCTTAGTAATGCAGTCATGCTCCTTTTAGCACTTAATATTGCTTTAATCAATGTTAAAAGAAGGGGTTTGTTCCAAAACGTGTTACAGACCACTTTCAAGATTTTTGTGTGTTGATTGGAGTGATCTTTACACTTACAAGAAATATCAACACCACATTGTGATTAATACCATCTTTAATAGAGAGATAAATATATGGTTTTCATTATGTCAGCTTCATAGACTCTTCATATCTAAAATTGTTACAAATGGATCTGCAGCAATTTGGAATAAAACTCCTTAAATGTACTTTGTTCACTGTAAGCAATTCATATGAAGGTATTCAGGGCTTGATGATACTTTTGGGGTAACTTTTGAGCCACTGTGTTCTTTTTGTTTTACAGACATCACTCCATGTCCAACTCCATCACCAACAGGTAAATAACCCATCCTCAAAGTTATCAGTGCTTTCATAGTGTATTATCTGGAATCAAATGTGAAGATCATTTTAGCTGCACAAAAAAATTTCATTGTGCTATTTGAATCGGTGGAGATTAGAGGAACTATATCATTCCAACACTAGCTACTCATTGCTTACTGAGTCTATCAGTCTTTATCCTCTACACTTGTGTCAGTAGAGCATCAGTTAGTCAGAACTGAACCTGACTTGTTATTTAAAGGTGTATGTAGCCAGCTAAGCTAGCGCTTACTACACAAGGAACTCTGTTCCACTTAACACCATATGTGTAAAAGATGTTTGACACAGTGTGAGTTTTAAAAAGCTGGTACAATTTTTTTTTTAATTCAGCTAAAGCATTTTAGCTTATTGGTACAGTTTCCTGTCACCACACCAAAATCCTCTCATTAACATAATTTTGTATATTGGACCATGAAAGGTTCGGTCTAGATAGAACTTCATTGATCCCGAAAGGAAACGGCAGTGTTGCAATCACAAGACATATAATTGCACATAAACTTACATAAATTAGGCAGAAACAGAACAAAAGGCATACATTCATCTATGAGAGTGTAGGAATAAGTGTATCTATTGCATATTTACAGAGCATATCAGCCAGATTTAAGACAGATACCTTAGTGAGGTATGAAAATGATCTCATATTTCTAGAAAGTTTGTGTTTTTGATGTAAAAGTGCAAAAGATATGTGCAATAGTAGCGCATTGGAACAAGTAACAATTTCTATAATAAGTCATTCAAGGGGAGTAAACAGATTTTTGAGTATTGAGTGTCTTTAAATATTTATTTAAAAAACACCAGATCAAACTGCAGTCTCATTAGTGCTTACTTTCTGAGTAAAATAAAGGTTGTTCTTATAAATAAACCTATTGCAGTGACCACAAATCATTTCATATTAGCTGCAGGAAGAGAATTATGAGTATTTTTGGTAAATTGTCCACACAAGTGTCAGAAGTAGATTTCATGGGGAAAACATTGTGGTTGTGAAAAGTGGAGGATTTAGCCTTTTTGAAATATTCCTCTTTAACATTTATTGTAGAAGAGTTGTTCTGCATTGTGGTGCTGAGTAACTTTAGTCATTCAGTTCTAAAAAAATTTTTTTTCAGGCCCTCCCACTGAATATATGGTTGAGATTGAGATTGACACAGTGGATGCAGCAGTGCTTACTCAGCTGAGAACTCTTCTGAAGAACCTCAGTTTACCCTTCGGAATAAGTGACATTCAGATCACTGAACTCAACATCACTACAGGTAACTGTCCTCTCTGTCTGTGCTGAGACTCACTGTTATAAAATGTTATGCATGTATGTAGGCCTTACGTTTTTGTCTAATATGAATGCTTTTCTTTATTCTGTATTCTTCGTTCTGCATTGAGGCTTTTGGTAATTTTCCCAGAATTATACAAAAAAAAAATATTTTGTGTTTTTTTTTTTTTTTTTAATCTTCATATACTCTCTTTCAAAGGCACAATGTACATGGAGCGACAAGCACAATGGTCCAGTTTTGTCCTTATTTAAGCACTTTTGTGTGTTTCTGTTAATTCACAGTGTGTCTTCTGAATAATACTGGATACCAGTGCCGGTGTGAGGATCAGTATTTCTGGCCGTGTAACAAGTGCGCAGCGTATGGACCCTGTGACAACATTAACAATGTCACATGTGGATGCATCAGAGCCGTTCCAAATGATGGACAGTTCTGCCAACCAATGACGGAGCTGACCAGTAAGCCAAGTTTCTTACACTTCTGATGGTTATGTCCTTATGTTAATCTCATATTTTGCAGTAATACTACTCAGTCTAGCTGGATTCTTTGCAGTGTCGTTATGCTCCGTTTCTCATCTTTTATTGCCTCTTGTAATGGAAGTTATATGCTCTTTATTGATGTCAAATAATCCACATGAAAGGGTTAAAGACACTTTACAGGACTTGATTTGGTGTCTTCTCTGTGTTTTATAGACATCACAGCATGCCCAACTCCCTCGCCAACAGGTAAATACCAATTCCTCAAATGTAACAGTCTGATTCCATGGTGTAGTGTGGAATTTAATGACAATATCATTTTCTTTAGCATTAAAAACTTTTATTAGTGTCTTATTGGAATTAAGACATGTGAGAGAAACTGTGTTGACTGAAATCTTTGTATGACATAAAACCAGTCTATTTTGAATGAAATATTAAAAATCGTTTAATCATTATGCAAATTAGTAGCACAGACTTTCCCCTCCCACAATCCCAATCCCACCACTGCCCACTCTTGTGGTTACGCTATGCTGTTAGCTTGGGTTAACTTTGTTATGAAACTAAAAAACGTTGCTGAAATACGATCATTTACATTTTAACCAGTTGACTGGAGCAGAGCAAAAACATCAGCTCCCACCATATAATTATTAATGACAAGCTGTGCGAGTGAAAGTTTTACTTCATCACTTTAGTCATATTAATGCAATTTCATTCTAAATAATGTTGTTTACAGCACCTTCCTCTCCCACTGAATATGTGGTTGAGATTGAGATTGACACAGTGGATGCAGCAGTGCTTACTCAGCTGAGAACTTTTCTGAAGTACCTCAGTTTACCCTTCGGAATAAGTGACATTCAGATCACTGAAGTCAACATCACTACAGGTAACGGTCCTCTCTGTCTGTGCTCAGACTCACTGTTATAAAATCTCAAACATCTTGGTAGGCGTTACGTTTTAGCATTGTCTAATATGAGTGCTTTTTTATTTGTATTTCTCATTCTGCCTTGAGTCTCTTGGTCATTTTCCCAGAATGATACTATATATTATTTAAAAAGACTTTTTCTTGTTTTTTTTTTTCTTCTTCCTATAGTGCCTTTCAAAGTCATAATGTACATGGAGCAACAAGCACAATGGTCCAGTTTTGTCCTTATTTAAGCACTTTTGTGTGTTTCTGTTAATTCACAGTGTGTCTTCTGAATAATACTGGATACCAGTGCCAGTGTGAGGATCAGTATTTCTGGCCGTGTAACAAGTGCGCAGCGTATGGACCCTGTGACAACATTAACAATGTCACATGTGGATGCATCAGAGCCGTTCCAAATGATGGACAGTTCTGCCAACCAATGACGGAGCTGACCAGTAAGCCAAGTTTCTTACACTTCTGATGGTTATGTCCTTATGTTAATCTCATATTTTGCAGTAATACTACTCAGTCTAGCTGGATTCTTTGCAGTGTCGTTATGCTCCATTTCTCATCTTTTATTGCCTCTTGTAATGGAAGTTATATGCTCTTTATTGATGTCAAATAATCCACATGAAAGGGTTAAAGACACTTTACAGGACTTGATTTGGTGTCTTCTCTGTGTTTTATAGACATCACAGCATGCCCAACTCCCTCGCCAACAGGTAAATACCAATTCCTCAAATGTAACAGTCTGATTCCATGGTGTAGTGTGGAATTTAATGACAATATCATTTTCTTTAGCATTAAAAACTTTTATTAGTGTCTTATTGGAATTAAGACATGTGAGAGAAACTGTGTTGACTGAAATCTTTGTATGACATAAAACCAGTCTATTTTGAATGAAATATTAAAAAACGTTTAATCATTATGCAAATTAGTAGCACAGACTTTCCCCTCCCACAATCCCAATCCCACCACTGCCCACTCTTGTGGTTACGCTATGCTGTTAGCTTGGGTTAACTTTGTTATGAAACTAAGAAACGTTGCTGAAATACGATCATTTACATTTTAACCAGTTGACTGGAGCAGAGCAAAAACATCAGCTCCCACCATATAATTATTAATGACAAGCTGTGCGAGTGAAAGTTTTACTTCATCACTTTAGTCATATTAATGCAATTTCATTCTAAATAATGTTGTTTACAGCACCTTCCTCTCCCACTGAATATGTGGTTGAGATTGAGATTGACACAGTGGATGCAGCAGTGCTTACTCAGCTGAGAACTTTTCTGAAGTACCTCAGTTTACCCTTCGGAATAAGTGACATTCAGATCACTGAAGTCAACATCACTACAGGTAACGGTCCTCTCTGTCTGTGCTCAGACTCACTGTTATAAAATCTCAAACATCTTGGTAGGCGTTACGTTTTAGCATTGTCTAATATGAGTGCTTTTTTATTTGTATTTCTCATTCTGCCTTGAGTCTCTTGGTCATTTTCCCAGAATGATACTATATATTATTTAAAAAGACTTTTTCTTGTTTTTTTTTTCTACTCCCTATAGTGCCTTTCAAAGTCATAATGTACATGGAGCAACAAGCACAATGGTCCAGTTTTGTCCTTATTTAAGCACTTTTGTGTGTTTCTGTTAATTCACAGTGTGTCTTCTGAATAATACTGGATACCAGTGCCAGTGTGAGGATCAGTATTTCTGGCCGTGTAACAAGTGCGCAGCGTATGGACCCTGTGACAACATTAACAATGTCACATGTGGATGCATCAGAGCCGTTCCAAATGATGGACAGTTCTGCCAACCAATGACGGAGCTGACCAGTAAGCCAAGTTTCTTACACTTCTGATGGTTATGTCCTTATGTTAATCTCATATTTTGCAGTAATACTACTCAGTCTAGCTGGATTCTTTGCAGTGTCGTTATGCTCCGTTTCTCATCTTTTATTGCCTCTTGTAATGGAAGTTATATGCTCTTTATTGATGTCAAATAATCCACATGAAAGGGTTAAAGACACTTTACAGGACTTGATTTGGTGTCTTCTCTGTGTTTTATAGACATCACAGCATGCCCAACTCCCTCGCCAACAGGTAAATACCAATTCCTCAAATGTAACAGTCTGATTCCATGGTGTAGTGTGGAATTTAATGACAATATCATTTTCTTTAGCATTAAAAACTTTTATTAGTGTCTTATTGGAATTAAGACATGTGAGAGAAACTGTGTTGACTGAAATCTTTGTATGACATAAAACCAGTCTATTTTGAATGAAATATTAAAAAACGTTTAATCATTATGCAAATTAGTAGCACAGACTTTCCCCTCCCACAATCCCAATCCCACCACTGCCCACTCTTGTGGTTACGCTATGCTGTTAGCTTGGGTTAACTTTGTTATGAAACTAAGAAACGTTGCTGAAATACGATCATTTACATTTTAACCAGTTGACTGGAGCAGAGCAAAAACATCAGCTCCCACCATATAATTATTAATGACAAGCTGTGCGAGTGAAAGTTTTACTTCATCACTTTAGTCATATTAATGCAATTTCATTCTAAATAATGTTGTTTACAGCACCTTCCTCTCCCACTGAATATGTGGTTGAGATTGAGATTGACACAGTGGATGCAGCAGTGCTTACTCAGCTGAGAACTTTTCTGAAGTACCTCAGTTTACCCTTCGGAATAAGTGACATTCAGATCACTGAAGTCAACATCACTACAGGTAACGGTCCTCTCTGTCTGTGCTCAGACTCACTGTTATAAAATCTCAAACATCTTGGTAGGCGTTACGTTTTAGCATTGTCTAATATGAGTGCTTTTTTATTTGTATTTCTCATTCTGCCTTGAGTCTCTTGGTAATTTTCCCAGAATGATACTATATATTATTTAAAAAGACTTTTTCTTGTTTTTTTTTTCTTCTTCCTATAGTGCCTTTCAAAGTCATAATGTACATGGAGCAACAAGCACAATGGTCCAGTTTTGTCCTTATTTAAGCACTTTTGTGTGTTTCTGTTAATTCACAGTGTGTCTTCTGAATAATACTGGATACCAGTGCCAGTGTGAGGATCAGTATTTCTGGCCGTGTAACAAGTGCGCAGCGTATGGACCCTGTGACAACATTAACAATGTCACATGTGGATGCATCAGAGCCGTTCCAAATGATGGACAGTTCTGCCAACCAATGACGGAGCTGACCAGTAAGCCAAGTTTCTTACTCTTCTGATGGTTATGTCCTTATGTTAATCTCATATTTTGCAGTAATACTACTCAGTCTAGCTGGATTCTTTGCAGTGTCGTTATGCTCCGTTTCTCATCTTTTATTGCCTCTTGTAATGGAAGTTATATGCTCTTTATTGATGTCAAATAATCCACATGAAAGGGTTAAAGACACTTTACAGGACTTGATTTGGTGTCTTCTCTGTGTTTTATAGACATCACAGCATGCCCAACTCCCTCGCCAACAGGTAAATACCAATTCCTCAAATGTAACAGTCTGATTCCATGGTGTAGTGTGGAATTTAATGACAATATCATTTTCTTTAGCATTAAAAACTTTTATTAGTGTCTTATTGGAATTAAGACATGTGAGAGAAACTGTGTTGACTGAAATCTTTGTATGACATAAAACCAGTCTATTTTGAATGAAATATTAAAAAACGTTTAATCATTATGCAAATTAGTAGCACAGACTTTCCCCTCCCACAATCCCAATCCCACCACTGCCCACTCTTGTGGTTACGCTATGCTGTTAGCTTGGGTTAACTTTGTTATGAAACTAAGAAACGTTGCTGAAATACGATCATTTACATTTTAACCAGTTGACTGGAGCAGAGCAAAAACATCAGCTCCCACCATATAATTATTAATGACAAGCTGTGCGAGTGAAAGTTTTACTTCATCACTTTAGTCATATTAATGCAATTTCATTCTAAATAATGTTGTTTACAGCACCTTCCTCTCCCACTGAATATGTGGTTGAGATTGAGATTGACACAGTGGATGCAGCAGTGCTTACTCAGCTGAGAACTTTTCTGAAGTACCTCAGTTTACCCTTCGGAATAAGTGACATTCAGATCACTGAAGTCAACATCACTACAGGTAACGGTCCTCTCTGTCTGTGCTCAGACTCACTGTTATAAAATCTCAAACATCTTGGTAGGCGTTACGTTTTAGCATTGTCTAATATGAGTGCTTTTTTATTTGTATTTCTCATTCTGCCTTGAGTCTCTTGGTCATTTTCCCAGAATGATACTATATATTATTTAAAAAGACTTTTTCTTGTTTTTTTTTTTCTACTCCCTATAGTGCCTTTCAAAGTCATAATGTACATGGAGCAACAAGCACAATGGTCCAGTTTTGTCCTTATTTAAGCACTTTTGTGTGTTTCTGTTAATTCACAGTGTGTCTTCTGAATAATACTGGATACCAGTGCCGGTGTGAGGATCAGTATTTCTGGCCGTGTAACAAGTGCGCAGCGTATGGACCCTGTGACAACATTAACAATGTCACATGTGGATGCATCAGAGCCGTTCCAAATGATGGACAGTTCTGCCAACCAATGACAGAGCTGACCAGTAAGAAAAGCTTTATGGTTTTCAACCCCCATCTTAACGTGTTTTAAAGTAATTCCATTAGATCCAGTTGGAGTCTTGGTAAAGCAGTCATGGTCTTTCTTCATTTTACTTTTACTTTCCAGCAATAAATATTACATGTGATTTATTAAATGTAAACATGGGGTTTAAGGTACTTTCTGGGTAGTATTTGATTCACTGTCTTCTTTTTGTTCCAAAGATTTTGATCCACTTTCAAGAGTTTTTTTTTGGATGTTGGGAGGAGTGGGCTCTGCATAGAAGAAAAATCAACACTACATTATAATTACCATTTTAATAGAGGAATATGGAAATAGTAATAAGATGTGTCTTTTCCATTATGTGTCAGCTGTTTTTTGTTGCTTTTATTTTTTTTTCCTTAAAACTTTTTATATCTAATATCATTACAAATGGATTTACAACATTTTGGATTGAAACTTCAAATATACTTTATTCATGATAAGCAATCTCACAGAACAGTATTTAGGGCTTTACGATACTTTTTGAATAACTGTCTTATTTTTGTTTTACAGACTTCACAGCATGCCCAATTTCATCACCAATAGGTAAATAGCAATTCCTGGTTCCTGTGTTCTCAACCATGCTTTAGTTTTGGAATCCTGAAAAACAGTTACAAGATATGTAATGTGAAAAAGAATTATTAAGAAAAACATTTGTGAAGAATCCAAACACACACCCTAGTCGCAGTCTGAAATATTCTATTCTGGATTTCCTGAGTCACAGGAAATAAGTAGACAAGTACATAATCCAAGTTTACAGAACACAGACTTAATATTTTAACTTCAACATGTATGTATGTGAGAGGAAACAAGTGCATAATTAGCTCAGGGGGGCTGGAGCTGGAAAAGAAAAACAAACCCTTAAATACAGTATCACTATCAGCCATACAGAATAATGATATCATAAAGCAATACCCCCCAAAGCGCCTCAATCACAGGATCCAGTGTATTTTACATCTTGATCAAATCTCTATTGACAGTTCACATATCAGTCCCGACAAATTTGACTTTGGAAAAGAGCGTCTTCTACTGTGGCAAAATATCTTATGTACCTTTTATAGTATACCTTTTCCGGTCCCCCGGCACGTCAAAGTACACTTAAAACAACAGCTCACTGCACAAAAACATGATAATCAAAAAAAATTAACTATGCCCAGAAGCATAATTTCATTTCTTAAGGGAATAAAACGTTTTGCAACACCTGTACCAACCATGTGAAAGTAATAACTTGACATGCCACCTTTAGGTGCAACAACTAAAGATGCCTACAAGTGGATATCAGTTCAAATTGCTTTGGAAGAATTTTGGCACACTCTTCTTTGCAAAATGACTTGATATCAGTTGTATTGCCACAGTGTCTCAGTGGGGTTTAAGTGAAGTCACTCCACAACCTTAATTTAGTTTCCTTTGAGCCACTCAGGGTGGATTTCCTCTTGTGCTTTGGCTTTTTGTCTTGCTGCATAATCTAACTGCAGTTGAGCTTCTGTTGACAGACCATTGATCAGACATTCTCATGCAGGATGTTGTGGTAGAGAGCAGAATTCTTGGTTCCATATCAGGTCACCTAGGCACTGAAGCAGCAAAGCCTCACTTTACTGCTGGATGTACTTCCAGGAAATGCTGGTGCAGATATCTGAAAAGTAGATGAACAAACAGGCAGACAGAGGAGCTAGTTTAAACCTCAGTTATGCTTGATAGGTTAGATTTCTTATGGTAAGTTTATCTATAGGCTCCAGCACCCTCCCCTGCGACCCTGACGGAGAAGCGGCTTAGAAAATGGATGGATGGATGGATGGAAGTTTATCTGTGGCTCAAACAGAGAGAACATGGGGAAACAACAGTTTTTTATAAATGATCAGTGCAGATAGGACAAGCCACATAACAAGCCACGTGTGGTTGGTGTAGTGTAGTGATTAACACCTCTGCCTTCTACACTGTAGACTGGGGTTCAATCCCCACCTGGGCAAACACCCTACACTATACCAATAAGAGTCCTTGGGCAAGAATCCGAACACCGCCTTGGCCTCCCTGTGTAAAATGATCCAACTGTAAGTCACTCTGGATAAGAGCGTCAGCCAAATGCCGTAAATGTAAATGTAATAAACTTTGTGATTGGTGCTACTTAGTATGCAGACTGCTCAGTTTATATTGAAAGCCACTGAATATTTGGCAGACGCCTTCAACCATTTCGTGGACAAGTTCACAGGACATATTTATTTCATGTATATAAAGTCTCCACAAGAGTAAGATTAACTTGCTTAAAGGTTTGCCTTTATTTATGTTGGGTAACACATTACAACTTGCATATTTTTTGTGGGGAAATATATTTTGTACAAACATGCAACATATTGACCAATTTTAGTATGTAGAAAGAGCAAGAAATCCTTATTAAGAAATTTATTTGAACAAGGTTCAAACAGTTTACACACAAGAGCTTGTATTGACTCATATGCACAGTAAGCTGGTATAACTGGGCCTATACAATTTTTCTTTTGCGCTTTCTTAATGAACTCTGTGCTTCCTAAAGAAAGGTTTTGACAGACATGTACTTTTGTTGCAACATCTTACAGTTCTGTTGTTTCTGCCACAGGGACCAGTACTCCAAGTACTAGCACAGGGACCACAGCTCCAAATACTACTCCAGGGACCACTGCTCTAGATACTACCAAAGTGACCACTGTTCCAGACATGACCACAGGGACCACAGCTCCAAATACGACCACAGGGACCACTGCTGTAGGTACTACCAAAGTGACCACTGCTCCAGACACTACGAAAGTGACCACTGCTCCAGACACTACGAAAGTGACCATTGCTCCAGACTCTACGAAAGTGACCACTGCTCCAGATACTACCAAAGTGACCACTGCTCCAGATACTACCAAAGTGACCACTGCTCCAGATACTATCGAAATAACCATTGCTCCAGATACTACCCCAGAAACCAGTGCTCCTAAGACGACCATAAAGATCGGTGCTCCAGTTTCAACCATAGAGGTCATTGTTCCAGTGCCAATCACAGTGGTCAGTACCACTCCAACCACAGCCACACCAGCAGGTATGATTTAAAATGTTTCCTGTCCTTTCTTTACTTATTATTAAATGTTATTATGTAAAACTACATAAATGAACCTGAACAAATGGAGACCTTCTCTCCAATCATGAGTTATTAACATTGCCTTAGAGCAAAATTGCTCAAAGCCAAAGTTAATTGTTTTGGTTCTCCTTTTGGGCATCGTTTTTCACAGATATCTGAGCTTGACAAGGTTAACAAGGTTTAGAGTCTGCTTATTCCACTTGCTCTTTTCAGTATTAAGCTTGAATTAATGATGATTGTAACGAAATGGCAAGAGATATTGGAACAAATGTCTAAGAAAAAACTCTCAAAGCATAGCTAGCATCTTTTTGATGATGGTACTGCTGCATACAAAAAGTTATGCATATTCATGTCAGCTATTTTTCTTATATCAGAGTTTTGTTTGACATCAATCAACATCTCAGTCCATAACCATGCAGATGACATAGGCACTAATCAGCTGATTAGATAAACTACTAAGCTATATGGCGTTGTATGTAGAACATTTTTAAGTTACTTCTTGATGCATCTGCTTGTGAGCATGTACAATATTTCATTACCGCTTGTTAAGATGTGACGTATTGACCTGCCGATACATCACATCCAAGTCCAAGCCTCTGTTGAATTGGCTGAGGCTGTCTTTGCAGTGTTGTGTCCCTTGTTGATTCAAAAGATTTGAGTCCCAAAAACTACTCATTCTACCGCTTTTCTTTTGATGAGAAAGAAGAGAGGAAATGGTTGCAGTTGATAAGGTAGGTTACAATTCAGACAAAAAAAAAACAAAGTGCCAGTAGGCTCTATGGCAATTGACAATTGAGCATTAGCTAGCTAAAATTTCCAAACCAGTTCACTGCTTAAATAAAAATGACTTTATTGTATTGTATTGGAATGTCTTAGCTGGACCGTTAACACAGAGCACACCTACAACTACTGTTCCAAAGCATTAGAATGACAATTAAGTATTTTTTTTAGACTCACTTAGACTCACTTTTTTTAGACTGACTTACTCAAACAAGAAGGGATAAAGCACTGCCACATGCTGAAAATGTAAAAGTCTCAGCCAGCGCAATAGACTTCAGAAAGTCGATACATCACATATTAACAGCCGAATTGAAGGTTAAAAAATTCAGATCCCTTTTTAACTCTTAATGGTGCCTCACTAAAGAATTAAGCGATTGTGAAAAGGTTCACAGGTTTCACCATTGTTTTTTATGTTTGGGGGAATATCAAGGAACGTTTGGACCTGGAAATGGCCGTTACGTCATGCATGGTGTCAGACTTAACAAGCTAATTTTAATATTAGCCCTCTGGGGTTGAAAGCCATGTTTTAAATTTATATTTGCCTATCTTCTTGAATTTGCCTTTAAAGGAACTTGCATATAACATACCCATATATTTTATATTAAAATGCTCTGGTGTCTTTGCCGCTACTTTCAAAAACCGCTGCCACAGCTGTAAGCTCTTTTTCTCACCATTTCATACATGTCCGAAGTCGACTGAATGATCACCACTTTTGTAACTGTTTACATTCCGCCAGCAGTGTGAGCTCATATTCTTGGCTATGGTGAGATGCTGACTCAACAGCATCTCTGGGGTTATCTTTGGGGATTTTAATTATGTTTCACTGTCCACCACTTTACCAAAGTTCCACCAGTTTGTTAAATGTGCAATCAGGGAGAACAGAGAGCTGGATCTTCTGTATGCAAATGTTAAGGATGCTTACAGTTCATCTGCCCTTCCTCCACTGGGGAGATTGAACCACAACCTGGTTCTACTAACTCCCACATACTGGCCTGTGGTCTTAAGACAACCGTTGACAAAGAAGACACCAGAGGCTGCAGGTCTGCTTTGAGACCACAGACTGGGAGGTGTTGTGTGAATCAGCTGGTGGAGACATTAACAAAATGACAGACTGCATCATCCATTATGTCAAATTCTGCACTGACCCTATTGTTCCAGTCAGGTTGGTGTTATTTTCCCAGCACCGAACATTGGTTTACCAAGGATCTAAAGCAATTGTGGAACAAGAAGAAGCAGGCTTTTCAGAATAAAGAATTACTTAGGAGCAGTGATTGTTAATCCCACGTCAGGAAGGTGACGGAAGGACTAGTGTTGTCACATCTCAGGTCTCAGGTCAGCCCTTTACTGCACCCCTGCAGTTTGCTTATCAACAGCAGGTTGGTATGGATGATCCTGTTATTAATCTACTGCAGAAAGTGCATTCCCAATTGGACTAGAACAAATCTGCCTCTCTGACTACATGCATGAGTGCATTCCATACCATCCAACCTCTCATGTTGGGGGGAGAGAATGGATAAAATGCAGGTGGATAAGTCCATGATTGCCTGTGTCTTGGACTACCTGTTTGGAAGACCCCAGTATTTGCAGCTGGGAACCTGCCTGTCAGATAATCTGGTCAGTAGCATTAGGGTACTGTGCTCTCTCCACTCAGAGCTGGTACAAAAAAACAGAAATCAGAAAACAGGCATCATGCAGCAAAATACAATTCAACACAAAATACAGTACAGTTGAAATATTAAGTAGCCAAATCTTTTACACTCGCAATGCTTGTCGTATGCTGGAAACAACCATTGCTTGTAACCAAGCTGAACAGGCAGTAAAGTCAGTGCTGAGGAAAACTACGGTCTTAATGGGGAACAGGACGAGAAGGGATGGGCATGGGAGCTGCCACTAGTTATAGGAGGGAGGGATCCCAAATCACACTTGTGATTGTCTGTTGGCAGTGGCAGACATGGTGCCTCTGGTTTTTGTTTCCTGTGTTGAGATACTGAAGGCTTGTTGGAAGAGAACACCATTTTTGATGTCCTTGAATTTGAGTGGCAACATTCGTCTGTCCTCCTTTTTTGATTTCACTCTAATTTTACTCCTTTTTAGAATACACTATAACTTTATCAATGACCATAGATACAACATTTGACAACACACTCACGGACAAAAACAGTCAAATGTACCAACAGTACAGCAAAGACATCACAAGTGCAGTAAGTATAACATATATTTAAATGCTTTACATCCATCCATCCATCCACTTTCTAAGCCGCTTCTCCGTCGGGGTCGCTGGGATGCTTTAACATGTCTATCAAAAACTGTTAGTAATAGAGAAAGTATTTTTCAGGTTGACGGTGCTTACAGTGGCAAACTTTCTTCATACAAAGTTGGTTCTGTGAAAGTTATTAAATTCAGGTAAGACTGTTTATCTTCACACAACAAAGTTTAACCATCATAAATGGGTTTACTAGAGATCTCATTTCTAATTTAAAGATATTTGTTTTAATTACAGCCAATACAATTGTGGATTTGGAAACCATAGATATAACTGAACGTTTCTAAATATATACCATGTTTTGATTAGAATCAAATGGATTTGATCACATGGTTGTTCTATGTAGTTCTGCTCTAAATTATGTTCTTTGTTCATTTTATCAGGCCTGGCAGTGTGGTAGCAGACTTCACTATTACATCAACAAGAAATACACTTGATTTTAGTGCTGCAAACAGACAATTAGCTTCTGCTCTCAGAGACAAAGGATATAGCGTAAATGAAAATTCATTCGCTCAAACTGGTAAGGTTTTCGCTTTTTATTGTTATGGCAATTCTCTCTTTCACTCTTTTTTTCACTCTATTTTTATAATTTAAAAAGATAGTGACATTTAACAATAGTGCATAATAATTACACTAATGGGTCATTCTCATGAACTGATAGTTAAACTAAATAAAAGGAACATTTTAAAAATAAATGTGTAGTCCATTGTTATGGAACATGCAAATATTTGAAATACTGATAATGCAAATAATTAAAATTTCCCTTTTTTTAACCAAATGTTCACACAAAACTCATCACCGTAACTGTGCTGTCCTTAACTGAAGCGCCTTGCTTAGCCCGATGGGCAGCTAAACTTTCCAATAACCACATCAACAAGAGATTCCAGTATATCTCTGTTTGCTGAAAGTACTTGGAATCTGGAAAAACTGTGAGAAAAACAATTCTCTGTCACATTTTAAATGGAAACATAGCTGAGTATAACAAAATTGAAATGACTAATTATTCAGTTGAGTAGATATTAAATACAGGCATTGTCCATGATAACTAGTAGAAAAATATTAATGGTATCAGCAAAATAGATTAGCAAGGGAATTCTGGATATGCATAGTAAGCGATTAACAGTAAATTAATCTTAATTCACTTTTAAATCTATATGTACTTCTCAAATGCTTGTCAACAGAGAGAAATAAAACAAAGTCACAGTACTTAAGCTACATACAGAAGAGTGCCAGTAGGTGGTGCCCATTTACAAGTGTAAAGTATCAAAACACACAGTCTATGGGACATTACAGCAACTCAGAATAACGTATAAAGTGTAAAGAAGTGTGTGTGTGTGTGTGTGTGTGTGTGTGTGTGTGTGTGTGTGTGTATATGTGTGTGTATATATATATATATATATATATATATATATATATATATATATATATACTTCTATACATAATCTTTTGTTTAAAAGTTATGTAAGCAGGCAGTCAGCAAAGACAGTTATTAAATGTATTGAATTTTTCATTAACAAGTAAAATGCAGCTAACAAGTAATATACAGCAAAATTCATGTCTAAATCATCATACACTTGCCTCAAACCATTCAATTGTTAAAGGGCCTATATCCTATAAATATGGTCAAAATGATTTTTTATGTGATCATTTTCCAATCTCTCCTCAATTCTTAGAATCAAACAGACTGTGTTTGTTACTGTGCCTTTAAGACAGGTATATGTAAATGACATCTGCCCTGTATTGTGCCTCATTCAAAAAGCAGTTGAGGCCTTACACCTTCAAGAAAATGCATTTGTCTTATGAGCCCTGTAAGTAATCTGTGTTAATCTGTGTAGGCGGTCAGTTAACAAAGAGGTGTTTGGTTCACTGAAGTTCACTCATTTAGTTTTGTGGACACAGGGCTCATGTAGCTAACAAGAAATGCAAGCAAGCTATTAAGTAATCTCAGGCTTGTTCATGTTTTTTCCTATACTGTGTGACATGCTGATGTCAATTACAAAGTACACAAGCTTCAAAATGACTGACTGCTGTTTTAACCTTGCAGCATACTTTTGTCCATTTTTACACATGACAATATGGACAGTTTACAATATGGGCTGTTACAGTGTTAGAAACCATATAAGCAAGTTTCTTTGAGATTACTCAACAACTCACCATGGTTTGAGGTATGTGTGTGATGTTTTTGATATTTGTTGGCTTCCATTACTTAACTACATTAGCCTCGTACCACCAAAACTAAATAAGCAAACTCCAGCCACCAAATATGAGTTTGCTGATAAAATACATACACAGAAACTGTATTTTATTTTTTTTTACCAAGCAGTTGTTTTAGGAATTATGATAAACAATAGCATTGTTTATCACAAATAGACGTGTATTTCTAATTATGTTTTGTGGTTTTAGTCAAAATCAATTCATATCAGCTTGATTTTCTTCTGCCTGTTTCATTTTCTTTTTATATTCATGTTAAATAACATCAGGGCTCAATACTGTCATTTTATTGATGAACAGTTTATGATAACTCAGCAGTTGTATTTAAAATTTCCACAAATTTTAAAAGAAATTAAAATTGCATACCTCCTCAAACTAAATGTGTATTTTTGCCTGGTAATCAAGGTTGTAGTTTTATGTTATTGTTTTGTAGTTTGCCATGAAAAACAAAAGTTCTTCTTTAAAAACAGTTTACAGGTTACATTACTAAGAGAACTGGTCAAAATCAAAAATAAAAAAAAAGTAGTATACATTCACTGTATGTTAAATATGTGCTAAGATGTTGAAAGAAGTTAATCAGACTTTGTGCTGTGTTTTACTATGAGTAGAAAATAAACATCTAACTAACAAGTTAAAAAAAAGTAATAACAGTTAAAAATGCAAGAAAAAAAATGTTCATGAGAATAACCCTAATATATTGAAGTCTTTAATCTGTACTGCATTTCTGACAAAACAAACTAGATTGTTGTAAAATGTTCTGGTACTTAACAGTGCACTTCCATTAGTAAACATTGACACACTGACAGACTTTGTATGACTTATTTTTTAGTGGAAAGTGGCTTATACGACCCAGGCAAAGGCAACATTTATCCTGGCAATGATTTGGTTTTGACCTGTAATCCTCCAGACTTAAGTACTGGAGGAATAATCTGGAGTTTCAATGATTACAGTCTTGGTCCCAGTACTGAGGAGAAAACACACACTGTGAAAAGCACCAGTGATCGGGACAGTGGTAAGTCCAGTGGTGGACAGTAACTAAGTAAATATAATTAGTTTCTGTACTTAAGTATTTTTTCATGTATCTGTACTGAAGTTTTTCCGTTTTTGGGTGACTTTTTACTTTCACTCCACTACATTTTGAGAAATCTGTCGTTCCTTTTGGTTTCTGTGTGTATAAAAACGTAACATCAACATCAACATTTTGTCAAAACAAAAGAAGAGCAAAGCAAGAGCACCAATCAGGGCACAGCGGTCACTTTGTTCTGAGCTTGTTTTGACCTGTTGGTCATACCAACCCAGTGCAGCACACAGTTCAACATCAGCGCAGCAGCGTAAAATTTTGGGAGCACATACGTCACCACGGCGGCATGGTGGCGTGGTGGGTAGCGCTGTCGCCTCACAGCAAGGAGGGCCTGGGTTAGATTCCCCGGCCGGGCGACCGGGGTCCTCTCTGTGTGGAGTTTGCATGTTCTCCCCGTGTCTGCGTGGGTTTCCTCCGGGTTCTCCGGTTTCCTCCCACAGTCCAAAAGACATGCAGTCAGGCCAATTGTGTAAAATGATCAAATTGTAAGTCGCTCTGGATAAGAGCGTCAGCCAAAATGCCGTAAATGTAATGTAAAATGTAATGTAAATGATGGAACTAACCTAACTTTGTGTAGAGCACAATATAGAAATATGTCCACATATGCAGTCGTGACTGACGTGGCTTTTTTCTGAATTTATACAAACACCATTTCATTTTATAGTAAATTAGTTTGGGCTGGTTTATGTTTATGAACAGAGACCTACAGATCAACATAGTAAAGGAAACTCATTTATGATCCTGAGTTTAAAGCCAGTTTTTATTAAACTTAAACTTGGAAATAAGTTGTAAATAAATCTGAAACTGAAACTTTGCTTGTGTGTAAAAAGTGATTTCAGAGCCACTCGGTTCTCCCTGATGGAAACTGTTTACCTTCAGTGTTTTGTGCTTATGATCATTTTAATAGACGTCAGCGTCACTAATTAATGACGTTCTATTAAAAGACTGGTTTACCAAGAGAGACGCTGGAGGATTTTCACCTGAAATGAGTTCATGAAGCGAGTCTTGTTATAAAAATGATAACAGGACATCAGAGCCATAATTACTCTTTTAGTACTTTTACTTTATACTTAAGTACATTTGAAGGTAAATACTTTAGTACTTTTACTCAAGTGGAGGTCTAAAGGGAGGAACTTCTACATTTACTGGAGTAATATTTTACCTTGGGTCTCTACTTTAACTCAAGTACATGGTTTGTGTACTTCGTCCACCTCTGGGTAAGACATGGATAATTCACAAGACATTTTTAACGTAGCTTTGCTAGTACTACCATTACCAAGTTACCTGATGTTTATTAATGTTTTAAAAAATGAGACAGTGGACCAAATGATCTTTGCAGTGAAGATTTTTTAATGGATTATTTTACTCATTTTATTCTCCTTGCCTTCACAGGTAAATATGCATGCAAAACGACCTTAAACTCAATTCCCTACATAATCTGGCAAAGGATAGTAATTCAGCCATTGCCCAATATCAGAGTGACCAACTCAAAAACTGTGTACTGTGATGGATCACCAATCACACTGGAGTGCTGCGCTGAGAACAGCTACATGACTAAGTGGAGCCTGTTCACTTCACCTGGACTACAGACGCTAACAGGTCCCACACACACAAACAGCTCATACATTTTCTGTTTGATTTGAGTCGTTTTAAATCTGCAAATCCAGATGATGTAGTTAAACTGTTGTTTTGAGAAACTGAGTCAATGTACTTTACAATGGTTTACACTTTTCTACCATCCCCTCTCATTTATTTAGTGTTTTTTTGGTATTATAATACTGACCTTTTATTTAGCTAGAGATTTTGATGTGTTACAGTTGTCTTTATTTAAATAAAAATGCATAGTGGTAAATTAAAATATGCAGTAGTGGTGTCATAATAATATTTATGATGCCATGTAACCTTGTATATCCAGCTCTATAATTATATTGACAAAGACATCATCTTGGTTAGATATGTTTTGGTAAATTTAGTCTAAATGGTTTTTTTTTTCTTTCTTTTTTGTTACGAAAATGTGTGTCATAATTATTGGCACTACTACATTTAGTACTTTGTGTAGCCTCCTTTAGCCAAACATATCAGAACTGAGTTTCATATTTGCTAAAATTGGAGAACGCAGAGCAAGCAACCAGAGACAACCCCTTAGTACAGCACAGTGCTTTCCACAGATATATGGCCATATATGTAATGGCCGTTTTTTCTGCTTTTATTTTAGTAAGATTTACGCTAGCTTAATGGCTGCAAAGCACTTATGGCACTATAAATTTACACACATCAGGGTACTAAAGCTTCAAATACCCTGATGTTTTCTACTACTTGTTAAAATATTCCACAATACTTATCTGTTAAATACATAATATGTTACAGTAGTAATTGCAGCTAGACATTTTTTTAACAAACAATATAAATTCAACCAGAACAACCTTGGTAGTTATGTGTAATAGTTAGCTAACTTTCTGCAAATGCGGTTCTCACTGCCGTTGTCTCGTTCACTATCTCTGGTGGATTTTAAAAAAAGATGAACTACAAATGGAACATTCATTACTTAAATGTGTTTATAAGAATTTCTTTGGGTGCCAATAAGTTTTTTATTTGGTTTTGTTAAAAAGTAAAAAAAAATACCATAACCCTTCTAATGATGTTACAGGTTTGTTTTCATAAGCCGATTACTCTTTGCACAGAACTAAAGATAGGCTGCAGCACATATACGTACCCAGGTATCAGTGAAGCGGCCTGTAAGGACCAAATTCTGACGTTCCTGTGGGAAGTCTATGACCTCAATGAAAACCTTTACAGTTCAAACAACGTCACTATTACTGTAACTGGAAAAAGTGAGTTATCTGCTGACTGCTTAGATATGATCATTTTTAGACAGTTTCTTTTTGCCACCTTGTGTAATCATTTGTGTGTGCCCCCCGAACACCCCCCCCCCCCCCCCCCCCCCCCACTCCCCCAAGGAATGGCCTGCTACAATGCACAATATGGAGCTGGAGAATTAGGTGACCTAAAGACGAGCCCTTGTGATGCGGATAGCATTGGCACTGTGACAGCTCGCTGTGTATCTAACACAACAGGCAGCGGTGTCTGGAATGTGGTGGAAAATACCTGCATCTTGCGTGTTCTTCAAGAACTGCTAGACAAATCTAAGGTAGTACAGTTCTGCTCTGAATGTTTGTTTATTTTCCGTACAAAAAATAACTAATACATATCAGATAAAATGTGCTTTTCTGTAGAATTTACAAGTTGCAGACGTCCCACAGTTTACAGCTGACCTCCGGAATGCCACCGAATCCAATTCTGCTAAGATAGCAAACTCTGAACTGAATATCTTAACCGTTGTCTACCTAATGGCAGTTATTGCCAATGTGTCACAGTCATTTATAGTTGACAAGTCCATCATGACGGTATGTATATATTTTTACCATTTTAACCTGTCTGAATTGAACATATATGCTGTTTGCCATATACAGGGTTTGTACAGTCATGAAAATCCTGGAAAAGTCATGGAATATAGAAATGAGCTTTTCCAGGCCTAGAACAGTCATGGAAATGAATAAGTGCTGGAAATATCATTGAATTTCCTGGATTTTCCATACTGTTCATCACCATCAAATTCAAAGCACTTTAGAGTCTAGATCGCAAAAAAGCCCCAAAACTAATGAATCTGCAGGGGACTAGCTTTACTAGCATATTGTTAATGTGAATCTTGGCTAGCTAAGGTGTAACATTCAGGACGTGGGTGATGTGGAAGATTCGCACTTGAATACTGAATTGAATTAACAAGGCAAATTTAAGTGCTTCTTATACTAAGACATGTGTTTAGCTTCTTCACTGTGAGTCAAGCCAGGTTTGTACTTGACGGTTTGCAAGTGGCGCGCCTCCGTATCACACACTTGGTCATGCACCTCTGAAGTTTTGTAACTTGGAGCTCAGTGCACACATGGCCCATGGCCCAAGACTTTGTTGATCTCATATCACAGAGAAAATGGAGTGACCAAGTGCTACAGTGCTCACTTCAGGTTTGCGCACCGTCTGTAGAGTCTTGTGTGACACCCTGTACCGGAGCGGCTAAATAAACACATCATGCTGCAGCTACATTAAGAAATGATGAGCTGACTGTTGAGGTACTTTCACTGATTTGGTTTTATATAATCTTTGTTTTACTCTGGGTGCTCAAAATTGTGAACGGACTCTCGTTACATTTTGCTCGTAAATGCTGAAAAAATTGTGTCAAATATCACAGACATTGGGGATTTAAACAACTAAAATCACTGAGAAACACTGGTAGCTTGTTACATACATTACCTCCCCACAACAGGTAAAACTAATCCCTCACAAATTGAACTTCAGTTAGATAACTCATTTGTCTGACTAAATAAATTTGTCTTTGTTATTAACTCATTTTATTTCTAACTAAACTTAATGAAATGGAGAACGATGTCCACCTAATCATGGTTTGTGAGCATGAACAACACGTCTGTGTTGTGTTGTGACCAGAGGATAACACTTTCGGTAACACTTTACTACAGGATAATATAAGGCTTTGACACCTACATAAGCTTCTCATGAAAACTGACATAACCCTGCATAAATGTTTATAAATGCTTATTCCAGTAGGTGTAATTTGCTATAAAGGTTACATTTGCCAGTTTTAATCAAAGTTAGCCAACGTTGTCTTTATGACCGATGATGCTTATTAGTATAAGCATTTATAAACATTTATATAGGGTTATGTCAGTTGTTATGACAAGCTTATGTAGGTGTCATGTTGCCTTATGAACAGAACCCTACAGTAAAGTGTCACCAACCTTTCTTTACAAATGAAACTGATGGTCTTGTTTGCACATGGGAATATGAGATGACAAATGAGTCAAAACAAAATATGCAAACAAAATATACAGACTTTGAAATTCTGACACATGAATGCGCTTAGCAAAATTACCGATCCGTTCTCAGAGGTTGGAGTGTTGAACCTTGTACAGATACTTGTATATAGGGCAGATTTCAGTTTCACTTGCAGTCATTCCATTCAAACTTTATTTTGACATATAAATATTGATTTAATATTTATATAATGTAAGTCTTTTTTCTCTTTCAGAACAGCTGTCTATATTTTAAATTAGTGCATACGTATCACAGTGTCATTATCAAGTGATATTAAAGTTGATCATAAAAGCTTGTGCTTTCTAAGTTTCCTTAGAAATGTATTTAATGTATAGACGATATCACCCAGCACTATGCTAAATGCATGGCATGGAAATTTCATTCTATGTTATGGAAAAGTCATGGAATTTCAATGTTTAAAAAGTGTACAAACCCTCAGTATATTGCAATGAACTTACTAAAATTAACTTTATTGATTTGTTTACTGATATTAACTAACATTAAAGTCTACATAAGCTGTACTTTAAAGAATGTCTCTTATATACTCACTTGTTGCTGGTTTGTGGTTATGTATTTTCTTTATTCTGAAAAATGTGTAGATAACATAATATTTCAATATATAGGATTTTCTGAAAACATCAGATGCCATTTCAACAACAGCAACGCAGAAAACCTGGGAGAAGTTAAACCAAAACAGTACAACTCAGGAGACAAGCTCTGATCTTCTGAAGTCTGCTGAAAAAATTGGAGGCAGACTCACAGATGACAATTTTACGATAACAACAAACAGCACTCAGCTGGACAGAACTAAAACTTCTGGTTCATTTTTTGGAACATTTGGAGTAAATTCCACTACACAGATAGATATCCCAGAGCTTACAGGACAGACTATGATCACCACCATAGTTTTCTCAGCCTATGACAATGTCTTGTCTGTTCGAAATGCAACTTACAATGATAATAAAAATGCCAGTAAAAATGACAGTACAAATAACAGTAAAACTGACACTACTATCAATGGAGATGTGGTGGCGGTCATCGTGAACAATACTGTTTACAACATCTCTCTTATCTTTGATGTTAAAAATGAGTCACTGAGAAGCCCTCAGTGTGTCTTTTGGAACTTCAGTCTTTTGGATGAGATTGGAGGATGGGACTCAACTGGATGTGAAATAAAGCCTTTAGTGAATCAAACTGGCAAGTTTAAGTGTGAATGCAACCACACAACCTCATTCTCAATCCTGATGTCACCATTTTTTGTGGACAGTCTTGCCTTAGCCTTTATAACTTTCATCTGTGTCGGCATTTCCATAATCTGCTTAATTTTGGCCCTCATTATTGAGATCATCGTATGGAAGCCATTGACCAGGAATGACACAGCCTACATGCGCCACGTCTCCATAGTCAACATCGCTCTGTCCCTCCTGATTGCAGACATATGCTTCATCATTGCAGCAGCTATTGTTAAAGACGGAGAACCAACACCAGTGGGTCCCTGCAGTACAGCAACATTCTTCATGCACTTCTTTTACCTTGCTCTCTTCTTCTGGATGTTATTCTCAGCGCTCCTGCTCCTCTACCGCACCATTATGGTGTTTGGTAGAATGTCTAAGTCCATTATGTTGGCCATAGCATTCTCTGTTGGCTATGGGTCCCCTTTACTCATAGCTGTCATCACTGTGGCAGTAACAGCTGGAGTTGAAGGATATGTCCAGGAACGGAACGTCTGTTGGCTGAACTGGTTCAAAACTAAGGCCCTCCTGGCGTTTGTGATTCCTGCTCTGACTATTGTAGCTATAAACTTCCTGGTGCTTGTTGTGGTGTTATTTAAAATGATAAGG
The DNA here is from genome assembly GCF_015220715.1 of Pygocentrus nattereri. Classification (NCBI taxonomy): domain Eukaryota; kingdom Metazoa; phylum Chordata; class Actinopteri; order Characiformes; family Serrasalmidae; genus Pygocentrus; species Pygocentrus nattereri. The sequence continues at coordinate 23,029,608 of NC_051214.1, forward strand.
AGGGGAGTTGGTAACGTCTCTCAGCCAGATGAGAAACATCCCTTAATGATGATTGCCAAATGTCTGGCCATTTTAACCCCTCTCTTTGGTCTGACCTGGGCATTCGGCATCGGGACCATGGTGACACCTGCTTTAGGGATTCACATTGTGTTTGCACTCCTCAATTCACTGCAGGTACTAAAGTATTTTTGTTGTAACTGGAAGAACATTAATGCAAATAGTAGCTAACATACATTTCTGTTAGATTGCCTGTTTAATGAACAAGTTCTCATTTATCTATTCAAAGGGTTTCTTTGTTTTGGTATTTGGAATTCTGCTGGACAGTAAGGTATGAATTCTAATTGGGCTATGACACGCTTTGCAATTCCTCAAATTTCTTTCAAAAAAATTCTCAAATTTTGACTCAATGTGCATTTTAAAATTCACGTAACTTTGGGGCGATTTGTTTTTTGATCACAGATCCGTAAAGCACTGGCAGAACGGTTGAAACTACAGAATCTTAAGAATCTTAGCTTTACAAGGGTAAATTCCTCCTCATAACAAGTCTTGTTCTTCACTCAGATATGCAGTTTATGTACTTGTCATTTAATAATTCTTCTTTTGCTTTTTTCTAAATTACAGAGCACAAGTGCAGGCCCATCATCTTCAAGTGGGCTGAGAGGCGGTCGGAGTAAGTTACAAGACTAGCAGTTGACTACAATTATTTACTACAAACGATTATTACTGTAACTTACCAGCATAATCATCATCAGACATTAGCCCCTGTTTCATTAATTCAATTAAATGCACTTCTTGTTTGAAAAAATAGTATTTTATAATGTAGTATGTAATATAATTTAGTATTTAATATAATTTATTTAGTCTGTTGATAACATCATTCAAAGTAATAGCTGCCAATTAGCAGTTAAACATGAGGTGGCCCAGTTAATGCTCCAAATGAGTTTAAAAATTGATATGCTGAATATTCGGGTTCATAAGCACAGATTCGCAAGATTTGCTACAGTAGAGCTCAAAATAATGGTTGATTACAAAGTTTTTTGGGTTTTTTTTTTTTGGGAGGAGGGGGGGGTTGAGCAAGGTATGATTTATTGCTTTGTACAGGTAACAAAGTAGAGTAGCATTAATCATTGAGTTAGTATGCAAAACAATAAAACAGACTCATCAGTAACACAGGAAAAGAGAAATAAATATGTAAATATACAGTGTTATAAAATGGGAAGAAGTGAAAGGCCATCCACATAAGACAGATGTGGTTTCCAGGAGGTGTAAAATCATTTGACCCTCACTTTTTATACATAGTTTTTTCTAGTGTGAGGAACTGCATCATGTCTCTTATCCAGTGGCCAAAAAGAGGAGAATAGCAGCTCTTCCCATTTATTAATATTAAGCTAAGAATGTGCTATTGTGTCAGACTGGCTGTCAGACTAAGATGGGTATTATGTTTTTACGTCAGTAATCAGGAGGTCGAGTGGGTTCCAGATCAGAAAATGCGCACAGAAAAATCTGAAAAAATCAGATAAAGCCCTAAAAATAGAGATCCAATATAATTGAGAAGAAGGAGAGAGCCAAAACATATGAAACGGTATAGCACATGTTTGATTACGGAAGTCACAGATGGGATCAGTGTCGGGGAAGATTTTGGCGAGCGTAAATTTTGATAAATGCATGCCGTGTACCATCTTTAAATTGGAGCAGAATATGTCTAGCACAGGTTGAGTAGGAGTGTGTTCTCAAAATTGCACCTCCTCTGACAGCTCCATGCCCAAATTATCCTCTCAGGTATTTTTAATTCTAGCAGTTCTGGGGGCACTAATTTGAGAAATTATAAAATACACATTCACGCTTGATTTATCAAATTTGCAGGTCTTCTGAACTTGGCTTGAAATTTTGAATGGAAAACTTAATCAACTGAAGTCTCAGTTGAAAGAGCAACATCTTTCTTAATGTGCTGAAGATGCTAAAGTACCTTATTACATTTATTAAAATGATTTAATACTTTACATACCAGGTCATTAACTGTATGACTTTTTAGTCATATTCTTAGAAAAGATTCCCTTACAAAGTAGGTCGATGTGCAGACCAAAAGGAGAAAAAAAGAGGGAAAGTGATGCTAAACAACTGAAAGCATTTATACTTGCCTTATTAAGAACACTATACAAATACTGGTTAGGGCCTCATTTTGCTCTCAAAACAGCCTTAATTCTTTATGGCATGGATTCCACAAGATATTGGAAACATTCCTCTTAGATTTTGGTCCATGTTGACATGATTGAATCATGCAATTCCTGCAGATTTCTGAGGTGCACCTTCATGCTGCCAATGTCCCATTCTACCACATCCCAAAGGTGCTCTGCTGGATTCCGATCCAGTGACTGGGAAGGCCACTGAAGAGCGTTGAACTCATCGTCATATTCATAAAATGAGTTTTAGATATCTTCTTGATTCATGACATCATGCTGGAAGTAGCCATTAAAAGGGTAAATTGTGGCCACACATGGTCAGCAACATTACTCAAATAGGCTGTGGCATTCAAGCCAAGAAAACATTCCCCACACCATCACACCACATCTACTAGCCTGGGCTGTTGACATGAGGAAGGCTGGGTCCATGGATTCCTCCTGTTGATGCTAAATTCTGAACCTGTCTGTGTGCTTCAGCAGAACTAAGATTTATCAGCCCACGCTACATTACATTCTGACAGCTCGACAGTCTACAGTCTGACCTCTTCCATCAAACAAGGCATTTTCCTTCTACATATCTACTGCTCACTGGACGCTTTCTCTTTATTGCATCAGTCTGGATAAATTCTAGAGACTGCTGTGCCTGAAAATCCCAGGAGATCAGCAGTTATAGAAATATTCAAACCAGCCTGTCTCACACTGAAAATCATCCCATGGTCAAAATTACTGAGAGAACATTTTCCCTCCATTTTGATGGTTGCTTTGAACATCACCTGAAGCTGCTGGCATGGCTTGATTTCTTACACTGCGCTGCTGCCACATGATTGACTGATTAGATAATTGAATGAATGAGTAGGTGTATGTGTTCCTAATAAAGTGCTCAGAGGGTGTATGTCATACAACGAATACACCGAATATACACCGAATACACCTAATACACCGAATCAGGCTCAACAGCACCTGTTTCCAAAGTATTGTCTGACATGAGGCATAAAACATCATTTCTGAGTGAAGCCTAGCACCAAATCAGGATCCTCAAAGATGTAAGAAATAACATGGAAAGTAAACACTCACCATCCACAGCGTATCAGCTGCCCTTTCTGGCTAGCTTTACAGAGCAGGTCATCCCTCACACCCTAACAGTTCATTTGTTTAAAAAAGCTCTACACCATTAGAAATAAACGTATCATGCAGGTACATGATTCGTTCATCAAGGTACAAACAATGTAAGTGTACCATAAGCGGTTTTAAGGTACAACTGTGTTCCTTAATTAAGTTTTTCCTAGTGGAAAAGTAGACATTTGTATCTTTTTATAAACTAATGTTTCAAACAGAACAATAAAACAAAAAGCCTGGAGATGAGGCGGAGTGTGTGGAGTCAGGACAACTTAGAAAATATAATTTCAATGGATTCTGGTACAATTATGTTCCCTGACTAAAGGTACTGAGATTACCCCTGAGGGTCCCACCACAGTGACAAAAAGGGTACTGCCCCAGTGACAGTGTTGTACCTTTTTTTTTCTGAGAGTGTAGGCTTCTCTTCATCTCTGGGTTTCGGGATGCATTGTGCTCTTTCTGTCATGTAAGACATCTGCAATAAACTGACAAGGCATAGACCCTTCCCATTCTCCTGTATTCCTCGCAGCCCAATATTCTCGATGCAGCTCTGGCTGCCATAAAGCTGCCGCAATATCAAGTTTAGCTCACTGTTGTAATTTTTTGCTAGATCAATATTTAATGGTTGTTTATAAACACTTGTTTTTTTCCAGCCAGTAAAGCCCTTACAGCCTATTTTGTTTGTAATGACTTACAAGTGAAATAAATCATTTTGAAATCAGACAGATCCTTTTAAACCTCCCTGTATATTACACTATCCATTATGAATGGTTTATTTTTTTGTTTAAATGTGTTTTGTAAATTGTTGGATACAATAGCATTTTCACCTCATGAGATAAAATTCAGTGTTATGGGATTGAGAGGGTTGCTACACACAGTAGTATAAACATTTAGGCTTAAGCTTAAACCTTTTGCCCTCTGTAAATTGCAAAAACATTTAATTCATTATTGAAGTTTAGTAGTTTCTCTTAACAATTTAGGACCCAATATATAGACGTTCTCATATTTTCATACCACACCCGTTGATCAGTGGCATACACACTCGTTCAAGGCCTCTTCATTACTCTTTCTATTAGCACATTAGCCCAGTAGTGTAGGCTCTTGCTCACATGTATTGAGATTGTTATGCCACCCTTCTAATCTGTGCTTCTCCTTTTTCAGATGGATACAACGTATCAAGTGGATCCTCTGCAGTTTCATCTTCAAGCATCTCAGATACAGTTACCAATACTTAGTGCACCCCACAAAACTAGGTTGATTTTAGATAAGAACATACTCAGAAAAGACCAGTGATGAAGAGGATTCCACTTAAAAAGATTCATTTGAATTCATTTGCTTGATTACTTGAAGAGTTTGTGTGACAAAGCTATGAAATGAATTTCCACTTTATTGTGTGACTCAAATTATTCAAATTAAGTTTAAATAACCCACCTCCATAATTGGTTGACTTTTTAAAACTTCTACAGTTTACAGATGTCTCAGAAATACCTGTTACACAATTCATTAACTATTAACCAGCAAATAACAATGCCCTGGTGAATTGAAATGTAACATGGTATAAATGTATTTTTTATGATGTGTTATTAAGGTCTTTTCTAAATTAGGTGTTAACTGTTTGTTGACCAATCAGGTAAAGGTTGATTAATTATTAAGCTCTGGATGCTTTTAACCGTTATATGATCTTTTGGCTGTTGCTACCAACATTAAAAAGCTCACAGATGCCCTCTACAGGTTCAGTGGTCAACTCATCACTGTGAAATTAGTGTTCAGTTCTGATTAACAGGAGATGAAAACATTCAGAACACCCAACATGTTTGAGTACACTTCCAACTGAAATGTGGCCATTTACAAGAATTTACGACACACTTAAAAAAGATGGTGCTTCAAGGGTTCTTTAGTAAAGAAAATGGTTCAGTGTAAAACTATGAACCGAGAACCCTTTGCATGATTAAAGGCTTCTTTGCATTATGAAAGGGTTCTTCAGATTGATGGAGAATGTGCTGTACATGGTTCTATATAAAACCTATTTGAAAAGAGTTCTATGTAGCTCCAAAAGGGTTTTTTTTTCTGACAAGCTTGACATCATAACAATAGACAAGAACCCCCTTTAAGGGGGTTAGAACCAATTATAGCACATTCTCCATCAATTTGAAGAACCATTTCACGATGCATAGGACCCCTTAATCTTGCAGATGGTTCTTTGATTGTTCATGGCTTCATATACAGGGTGAGTCAAAAGTCACAGGACATCTCAAATAAATTGTGTATGCTGAGAACATCTATAACAAACACCACCTTCAGCACCGCGTCGTGGAGGCTTGTGACACCATAAAAAAAAATTTTGACTCACCATGTAGAACCATTTTCTTTGCTAAAGAAGGAGAAATCTTTTTTAAAACTGCACCATGTTTGTTATTAATATTGCTATTATTATTATTATTATGTTTGGTTCATGTTGATTTCAGATCATTATCACCTCTTCAAATTCTTTAACATGTGAGATAAAGACACTTCTGAAAACTGGAAGGTTACAACAAATGAACATTATTTAATTAGGTCAACAACTAATTTACAGATGAAGCATGATACAAATATTTTATAAAACATTTTGATCACATGTGATGTGGTTCTATTTCATAGGGCGTCATTGATGGCTTTCTAATGGTTTAATGATCAGTAAAAAGCAAACCTTATTGTTACAGAAAGACTTTTCTTTCCTCATATAGCCTAAAACTTCTAAGATGCTCTGTCTAACTGTATAGATTATGTTGGGGTATAGATTTATATGGGTTTATAAAGGTGCAATAAAGTGTTTAGAATTAGTCTCTGCTTGCTAATACATCAAGCCTTCATATAATATTTTATTATTGTTTTGTTTTTATAGCATGTAATGAGATTAAAAGGACACATAATTCAACTTAAATTCCTCCTTGTTTTGTATGTGTTTATGTATGTATGTTTTATTTAAAGGCCTATTTCCTTCTACTTTTCTGAGATTACACATTCGATAGGTAAAACCTTGGGCTTTTTTTTAGGACCTTTATTGCTAAAGATGCTAAAAAAAATAATTCTAAACTTTAATACAGTATTAAACATGAAAATGTTTGTTTCACTCCCATAAAGGTAAAAAGTTCTTTCTTAATGAGAGATTAATGTACCCAACTCTAACATCTCTCTGTAGAATCATTCTCAGCACTGCAGCTGACTTGGTGGTGGTGTGTTAGTTTGTGTTGCGCTGGTCTGAGTGGATCAGACACAGCAGTGCTGCTGGAGTTTTTAAACACCTCAGTGTCACTGCTGGACTGAGAATAGTCCACCAACCAAAAATACCCAGCCAACAGTGTCCTGTCACCACAGATGAAGGACTAGAGGATGACCAACACACACTGTGCAGCAGCAGATGAGCTGTCGTCTCTGACTTTACATCTACAAGGTGGACTGACAAGGTAGGAGTGTCTAATAGAGTGGACAGTGAGTGGACACAGTGTTTAAAAACTCCAGCAGCACTGCTGAGTCTGATCCACTCATACCAGCACAACACACACTAACACACCACGTCAGTGTTACTGCAGTGCTGAGAATGATCCACCACCCAAATAAGGTGAGGGTCCATGGGGAAATGTGGCTGGAGAATTTGTCAGACACCCCATTCATCTTAATGAGAGGAAATACATGAAGCCTCCTGAGCATTTGAGGCTAGAAATACTAGTTTGCATGATTACAGTCACATGATGTATGATTTGTTGGAGTGTAGAGTTTGTGCTAAAATAAACAGGCAATTCAGTGTATTTACACTTTATTGTGATTGCCTGCTGTCGATATTTCGTACATGTAGCTGTTGTTTTAACTAACATCCAACTAAATATCTATTAGATGCCACAGAGCTTGAATTTGAGTACGATAACTTCGAATAAATCTAACCCCAGTCATGACCTTAACCTCAAAACAAAATCAAATCACAGATCTAATCTTCAGTGACCTGAGTGAGTCATGCATAGCAATGCAATAAATCATGTTCTGTCTGCTTACATTGATTTCCTGCTTACATTTTTTATGAGCGTTCCCAGAACAAAACAAAGTCAGGTATGTGCAAGCACCCTATATTTAAATCCACATTCCATGTACACATGTATAATTGGTCCCAGAAACCCCAGTGTTGTTAGGCCAGCATGCATGAATTTTAAGCTTTAGGAACTAATAGAACAAGTCCAGAGCTAAGAGAGACATTGTTGACCAAGACATCGTCCCAAGACACGTAGAACAAATAATAATAATAATATGAAATGGAAAATATCATAAAAAACCAAGAAAGTTCTTGTGTGATTATCATTTAAGGATGTCTCAGTGGTGGTATTAATGAAAACATTAAGTGACTTAAAATGTTTAAATAAATTAATAAAATAAAAATTAGGGATGATCCAATCCAATTTTTTTTTGCCCCATTGCTCACCTGAATATGTTTATTATCATGGATAATGCAGCTGCACAGTGTGCACTTCAAATACAGTTAAGTTAGTAAAACCGGTCCAATTATGTAAAATAATTCCTTTAAATGTTTTCAATTCTTGTTTTTATTTTTTTTATACCAACAAGCCACTTCATGAACCACACCTCCTTGTATCTACACTAATTGTGCCTTTGATCAGCTCCACACAGGTGCACTTTGTAGTTCTACTATTACAAACTGTACCTTATTATAATCTGTATGTGATCTGTTTCTCTGCATACATTGTAGACACTTTTTACCCTGTCCTTTAATCGTCAGGGCCCCCACAGAGCAGTGACTACTTGGGTAGTGGATCATTCTCGGCACTGCAGTTTTTGTGGTATGTTAGTGTGTTGCGCTGGTATGAGTGGATCAGACAGTTTTTAGTTGTTTTTCCTGGCCACTCTATTAGACACTCCTACCTTGTTGGTCTACATTATAAATGTAAATTCAGATACGGATGCACATTTTATGATAGTCATGTCTAGTCCTTTATCAGTGGTCACAGGACACTGCCCACCGGACACTGGTGGCTGAATATTTTTGGTTGGTGGACTATTCTCATTCCAGTAGTGACACAAACACTAATCTGGATTACTTAAAGTAAATTGTGCTTAATTAAGGTGGCTAGTCAGGGTTTGTGTGTGTGTGTGTGTGTGTGTGTGTGTGTGTGTGTGTGTGTGTGTGTGTGTGTACACTATATGGTATTGGGACACACCTCTTAATCATCTAATTAAGGTGTTTCATTCAGTCTTATTGCCAAAGGTCTATAAAATCAAGCACCTGGCCGTGCAGCCTGCCTTTACACACATGCTGAGCGTCGGATGGAGTGGTGTAAAGTGCTGACACTGGACTCTGGAGCAGTGGAAATGTATTCTGTGGTGTGACAAATCAGTCTGATGGACGAGTCAGTGCCTGACCTCACAAATGCTCTTCTGGCTGAATGGGCAAATATTCCCACAGACACTCTAGAAAATCTTGTAAAAGCTTCCCAGAAGAGTGGAAGCTGTTCTAGCTGCAAAGGGGGAACTCAACATATTGATGCCTGTGGATTTAGAATGAGATTCATAAAAGCTCCCATAAGTGTAATTTGTAGGTGTCCCAAGACTTTTGTCCATATAGTATGTACATATATAGTATGCTCAAAAAAATAAACCTCTTGTGTGGCTGTTTTTGGAACTAAATACAGTTTGTATAAGCACCCTACCCCTAGGCACAAACCCGCAAAACGGAGGGTCATGGGCGAAGTGTTAGGGCTACATGGTTGTGTTATGAGGAAAAAAAGAAAAAGCATGGCAAGATGGCTACGAGATCGACCAAAGAAACCCTTAAATGAGAGAATTTTCTCTGTTAAAAATTATGATAAACACTGTATTGTCTCAGTTTAATGTTGTTTCAGTGTATTATGATCCTTTTCTTCATAACAAGCATAAAAATGGCTAAAAGCATGCTGATGTTTCTCCTGTTCCACCTTAAATAGTCCAGCTAGTGGAGAAGGGGAATGCTACAGACCGGAGCCCTAAAGGGAACGGGACTGGTACCGGGAGTCTGTCAATCATTTTTTGAAGTGGACTGACAAGGTAGGAGTGTCTAATAGAGTGGACAGTGAGTGGACACAGTGTTTAAAAACTCCAGCAGCACTGCTGAGTCTGATCCACTCATACCAGCACAACACACACTAACACACCACCACCACGTCAGTGTTACTGCAGTGCTGAGAATGATCCACCACCCAAATAAGGTGAGGGTCCATGGGGATCCTGACCACTGAAGAACAGGGTGAAAGGGGGCTAACAAAGTATCTGAGAAACAGATGGACTACAGTCTGTAACTGTAGAACTACAAAGTGCACGTATACAGTAAGTGGAGCTGATAAAATGGACAATAAGCAAAGAAACGAGGAGGTGGTAAAAGTTTTATGCCTGATGGGTTTAAATTCATTATATGTTGATGGTGTTCATGAATTTTGTTTATGGACCACATTACAGGCATTGTATCATTCAGATTTTCTAGTAGAGGATGTTGAAAAGGCTGTAGGGAAAATGATTCTGAAGATACAGAGGAGATTAAGTGGTTACCAGCTATCAGAAATGTGGCTGGAGAATTTGTCAGACACCCCATTCATCTTAATGAGAGGAAATACATGAAGCCTCCTGAGCATTTGAGGCTAGAAATACTAGTTTGCATGATTACAGTCACATGATGTATGATTTGTTGGAGTGTAGAGTTTGTGCTAAAATAAACAGGCAATTCAGTGTATTTACACTTTATTGTGATTGCCTGCTGTCGATATTTCGTACATGTAGCTGTTGTTTTAACTAACATCCAACTAAATATCTATTAGATGCCACAGAGCTTGAATTTGAGTACGATAACTTCGAATAAATCTAACCCCAGTCATGACCTTAACCTCAAAACAAAATCAAATCACAGATCTAATCTTCAGTGACCTGAGTGAGTCATGCATAGCAATGCAATAAATCATGTTCTGTCTGCTTACATTGATTTCCTGCTTACATTTTTTATGAGCGTTCCCAGAACAAAACAAAGTCAGGTATGTGCAAGCACCCTATATTTAAATCCACATTCCATGTACACATGTATAATTGGTCCCAGAAACCCCAGTGTTGTTAGGCCAGCATGCATGAATTTTAAGCTTTAGGAACTAATAGAACAAGTCCAGAGCTAAGAGAGACATTGTTGACCAAGACATCGTCCCAAGACACGTAGAACAAATAATAATAATAATATGAAATGGAAAATATCATAAAAAACCAAGAAAGTTCTTGTGTGATTATCATTTAAGGATGTCTCAGTGGTGGTATTAATGAAAACATTAAGTGACTTAAAATGTTTAAATAAATTAATAAAATAAAAATTAGGGATGATCCAATCCAATTTTTTTTTGCCCCATTGCTCACCTGAATATGTTTATTATCATGGATAATGCAGCTGCACAGTGTGCACTTCAAATACAGTTAAGTTAGTAAAACCGGTCCAATTATGTAAAATAATTCCTTTAAATGTTTTCAATTCTTGTTTTTATTTTTTTTATACCAACAAGCCACTTCATGAACCACACCTCCTTGTATCTACACTAATTGTGCCTTTGATCAGCTCCACACAGGTGCACTTTGTAGTTCTACTATTACAAACTGTACCTTATTATAATCTGTATGTGATCTGTTTCTCTGCATACATTGTAGACACTTTTTACCCTGTCCTTTAATCGTCAGGGCCCCCACAGAGCAGTGACTACTTGGGTAGTGGATCATTCTCGGCACTGCAGTTTTTGTGGTATGTTAGTGTGTTGCGCTGGTATGAGTGGATCAGACAGTTTTTAGTTGTTTTTCCTGGCCACTCTATTAGACACTCCTACCTTGTTGGTCTACATTATAAATGTAAATTCAGATACGGATGCACATTTTATGATAGTCATGTCTAGTCCTTTATCAGTGGTCACAGGACACTGCCCACCGGACACTGGTGGCTGAATATTTTTGGTTGGTGGACTATTCTCATTCCAGTAGTGACACAAACACTAATCTGGATTACTTAAAGTAAATTGTGCTTAATTAAAGTGGCTAGTCAGGGTTTGTGTGTGTGTGTGTGTGTGTGTGTGTGTGTGTGTGTGTGTGTGTGTGTGTGTGTGTACACTATATGGTATTGGGACACACCTCTTAATCATCTAATTAAGGTGTTTCATTCAGTCTTATTGCCAAAGGTCTATAAAATCAAGCACCTGGCCGTGCAGCCTGCCTTTACACACATGCTGAGCGTCGGATGGAGTGGTGTAAAGTGCTGACACTGGACTCTGGAGCAGTGGAAATGTATTCTGTGGTGTGACAAATCAGTCTGATGGACGAGTCAGTGCCTGACCTCACAAATGCTCTTCTGGCTGAATGGGCAAATATTCCCACAGACACTCTAGAAAATCTTGTAAAAGCTTCCCAGAAGAGTGGAAGCTGTTCTAGCTGCAAAGGGGGAACTCAACATATTGATGCCTGTGGATTTAGAATGAGATTCATAAAAGCTCCCATAAGTGTAATTTGTAGGTGTCCCAAGACTTTTGTCCATATAGTATGTACATATATAGTATGCTCAAAAAAATAAACCTCTTGTGTGGCTGTTTTTGGAACTAAATACAGTTTGTATAAGCACCCTACCCCTAGGCACAAACCCGCAAAACGGAGGGTCATGGGCGAAGTGTTAGGGCTACATGGTTGTGTTATGAGGAAAAAAAGAAAAAGCATGGCAAGATGGCTACGAGATCGACCAAAGAAACCCTTAAATGAGAGAATTTTCTCTGTTAAAAATTATGATAAACACTGTATTGTCTCAGTTTAATGTTGTTTCAGTGTATTATGATCCTTTTCTTCATAACAAGCATAAAAATGGCTAAAAGCATGCTGATGTTTCTCCTGTTCCACCTTAAATAGTCCAGCTAGTGGAGAAGGAGAATGCTACAGACCGGAGCCCTAAAGGGAACGGGACTGGTACCGGGAGTCTGTCAATCATTTTTTGAAGTGGACTGACAAGGTAGGAGTGTCTAATAGAGTGGACAGTGAGTGGACACAGTGTTTAAAAACTCCAGCAGCACTGCTGAGTCTGATCCACTCATACCAGCACAACACACACTAACACACCACCACCACGTCAGTGTTACTGCAGTGCTGAGAATGATCCACCACCCAAATAAGGTGAGGGTCCATGGGGATCCTGACCACTGAAGAACAGGGTGAAAGGGGGCTAACAAAGTATCAGAGAAACAGATGGACTACAGTCTGTAACTGTAGAACTACAAAGTGCACCTATACAGTAAGTGGAGCTGATAAAATGGACAATAAGCAAAGAAACGAGGAGGTGGTAAAAGTTTTATGCCTGATGGGTTTAAATTCATTATATGTAGATGGTGTTCATGAATTTGGTTTTTGGACCACATTACAGGCATTGTATCATTCAGATTTTCTAGTAGAGGATGTTGAAAAGGCTGTAGTGAAAATGATTCTGAAGATACAGAGGAGATTAAGTGGTTACCAGCTATCAGAAATGTGGCTGGAGAATTTGTCAGACACCCCATTCATCTTAATGAGAGGAAATACATGAAGCCTCCTGAGCATTTGAGGCTAGAAATACTAGTTTGCATGATTACAGTCACATGATGTATGATTTGTTGGAGTGTAGAGTTTGTGCTAAAATAAACAGGCAATTCAGTGTATTTACACTTTATTGTGATTGCCTGCTGTCGATATTTCGTACATGTAGCTGCTGTTTTAACTAACATCCAACTAAATATCTATTAGATGCCACAGAGCTTGAATTTGAGTACGATAACTTCGAATAAATCTAACCCCAGTCATGACCTTAACCTCAAAACAAAATCAAATCACAGATCTAATCTTCAGCGACCTGAGTGAGTCATGCATAGCAATGCAATAAATCATGTTCTGTCTGCTTACATTGATTTCCTGCTTACATTTTTTATGAGCGTTCCCAGAACAAAACAAAGTCAGGTATGTGCAAGCACCCTATATTTAAATCCACATTCCATGTACACATGTATAATTGGTCCCAGAAACCCCAGTGTTGTTAGGCCAGCATGCATGAACTTTAAGCTTTAGGAACTAATAGAACAAGTCCAGAGCTAAGAGAGACATTGTTGACCAAGACATCGTCCCAAGACACGTAGAACAAATAATAATAATAATATGAAATGGAAAATATCATAAAAAACCAAGAAAGTTCTTGTGTGATTATCATTTAAGGATGTCTCAGTGGTGGTATTAATGAAAACATTAAGTGACTTAAAATGTTTAAATAAAATAATAAAATAAAAATTAGGGATGATCCAATCCAATTTTTTTTTTTGCCCCATTGCTCACCTGAATATGTTTATTATCATGGATAATGCAGCTGCACAGTGTGCACTTCAAATACAGTTAAGTTAGTAAAACCGGTCCAATTATGTTAATACATAACATAGAATGGAGAATGGAAATGGCTGTAGTGAACATGTATTTTCAGAAGAGGGAAGAACACAGGGGCGGCACGGTGGCGTGGTGGGTAGCGCTGTCGCCTCACAGCGAGGAGGGCCTGGGTTCGATTCCCCGGCCGGGCGGCCAGGGTCCTCTCTGTGTGGAGTTTGCATGTTCTCGCCGTGTCTGCGTGGGTTTCCTCCGGGTTCTCCGGTTCTTCCTCCAAAGACATGCAGCCAGGCCAATTGGACATGCTAAATTGCCCCTAAGTGTGAGTGACTGTCTGTGTCTGTCTGTCTGTCTGCCCTGCGATGGACTGGCGACCTGTCCAGGGTGTATCCTGCCTTTCGCCCGAAGACTGCTGGGATAGGCTCCAGCATCCCCCCGCGACCCTGACGGAGAAGCGGCTTAGAAAATGGATGGATGGATGGATGGATGGAAGAACACAGGGTGACATACAAGAGTGGAGGGAGGTGCACACAGGTGGATTATATCCTTAGCAGGAGATGCCACCTAAAGGAGATTGGAGATTGTAAAGTGGTACCAGGGGAAAGTGTAGCAAGGCAGCATAGGATGGTTGTCTGTAGAATGAGATTAGAAGCAAAGAAGAGGATGAAGTGAAGACAGAGCCAAAGATTAGATGGTGGAAGCTGAAGGAGGAGGATGGTTGCAGGCAGTTCAGGGAAAAATTGCAACAGGTCCTTGGGGGCAGTGAGGAGCTATCTGAGGACTGGGAAACTACAGTTAAGGTGGTGAAAGAAACTGGCAAAAATGTGTTGGATGTTTCGTCTGGTCAGAGGAAAGAAGACAAGGAAAGTTGGTGATGAAGAAGATGGTGATGAAGAAGATGGTGGTGAAGAAGAAGGCAGCTAAGAAAAAGTGGGATAACCAGAGAGATGAAGGAAGTAGGAGGCTAGTCGCATAGCGAAAAGAATGGTGGCAAAGGCAAAGGCTCAGGCCTATGATGAGTTGTATGAGAGGCTGGACAGTAAAGAAGGAGTAAAGGACTTGTATTGTTTGGCTAAACAGAGAGATAAAGCTGGAAAGGATGATACAGCAGGTTAGGCTGATAAAGGATAGAGAGGGAAATGTTCTAGTGAGTGAGCAGAGAGTGTTGAGTAGATGGAAGGATTACTTTGAAGAACTAATGAATGAGGAAAACAAGAGAGAGAGGAGGACAACGGGGGGAGAGATAGTGGATCAGGAAGTGCAGAGAATTAGTAAGGTGGAAGTGAGGGCAGCTTTAAAGGATGAAGAATGGAAAGGCAGTTGGTCCAGATGACATACCTGTGGAGGTATGGAGATGTTTAGGAGAGATGGCAGTGGACTTTTTAACCAGGTTGTTTAACAAAATCCTGGAGGGTGAGAGGATGCCTGATGAGTGGAGAAGCAGTGTACTGGTCCCCATTTTTAAGAACAAGGGTGATGTGCAGAGCTGCAGTAACTACAGAGGTATAAAGTTGATGAGCCACACCATGAAGGTATGGGAAAGAGTTGTTGAAGCAAGGCTAAGGTGAGAGGTTCAGATCAGTGAGCAGCAGTTTGGTTACATGCCCAGAAAGAGTACCACAGATGCAATTTTTGCATTGAGAGTGTTGGTAGAGAAGTACAGAGAAGGTCAGAAGGAGCTACATTGTGTCTTTTGAGGTGGCGGAGATGAAGATGCTGAGATTTTCGTTGGGAGTGACAAGGCTGGACAAGATTAGAAATAAGCAGATCAGAGGGACAGTGAAGGTGGAGCAGTTTGGAGATAAAGCCAGAGAGGCCAGGTTGAGATGGTTTGGACATGTGTTGAGGAGGAATAGTGGATATATTGGGCAAAGAATGTTGGAGATGGAGCTGCCGGGTAGAAGGAGAAGAGGTAGACATCAGAGAAGGTTTATGGATGTAGTGAAGGTGGACATGGAGATGGTTCGTGTGAAAGTAGAGGAGGCAATGGATAGGGCAAGATGGAGGCAGATGATCCGCTGTGTCGACCCCTAAAGGGAGCAGCCGAAAGAAGAAGAAGAAGAAGAAGAAATAAGAAATTAGGTGATATTTGAGGCAACTTCAAACAATATTCCGCCTGCCTCAACAGTATGTTACGCCTTTTTGCACTTTCATCAAGCCACTGGCTGATGCACAAAATAAGAGGCAGGTCATTGACACTTGTGATTGGCCAATGCAAGTTTTGTTTGACAGTCCATCTTTTATATGCTTGGCCGATGTAAGAACTGATTGACAATGTCTCCGCCCATTCTTTACGCCCACTGGTTCTCTGGGCTGCAGACACACCTGAAGCGCCAGAATGTCACTGCTGCACCATTTCAGGTGGAACAGGAAAATTCAAACAAGAATCTGGTGAATATCTGACTTCAGCTTCATAACTCTGAAGAGTTAGAGGTGTGTGATAAGAAATAATATATATATATATATATATATATATATATATATATATATATATATATATATATATATATAGGACTGATATTTGATGCTGTGATGTGAAGTGATTGTTGTAGTTCACAGAGAGCAATAATGAAAAAGAAGGCAAACATTCTTCTCTTCTCTGCTTACACAGTAGAATCAGGAAACAGAAGTTAAAACCGAACAGGTCCAGCGAGTATTTAACAAAGTTATGTTAACTGCGTAATTTGAGTAAGGCTTGTGGGCAGTTCTTCCAGAACACGTCAGTCAGAGGACAAAAAATACTTCAGACAAACCTGCAAGTTTGGTGAAAGGAGCTTTGATTGACTGAGGCTAAGGTAAGATTCCTAAATCATTTAAATGAATAACATTGTTTACATATTCTTTATTAACATTTTTAATTGAACACTTTTAATTGATATTTTTAATGTCGCCTTTATAGCAATCACTTCTTGTGACATTAGATATTCCTTCCTGGTATGAAAGTAAATGAGTATTTTGGTCTGAATTTTGAGTGAAGACAACATGGCTTTATAACATAGCAGCAGGCATTATAGGGAGGCACACTGCTGCAGCAAAGTACAATTGATAAGTTCTTCACATAAAAGTCTTATTTATAATCATTTATAAAAGCCATATGAGGTACCATAAACATATCGTTGTTGTCGGAAGAAAACCTTTCTCCAAAAAAAACTTACTTTACTTTCAGTGTAAGTCAATGGAACCAATTTTTTTTCTAAGTAGTTTTGGGCCATTTCTTTTTGCTCAATTCATCATGAAATTTACACACAACGTAAAAGGCAACAGGCAATTTCAAATTATTTCAAAAACTGAAATATGTCAAAAATAGAGATATGAGGTTTTGTTCCGATAACAGCGAAACTTTGCTTCTAAAATATCAGTCTGAACTGGTGCAAGCATGACATAAAACCCGATTTTAGAGGACTAAAAATATATACATTATTTATAATGATAGCACATAACGTTGAATGCTCACAGCCTCTTCCTGCATAAAATTTATAAAGACATGCCAAAAGTACTGATAGTTCAGACCAGTTACTACAAACATAGCCAACATATTCCAGGTGTTTTAACAGCGCTTGATTATTTTTCCGCTCTTCTTCCGTAAAAGATATCACTGTTGATAGATTATGTATAGAAAATACTGGACAAAACAATCTGAATGAAGATTTCTCAAAAAAATGAATAAAATCTCTTGTCTATTTTATTCAGTTTTCACTTGTTGATGCTATTTAACAAAAGCATGTAACTGAGGGAAACTGACTGTGTTTTTTCAGTGAAATAGTGTGAGTTGTCAGATTTAATTGACAAGTGTTTGATAAATGCAGTAAAACCTGTTTCTCATTGCCACAGGTACCAACTACACTGTTAGAAATAAAGGTTCTGTTCAGGTACATTTTCAGGTCGTCAAGGTTCAAACTGTAAATGTTCCCTCAAAGGTACAGCAGTGGTTTTAAGGTCTGACCTTAAATAAAATTTAAACTAAATAAGTTTTTCCAGATGAAAAGCTTGTATTAGGACATTTTCATAACCGAATGTTTTTAAACAGAACAGTAAAATAAAAGCCTGGAGGCGAGGCGGGGTGTGTGGACTAAGTACAGCTTAGAACATATAATTTCAGTGGATTATGATTCAGTTATGATCCCTGACTAAAGGTACTGAGATGTACCTTTGAGGGTCCCAGCCCAGTGACAGTTTACTGCCACTTATTTATTTATTTATGAGAGTGTATTTGCATATTGTTTTGCTTGTTTTACTCACCCTCTTCGTGTTGTCTTTCCCTCGTACCTTGCATGTTCTTATTCATATGCCTTGGTTTACTGGTTTTACTCTTGCCTGTAAAGGCCAGAATTTGTTTCACTGGTAGCATTGAAACAAATTTTCTGCCTTCATTAGTTGAAGAAAACCTCATTGGGTTGAATTTAGGAGTGATATACAGTCAGAAAAATACAATATAAATTGACTCTCCAAGGTAAAATAATGGATTTATGGTCCAACTGTGTACTTAAAATACCCTAAATACCCAAGTACAAATTTGTACCTTTTCTTAACCTGTTTTGAGAACAATAAACTAAAAAGTGGGTTGTGAAGCTGGGGTGTGTGGAGTCAATATAACTTGTGACTTGTACATGTAATTTCAATGTAATTTGATGCAGTCATGTTCCAAAAAACACAGGACAGAAGTAATATAACATGTATAAAAGGAGCATCCAGGAATGGCCTAGACCTTTATGAGCAAGGATGGGTCAAGACTCACCACTTCACCAAAAATCTGTCAGTATATAACATCAAAACCAGCCGTGTAAATGAGTAAATTTAAACCATAGAACATTGACATCAGCTTGATCTTTGTTCTAGGTATAAGTAAACCAACAAAAAAAAACTGTAGTAATATTCTTTTTGAATTTTTGTATTAGTGATTTTTTTAATGTTATGTATATAAAAATAGGACTTTCATTGTGCCTCCATATGTATAATTAGTAGGTTCCTGCACAGGTGCATGATTACTTTAATCTCCCTAACTAAAAGTACTGCAGCTGTAACCTAGAGGGAACCACCCCAGGGACAGTTTAGTACCTTTTTCCCTTGACAGTGTACAAACCAACAGTCCAAGTAATTAGGATTTACAGTAATACTTTATTTGGATAGTTCACTTTAGATGCTTGGTTGATGCTTAATTTACTATAGTTGTATTTAACTCTAAACCTATCTCTAATCCTAACATTAACCTTACCCCAAAACCTAAACCCAGCCCTCACAGTGGTTATAGCCCTAACCTTGGTCCAATTCCTAATCCTAACCCCACCATTGGCTGTGTTTACATGCAAAGATTTTTTTGCTAATCTGTTTGAATACAGTAGGATTACAGATACAGACTGAGGAGTTTATTCTCACTCTATTCAATAATCTGATGGAAAATCGTTGTTTACCTGCTCACTACAAGTAATCCGATGCAAAATGACACGCATGCATGGAGTACTGCTTGGAGTAAACGTTACCATGACAGCGAACATCACTTGAGGTCCAGTCAGAATGAGATGAGCAGCAGTGAGCAGTGCTCGTGTTTTTAATCACTTTAAACTGATAGTTTTAAAGATCAGAGCATAAACTTTGTCTCCTCTGCAGGCCAGTTTCTGCTCCGCCATGTTGAACGTTATAAACCTTTCACTATGACGCGACGTGCACATGCAGAACGTACTTACACGTTCAGATTGGAATGTAATCTGATTCAGGCATTTACATTGCTATTATTATTCTATTTAGCAGATTATTCAGAGGTTTACGTACTTCGTTCAATCGGGCAGAAATTGTATTCCGAATGGCCTCAATCGGACTAGCCTATTCCGAGTGAGGTGTTTACATGAACGTATTCTATACATGAGCTATTAGTTGGATTACTAATGGATTATTAGGCTGCATGTAAACGTGGCTACTTCAGAATCAATTTAGTTTCAACAACATTTAGTTTCAACAACAACATCTGTAGAGAAGGTATAAGGGACTATAATGGACTATCCGAATTTGCTCAAATCACCTTAGTGTACATGTAGCTATTGAGCAAATCGCTGATGTCGGAAGAAAAACTTGTATCTCCAAAATGGTATCTTTACAGTAGAAGGAAAAAACATAAAAAAGGTTGTCTTCCGACAGCAGTGACATGATACTCAATCAAGGTCCTTAGCACAGTTGTGTGGAACAGTGGTGTAGTCCTAAGAAAAATAAGGGGGTATACTATAAATCTGCACCAGCCCAGTGCACATGGCCAACACATAAACTTATATATAAAGAGAGGAGTGAATAGAGCTATACAGAGAGAGAGATGTTTAATGATATTGCCTTTTAATGTTAATGAAAAACTGAAACACATAATTTTGTTATGCATACAGTTCACTGTACTACACTGGTGTAGTTTGGGTTCAGACAGCTGTGGCAGTGACTCAGAGATCCATAAGCTCACATAAATGTCTCTGTTCAATGTTCTTCCCCGCTACTGTGTGCATTTTTGAATGGACACAACATAGAAAATCACAAATATCAAAAATACCTACAGCAGTCAGGAATAACATAATGACCACCTCCTTGTTTCTACCCTTATTTTCCATTTTATCAGCTCCACTTACTGTATAGCTGCACTTTGTAGTTCTACAGTTACAGACTGTAGTCCATCTGTTTCTCTGATACTTTGTTAGCCCCCATTTACCCTGTTCTTCAGTGGTCAGGACCCCCATGGACCCTCACAGAGCAGGTACTATTTGGGTGGTGGATCATTCTCAGCACTGCAGCAACACTGACGTGGTGGTGGTGTGTTAGTGTGTTGCGCTGGTCTGAGTGGATCAGACACAGCACTGCTGCTAGAGTTTTTAAACAGCTCAGTGTCACTGCTGGACTGAGAATAGTCCACCAACCAAAAATATCCAGTCAACAGCGTCCTGTGACCACTGATGAAGGACTAGAGGATGACCAACACAAACTGTGCAGCAAAACACACATTAACACACCACCACCACGTCAGTGTTCCTGCAGTGCTGAGAATGATCTACCAGCCAAATAGTACCTGCGCTGTGAGGGTCCATGGGGGTCCTGACCACTGAAGAACAGGGTACCAAAAAATCAGAGAAACAGATGGACTACAGTCTGTAACTGTAGACCTACAAAGTGCACCTATATAGTAAGTGGAGCTGATAAAATGGACAATGAGCATAGAAACAAGGAGATGGTCATAAAGTATGGCTGTTTGCTGTATACCTGAGGACTGAATTGTTATGAGCTATTTTTAGGGGAAAAAAAGTCATCGTTGATGTGTGATGTTTTTCTTTTCCCTGACTTGGATTCTGGTCTTGGAATAAAAAAGGAAATGAAGTGAAAGCAAAAACACATCTTTAGAAGTCAGTATATGGAAACAGCCCAGCAAAAAAGTCAGTATGTGACTTTTAATATACTATATGACAGTCTACACCACTGGCGTAGAACCATTTGACATAAAATATGAATAAATTCTACATTAATTTAACTTGAGATAACAAACATTCACCCAAATTTACTCAAAGTTTACTGTCGTGCCAGATGAAAGAGAGAAAGAATCAACTCAATAGTAAATCTTATTGTTTCAGAACAAACTCACACATAATTAACTTAATGTATTAATAATTAAAACTTAAGCTCTTGTCTTTACAGATTGAACGTGTCCAGTAAGTCTTGCATAGACACTGGAGAAACAGAGTGACCACAGTTCAAATTCTTCATATCTGAATGAGCGTAATGGGCAATGAAGGTAAGTCATTGTTTATGTGAGTTTTATTATTTATTTATTATTATTATCATATTAGTATTGATTGATATTGCCATGTAACAAAGAGGGATATAAGATAAGGTCAATTAAATGCAACACCATGCCCTGAAACTTTACATTTGATCTTAACAGTGGAATCGAGGGCTATAATACCAAACTTTAAGCGAAGCAAAAAGATTCCTGAAAAAGCTTGTTTAACTAGATGTTTTCATCTGTAGGCATTCAGCACAATTTCTGTTCCTCATTTCTCATTTTAAAGAAAGTCGCATCTACCATAGCTGAAAGTCATATCTACTGAAGTATGCACTTCACCAGGCTGTGGTTCAGCTATAGTGGTGTAGAAAATGAACACTGCTTGGTGGGCTTGAAATAATACTTTTGACTTATTACTTTCAGTTCAGCGTTATCGGTTCTCTCTAAGACTTCACAAGTTTCAAAGTACTTCACGTCTCAAAGTCCATGATTCCACTTCCAAAACATAGTTAATAGTTTACCTTAATTGTTTTTTGGTAATACACATTCATTCCAAACTTGATGCATAATAAAACACCTTCCAAAAAAGAGGCAATTTAAGACTATAAACATTGTGGGGGGAAAAAATCTCAGGTGATGCTAACATGTTTGGGTATAAAAGGAGCATCTAAGAATGGCCTAGACCTTTGTAAGCAAGGACGGGCCGAGACTCACCACTTTGCTCAAAATCTGTCAATAAATAAAATCAAAACATCCAAAGAAATCACTGTGCTTATGGGCCATGCCAAAAACCACAACTGAACGCCTGTGATCTTCGCCATTAACCTCTCTGTTCTCAAGCTCATCTGAAATGGACTGATGTACAGTGTAAACATGTGTTGTGCTATGCGTTGTTGTCGGCAGAAAACCTTGTATCTCCAAAATGGTTACAGGTGAAGGAAAAAAAACATACATCACTTTAATGTAAGTTAATGGAACATTCTGCATCTTTTACAACAGCATGGCCACTGGGTGCTGGACTAGCCTGCTTGCCTCCCATTGAAAACATGTGGTGCATCACTAAGTTCAAAATATGACCACAAAAGAAACGTACAAAAATCTTAAACACCTTGCATTTCTGGGGACACGGGTGGTATTTCTCCAAGAAACTCATTTGGGGATAACAGAAACATCCAAGTGTAGGGCAAATTGGATAGGTCAGTCTTACTTCTCTTTCTTTAACTCCAAAGCAAGGGGAGTGGCAATCTTAATTCATAAAACTATTTCTTTTATCTGCTATCTATTTTTTTTATTTTATAAGGTAGTAGCTGATCCTAATGTTTGTTATCTTATACTTACAGGCACACTGTATAACTGTGCACTTAGTGAATGTCTATGCCCCCAATTGGGATAATGAGGAGTTTTTAGACCCTTGTTTTCCCCTTATTTTTTTTTGGGGGGGGGGACTTTAATTGCTTGCTTGATCCTGATTTAGACCATTCCTCAAATGGCTCTAGGATTCCATCTAAATCAGCTCGAGTGATTAACACATTTCTGAATTTTTCATTTCAGACACTTGGCATTCCATAAATCCCAAGCCCAAAGCTTACTCTTTTTTCTCTCATGTGCACCATATTTATACACAAATTGATTATTTTTTAATAGATAACAGGATAGTTAATTCCCTAATTTCTTGCACATACAATACAATTCTTTTTTCAGACCATGCTCCTGTTAGTATGGTACTCCACTTGGACGGTGCAACGGTTGCATGTGCTCTGTCCTAACTTCTTTTGGTACTGAGTTTGTACCTTTAACATCATATGGGATCTAAACTAGTCTTCATATGTGGTGAGAAATGTAAAATTACTGCTTTGAGCTTTTGTGTACAGAGAACATCACAGGCCCCACCTTTCAGAATGAATTGTCCTCAGTGGTCAATGGTGCAGGGCTCCACAACAGGACCTGGAACAAAGGGGAGCCATAGGGTTATTCTGTAGTCTCTGAGCCACATTTTATTGGAGAATTCTTTTAGATCATTGTCCTGGGAGAACATTCAACAATGATTCCATTTGAAGGTAACAAAGCTTTTGCCTGGCAAGCATATCGAATAGCTTTTTTGCAGGGAGGAGGTGTGTTGTTTTTTTTTAGGACTTTATGATACTGACTATATTATAATGCACAAGATAAAACTGTTAAAATGTAATTTGAGCTCTTTCTAGTGCCTGCTTAAATCCATTAGCTTCACACCAGTGTTACTTGTGGGTTGCTTTTAGATATATTCAAATGACTGCTTATACGTACTGTCAAATCAAATCATGCAGCCTTGTAATGATCACATGTGCTACATGGTGTACTTACTAAAATCCAGCTGTGCAATCCCTCAAGCTTTTACTCCTTAAGCCTCAAAGCACTGTCGGGACCGAAGAGCTACCTGTCCTCCGCTCCAAAGTACCCGACAACGTGAAAAAAACGTTATTAATTAGTTAAAGTTAAATAAAAGTTTTGTTTTTAATTTTATCTGTTCTCTAATGTAAAAAAATGGGTAGCGAATTCTTGCAAAAGTCAAAGAAAAGTGAAGAGTCAATCTTGCGAAATGTCAAAGTCAGATGAAAAACGAAACTTCAGCCGCAGGTTCGGTTCGAAGGAGAGAAAAGGTCCTGTTTAGTAGTTCCAATGTGACAAAATGGCACCCGAAAGCCAAAATGTACAGACACTTCAAAAACCATACATTTTATACCACTCTTGGGGGAGCTCATCACCCCTCCCGGGGGGTGAGATCAACGCCCACTTTTTTTGATACATAGAACTTATAGAACAGATTTTTCTAGCTTTCTTAGGATCCCTTGTTCCTAGGGATATCAACATATATATATATATATATATATATATATATATATATATATATATATATATATATATATATATATTTTTTTTATATTTATATATATATATATACTTCCCTTATCCTGGCTCACTAGGTCATCTTGACCAAGTGTTGGGTGCTGTCCTCATTCATTTTGATTGATGGGCTAGTTTCTACCAGCTCTTATCTGTTTCGCTCACTAGCGGCTGGCTTGTTTTCACTGAATATGCAGCGTTTCTCAGGCTCCTAGGCCAGGTGCACTCACCGTCAAAGATCTCCTTTCATAACCTACACTATCTGCTCCTGGAGCGGAAAGCCCATATTTTTTGGGAAGTTTTGGGCCAGCTGTTCTGGCAAATGGGTCTGTTTCTCTCTGGGTCTGTTTCTCTGTTTAATGCTCATAACTCCTTCTTTAATCATTTCTAAGTTAATGATTATTACAAAACTTTTATTAAAAGGTGATTTAAGGACATATTTCTTAAAAAAAAAAAAACGACAGCACACAAGGGATGCCACAGTGACACACAATAGTGTAGTCCTTGTGAGACTGTTGGGTGTCTAGCTATGAATATTTGGCTGGTAGTCTTCAGTGTGGTTGGAGGGAGACTGTTATATCACTGAATTTTCTGTTAAACTACCATGGGCACAATGTTTGTGTGGTTTGCGTCTTTAAATGAAAAATCTTTTAAAAAATCTAGTTAATTAGAGCATTTACCTGGTTTCCTGCACTTAACTCAGCGGCTGTGTCACTATCTCCTTTTTTGCTTACCAAAAAGGAGTTCTTACATCAAAGTATAGACTTGCCCCATCCAGTGGCATTAGTGTAGAGCGGGGTTTCTCAATCCATAGGCTGCGGACCGTCAGTGGGCTGTGAAACACCCTCTAGCAGTCCGTGGGCTTGTACTCAGGGGGGAGGAGGTATTTCACAGTGGGCCAGTAGAGATGTGTAAACACAAACACAGGCTAATTAGGCATTATCAGTTTGAGACGACGCAGCCGCGGGGAGCAGTACAGAGTTAGTCAGAGATGGAGAGGCTCCTCAGGGCGTTACCTTGTTTGTTGCAGACCTATCAAACTTTTTTTCTTTAGTTCGCTCCGTTTTGATCTGAAAACTCAACCTGTTTTTGGGTCTGCATCAATCAGCTGAATTGATGGAGTGAAAAAGGATAAGAGCCCCTGATATAGAGGATCAAAAGAAGCTGCATATACTCGTGTATCATAACCACGATCATAACCACCACCTGGAGGCTGCAACAACTTGCTGGTGGTGTGTGGCCTGGTCCTCGGCCCACTTTTCAACACGCTTACAATCATTTGTCCCACCTTTGTCGAATCCTCAGCTGCTCTCTGTCTCTTCGAAAGGCTCTTTTCATCACATGCAAAGACTCACTTGCTCCCTATGCCACCACATCCTTGAAGCCAGCCCCTGTCAGAGCCGGTTTTTATGTTACATTTGTTCTATAGCAAATGAGTTTTCAGAACCCTGGCATTACTGCTACTGAGTGTTGATTGATTGCAGCTTTCTGTCTGTTTGCACTCACTGATGTCATGAACATACATGAGGTGACATTTTAAACTCCTATAGCTTGAGTTTAAAAGCTCTTTAAAATATAACAGCGGTGTAAAATGTTTTATGCTGTTCTGTGTTCAGGAAATTATTGTATTCTTTTACATTACAAATGCAATTTAAAAAAGCATTTATAAACTATGATTTAGCTCAAATGCTTCATATTAACCCATTCATTTTGGACTCGCTCAGGAGCGCCCTCACGCTGTCTACGTCTTCCAGGAATTATGCCACCTGTAAACCACTCAATCACTGAACTCTCATTTGTAGTTAAAGTAAAAGGTGCCGACTTGCACATACCATCATTAATGCGAGGTTTGATGTTACTGGCTGCACATTCAATAAGGAGTTAGACACAAAATAAGCCCAAATAAGCAATCAGAATTACAAATACAGCACTTTTTCACAGCAAATCCACCACAAAGCCCACATCTACACAAAATTAAAGGAAGTAATTTAAATATACTCAAACCCCACTGCTTGACCCATTCTACAGTAGCATCCAGTTGCTATGACCACTCTGTCACCACTCTGTATTTACTTTTAGGTCTAAACATTTTTTCTCTGCACCTGCTTTCAGATCAAAAGTCTTGTCAGGTGTCTTTTTGGCAGGGCTCCAGGGATTTATTTCCTGCTATACAAGATCAGCCTTGTACATTCTTGGATGGGGAGAGTCCTATAAAAAACAGCCAGGCTAACATTTCAAAAACATATTTGAAATTACTGGTAAAATTGTATAAATAGTTTGTGATTTTTTTGCTTAAATTGTTTTTGGGTTATTCTGGATCCTATGCATGCACTTTTTCTAAGCTAAGTTGTTTTCCCACTATGCTTTTACCAGCAAAGGGGCTTTTTCCGACTAATGCCTTCACCGACAAATACATTTTTTTGAGTCTTCATGTGATACAGTCGTTGTGCTGTGCAGTAGAGCTTTCCCATCTATACACAGGCTGGCCTCTTCATTAAGTAAGATAAGATAAGGCTTTATTGTCATTCATCACATGTGGTACATGAGGTGGTACAAAATAGTGTGCTCAAGGTTCCATTTAACTCCCAAAAGTAACAATAAACAATAAATAGTAAGGTGCAAATAGCAGCAGCATGAGACACAGCAGCATGAGTACGAGGTAGAAGGTGTACATCTTGATACTGATAATGTATAAAGTGACATGTATAAAGTGACGTGTAGGGATGATATAGTGGAGGCACTGATTCAGTACAGCAGCAGAGATAAATAAGTGGACATGAAGTGCCATTGCAGTGATGTCTAATTGGAATTTAAGAGTCTTACGGCTTCAGGGAAGAAGCTGTTCCTCAGTCTGGTTGTTTTACTCTTAATGCTCCGCAACCTCCTACCTGAGGAGAGTGGGACAAAAAGTGTGTGTGCTGGATGGGTGGGGTCCATCATGATGCCAGTGGCCCTTTTCCTGCATCTGGAGGTGTAAATGTCCATGGTGGTGAGAAGGCTGACTCCAACAGTCCTCTGTGCAGCCTTCACCACCCTCTGCAGAGCTTTCCTTTCTGCCGCAGAGCAGCTTCCGTGCCACACAGTGATGCTTGAGCACAGAATGCTCTCCACCACACATCTGTAAAATGTGGTGAGGACTGAGTTCCTGAGCCAGCACGTCTCAGCCGTCTGAGGAAGTAGAGGCGCTGATGTGCCTTCCTGATCAGGCTGGAAGTGTTATTACTCCAGGCAAGGTTGATACTTAGGTATACACCCAAGTACCTATAGCTGGAGACCACTTCCACTGCAGATCCTTTGATGTGTAGGGTGAGGGGAGGGATGGTGTTGCCCCTTCTGAAATCCACAATCATCTCCTTTGTATTCTTCACATTGATGCATGGCCTGTTAGTCAGGAAGTCCAGGACCCAATTACAGAGAGAGTTGCTCAGTCCAAGTGTATGAAGTTTGTAAGCAAGGGTCTGGGGAATCATGGTGTTAAAGGCAGATGTGAAGTCCACAAAGAGCATACGGACGTAAGAATCCTTACTCTCCAGGTGGGTGAGGGCAGTGTGGACCACAGATGAGATGGCATCCTCTGTGGATCATTTCTTCCGGTATGTGTACTGATGTGAATCCCCAGTGACGTCAATATGGGCTTAGATGTGGGTAATAACCAGTCTTTCAAAGCACTTTGTGTGACTGTCAGAGTGAGGGCTACTGGCCGATAGGCATTCAGTCCTGTCACTGTCATTGGGTCCTCAAAGTGGGCATAGAACTTATTGAGAGCACTGGGCAGTGAGGGGTCCCTAGTGCACTGTGCATCTCTGGTGTTGTAGTCTGTGATGCTCTTGATGCCCTTCCACATGCTCCATGTATCCTGGGAAGAAAAATGACCCTGGATCTTCCAAGCGTATGCAGCTTTGGCCCTCTTTACGCCTGCCGTCAGCTCACGTCTAGCTCTCCTGAGTTTCTGTGAATCGCCAGACCTGAAGGCAACATCCCTGACTTTCACTATTTTTCTCTAGGTCAGGTACTCACTTTTGTTGCCGGTGGTTTAGACATTAATGGCTGTATATTGAGTTATTTTGAGGGAAGAATACATTTACACTGTTATATAAGCTGCACACAGACTACTTTTCATTGTGTCAAAGTATCATTTTGTCAGTGTTGTCCCATGAAAGGATGTACTTAAATATCTGCAGAAATGTGAGGGGTGTACTCACTTTTGTGATACACTGTAGCTAAAAAAATAAAACATCTGGTGGTTAATTGTATTCATGTTAGTTTAGGGGGGCATTAGTGTACATGTCTTGGGTGATGTGCACATCTGTGAAGGCACCATTAATGCTGAGCGATATATATGTGTTTTGGCAACATATGCTGCCATCCAGACAACGTCTTTCTCAGGGAAAGCCTTGAATATTTCAACAAGACAATGTAAATCCACATTCTGCATGTATTACAACAGCATTGCTCCATAATAAAAGAGTTTTGGTGCTAAACTGCCTACAGTCCAGACCTGTCACCACTGAGAACATTTGGCACATTGTGAAAAATGGAAAATATGACAAAAGAGACCCCAAACTGTTGAGCAGCTGAATTTCTATGTCAAGGAATAACAGGAAAACATTTCACTTTCAAAACTACAGCAGTGTCTCCTCAGTTCCCAAACGCTTACAGTGTGTTGTTAAAAGAAGAGGTGATGAAACACAGTGGTGAACTTGTCCCCATCCCAACTTTCCTGGAATGTATTGCTGCCATCAAATTAAAATGGACACATATTTTTCAAAAAACAATAAAAATTTCAACATTTAATATGTTGTTTTTTTGTAGTATTTTCTTTTAAAAATATGGTTTGCATGATTTGCACATCATTGCATTCTATTTTTAATTACATTCTGCACAGCGTCACAACTTTTTAGGAAATGGGGTTGTAAATAAATGTGCGCTTTCTTGCTTTTATTTTTACAGGAACACACTTGCTGAGATTTGCTGGCATTTTGCTCTTGCACATGTATGTGGTGAACTCACAAGGACTGCCTGATTTTTCAATTTCAGACATCACGGTAGAGGTAATGAAAAAGTTTACTTTCACTTTTTTTTGACTTTGGAAAAATCAATTGCTTTGTTTTTTGTGGAAAGTCTCCAGCTGGAAATGGTTAAAGTCTCATTCCAATGTCACATGTGAAGAAAAATCTTTAGTTATAGCATGTTAACATAACACTGCATTAGACAACAGTACTATAATACTAGGTTTTCTGATTGCTTACTGGCTAGGCTCTTGGAGTGCCTGGTATCAGGAATGTGATGCAGCTGGAAGTGAAAAATGGTCCATGTGTTAAAGTGTTAGGAGGTTATTAATAGAGGATTCAGAAATAGTTTAGGATAGTATAGACTGAGCATTTTATATTTATATTTACATTTATATTTAAGTCCACAGTAAGTGAGTTGCAGCACTGCTTTGACACTGTTTCTGCACACACTAAATATGAAATGAAGAAATACCTATAAGGTTGAAGTGCAAAATGTCATTTCAGGTGAACAAAAGTAATTGGACAGTTGGTTTGGCTAACAATAGGTTTGACTAATAGAATTTATAATTGTATTTAATGTGATATGGTGGCGTTTTCAGCACAGAAAATATAAGGAGTGGAACACAAAAGCCAATGAGAAGGCATTGAAAAGGTTAACAGTGGGTCAGTATTATTTGAAGCTCAAACTGCAATTCAGTGTTTTAGCAATTCTAAGGTGTGAAATATCTGCTCTATATCACTGCACTCTGCAGCTGATTGTTTATGTAGCATGTGCTGCATCTGATAGACCTATATTACACTTGAATGTGTTTGTGGAGGCACAGCCCATAGAACCCAGTAAAGCCAGGCTTCAGTGTGAGTTAACAGCAGATTCAAATACATGCTGTTTTAGTACATAACCAGTGTAAATGAGGTGATATGTTATCTCCTTATTTCTGGTTTAATGATTCCAAATGCATGATGTACAAGCTTTATGTAACACCGCTGCTGTGATTTAACACAATTCTTTAACGTGCAGTTCACTTACACTGATGGAGAACTCAGTCACGTACGACAAAAACGAGATGGTAAGTGTGTGAAGCCAGTTGTGTGTGTGTGTGTGTGTGTGTGTGTGTGTGTGTGTGTGTGTGTGTGTGTGTGTGTGTGTGTGTGTGAGCGAGCTTCTCTATTTCTGAAGCTCTTCCCAAAGAAGTGCAGTATACACAGTTGCCATCAAATACCTGCTTCAGCTAATCAATCAATTAATTCTTTATTAAATTAACTGTACTCTTCAAACCAAGTTATTGACAAGATTGAATAAAACAATTATGTATATGTTTCTCTGTTTATGTAAATAAACTGATAGATAAATAGTTTCAAACCCTTTTCTTGAGTAACTAAGATTTGTTTTGCATAAGTTTCTTTAACCTGCTTTACCGTTCTTTATGCCTACGTCAATAACCAAGATCTCATTATTATTCCCAGCCAATTTTTTGCCATTGGAATACATCGTGGTGGTGGAGGTGAACGTGTCACAAGTGATTCTGATACAACAAATCAAGTTGTCTTTGAACTCAATCAGCCTTCCATTACAGCAAGACAACACCACAGAAATCAGCAGTTTGAACATTACAACAGGTAAGCTGGTCCATTCATTATCAAAGCAGACACTGAAATATAGCTGATTTTTTTTTCATTCGTTTTGTAGCTCAGTATGGGAAACAACTCCGGCATAACCAGCGCTGATATCAATTAACAAATTAGTTTGCTGCTTGCTTTCTACAAAGAACAGTAAGCCTATTACTTTTGTAGTAATGCCCAATCATCATTTTTAGTATTTTATTAATAAATAACCCACCAATCACTGTAATCATTTAAAAGGCCTGACAAAATTCCTGCATTTGAATTTGACACAGCTTTGCTGAAATTATGAACGGCATAGAAACGAGCCAGTTAGACAGAAACAGCAGCTTCAGAATAAACTTTTTAATAATATATAAAAATATAAAAAATAAAGCAGAGAATAGAGAATAGTTCTAGAGGATAGAGAGAAATTCTTTTTAGTGCCCAGTACTTATTCTATCCATTCTCTACCGTGAAGTATGAGACTTTCTTATTGTTTCTTGTTTTCTGTACAGTCTGGCTTGGACACTTCCTCTAGTGAACACATTCACATAATGTGCTATACATGCATCTGTGCACACATTTGCAAATTCACAGATGCAGAAGTAAATATTGGCCTTGAGTGTAAGAGCAGGTTTTGTTGATCACTCTGTCTTGATTGGTGTCTGCATCAGATGAGGAAATTCCCATAATGAGATACAGCAGCTCACCCCTTATTAAAAAATCAGGGTTAATTAGTGTACATACTGAAAAATTCAGTCTTGCTCCATTCTTTAAAGCGACTTGTGTGTTTTCTAGTGTGCCAGCCAAATGGAACTAATTACCAGTGCATCTGTGAGGATCAGTATGTTTGGTCATACAGTGACTGTGCTGAATATGCAGCCTGTGATGACATCACTGCTGGAACATGTGGCTGCATCAGTGCAATTCCGAGCGATGGACAGATGTGTGTGCCAAAAAGTGGTAAGAGACATTTTTATATTAGTTAATAAACATACCTGGAATGGCATTCTCTATGTTTACATATCTGTTGTCTTTTTTGTAGAACTGTCATTCATTGACTATTTGGTTGAAATTGAAATGAACACCACAAGCATCACAGTGATAGATGTCATGAGGAGCCTTCTACCAGGACTGAACTTACCAATTCCAGTTACTAATGTAACAGAAATCACAGATATGGACCTTACAACAGGTGAGAATAAGGCTGTTATAATCAGATCATTGTTTGTACGTGGAAAAATTCTAATTACATTACATTACATTACATTTAGCAGACGCTTTTATCCAAAGCAACTTACAAATAATGAGGTACATAGAACAAACATAGTCAGGCCTTAAAGGAGGCCAAAGGGTAATAGCGGAGTAGAGAAGGGAAGGAGGGCAAGAAGGAGATGAGGTTGGTAGTGGTTAGATTGCAAGGGGCGATTAGAGTAAGTGCTCCCTGAAGAGCTCTGTCTTCAGGAGTTTCTTAAAATTAGCGAGGGACGCCCCTGCTCTGACAGCGGAAGGTAGCTTGTTCCACCATTGGGGAATCAAGTATGAGAACAGTCTCAATTGCTTTGTGTGAATGTTTGGCAAAGCTAAGCGACGTTCATTGGAGGATTGCAGCGGCCGGGCGGTGCTGTAAGCCTTTAGGAGCGAGTGCAGGTAGGAAGGAGCCTGCTCTGTTAACACCTTGTAGGCAATCGTAAGAGTTTTAAATTTGATACGACCAGCAACAGGTAACCAGTGGAGCTCAATGAGCAGTGGGGTGACATGTGCCCGTTTTGGTTGGTTAAAGACCAGACGCGCTGCAGAGTTCTAAACCATCTTCAGTGGTTTTACAACACAGGCTGGGAGGCCCGTAAGTATGGCATTGCAGTAGTCGAGGCGTGAGATGACCACTGCTTGTACCAAGAGTTGGGTGGCTTGTTGTGTTAGAAACGGCCGTATCTGTCTGATGTTGTACAGCGCAAAGCGGCAGGACTGAGCCACCGAGGCAACACGGTGCGTAAAGGAGAGTTGGTCATCTACCATAACCCCCAGGTTCCTAGCAACCTTCGTCGGGGAGAGTGAGATTGAGTCGATGGTTATGGTGAAGTTGTGTTGAATGGATTGTTTAGCTGGTATAACCAGAAGTTCAGACTTGGACAGGTTTAGTTGAAGGTGGTGTTCCTTCATCCATGCGGATATGTCCGAGAGGCACTGCGATATCCGCACAGAGATCGACGGGTCATCAGGCGGGAATGACAGATAGAGCTGGGTGTCGTCAGCATAGCAATGGTACGAGAAGCCATGTGAGCGGATAACCCGGCCTAGAGAGGTGGTGCAAATAGAAAAGAGAAGGGGTCCCAGTACCGATCCCTGGGGAACACCAGTGGATAGCGAGTGGGCTGAGGAGAGCTCTCCATGCCACGACACCTTGAATGAGCGCCCAGTGAGGTACGATCTGAACCATAGTAGCGCATTGTCTGAGATACCCATGTTTGATAGAGTAGATAGGAGAAATTCATGATTGACTGTGTCAAAAGCGGCTGAGAGGTCCAGCAGAATGAGTACTGAGGACTGTCCTGCAGCTCTGGCAGTTTTTAGTGCCTCAATCACAGATAAAAGAGCCGTTTCAGTGGAGTGCCCTTTTTTAAAACCTGATTGATTTGGGTCCAGGAGGTCATTCTGGGAGGGGAAACCAGAGACCTGACTGTAGACTGCTCTTTCTATAGTTTTGGAAAAAAATTGTAGTAGTGAGACTGGCCTGTAGTTATCAACCTGGGCAGGGTTGCAGGAAGGCTTTTTAAGCAATGGTGTGACTTGGGCTTGTTTAAAGACAGTTGGAAACACACCAGTAGTTATGGAGGCATTGATGGTGTGTGTGATAGCTGGGATGATAGCAGGTGCAATGGTTTGTAGTAGGTCGGTAGGAATCGGATCAAGTGGACATGTAGTAGGACGGCTACATGTTACAAGAGTCAGTGCCTCGCTCTCAGTGAGAGGAGTAAACGAGGAGAAGATGGTACCTTTGGTCGAGGGATACAGAGGAGCAGAGCATGTAGTAGGACCGCTACACGTTGCATCAGTGAACTGGCTGCTTATGGCCGCCACTTTTCCATTGAAAAAAGAGGCAAGGGCTTCGGCTGTAAGGCAGGTAGCTGGAGGTGGAGGATTGAGCAACGTATTAAACGTTGCAAATAGTTTCCGGGAGTCAGTGAGAGAGTTGATTTTGCTGTGATAGAATTCAGCTTTTGCAGTAGTGAGGCAGGTTGAGAATGAAGCCAGGAGCAGTTGGTAGTTCTTTACGTCTGCATGTATACGTTTTTCCCGCCATTTTCTTTCAGCAGCCCGGAGCCTGGAGGGCAGTTCCCTGACTGTATCATTTTTAAGCCATGGCTGTGGTTTATTTGAGCGCATGACTCTAGTAGTTAGGGGACAGAGGTCGTCCAGACATGAGCTTAGCGTAGAGCAGAGTGCATCAGTGGCATCATTTACATTGAGTGATGAAAAAGAGCCTAGTGGAGGCATATTATCAGTGACCAGTGAGGAGTACTGGTCGGCCGAGAGGTCTCTAAGATTGCGGTGGAACGAGACCATAGTTGGAGCAGCTTTTGGTTTTTTCTCAATACAAACATTGAGTTGTATGAAATAGTGATCCGAGAGGTGCAGAGGGGTGACAGTTAGTGAGTCAGTGTCACAGTTGCGAGTAAAAATTAAATCCAGATTTTTTCCAGCTTTATGAGTCGGAGGGCTTGGAACCTGCTCCAGATCGAAAGAGTGCATGAGGGATATGAAGTCTGTGGAGCACGGACTGTCAAGGTGGATGTTCATATCACATAGAATAAGCATGGGACAGTCTTGATCCGGGATAGAAGAAAGCAGCATATCAAGTTCATTTGTAAACTCGCCCATTTGCCCAGGAGGACGATAGATGACAATAATGCCAAGTTTAGCTGGAGTATTAACCAGCGTGGCATGATACTCAAAAGAGGTGTACGTATTTGTTGGTAGCAGTGGCGTGTGTTTCAAGCCATTTGCAATCAATAGGCCAGTCCCGCCTCCTCTTCCTGAGGGACGAGAGGTATGAGAGAAGGAATAATTGTTTGATAGTGCCGCCGGAGTAGCAGTGTTTTCTGGTTTAATCCAGGTTTCAGTCAGAGCCAGTAGTTGTAATGATAAATGATTGGCATAAGAGGCGATAAAGTCAGCTTTGTTAACGGCTGACTGGCAGTTCCACAGCCCAACTGAGAATGAGGCAGCAGTGGGCGTGGTTTGCAGTAGTCGCCTTAAGTTAGAATGGTTCTGGCACCTGTGTGTTATTTTGCGCCTTCTGTGCATACGGCAGATAACGGGGATGTGCTGGAAGCACATTTTGAATGTGTACGTCAGGGGGTTTGCCACGCCCCCTCGACCGAAACTAGCCCCGAAACCGTCTGAAACAGCACTTAAGGTGGGTTTAGTTGGTGTGAGGTAGCAAGCTGGACTTTAGCAAGAGCAGTCTGATGCAGCTTAAAACGTTCCCGTGTGCTCCGTGTGAAAGCCCGTTCTTACTAATGGAATACTTTGGCTGATCAGGCAAGTCGTGCAAAAGCAATAACTATTATTAATAAATATTTTATATTATACAACAGTTAGGTTCAGGCATGCAAGCTGATTGGTTGAGAAGCTTCTAACCGTGCTGTTATTTTGCCTTAATAGCACTGTATCACTCTGCTGAGACGCTGTTGCTAAGCAACGCGTTTGACAGCTGTAGGAGATGCTCAAGCCATTTGAATGTTTTTACTTACTACTTTGCCACAATTAAAAAACAGACACTTTTAAGATCACATTTGACCGACAGCTGATTTGGTCAGACTCTGAAGATGAGACGACACTAAATTCCCAAACTGTCATCACCACTGAGCAGCTGTTCAGTCGGTAGCTGTGACAGAAGAACAGCTAAACAACCTGGAATCAGCCAGAAATAAACCCAATACCATTTGCCAAACAACATGGGCTGTAAGAAGCTTTACAGACTGGCTGGAACAAAACAACATTAATATTGATATGGCAGAAAATGACAAAACTGAGCTAAACTTGATATTGCGGCAGTTTTATGGCTCAGTCCATTCTTCAAAAGTTGAGGCTTACAGCAGACTGAGCAGTGAGTGAGCAGAGTTTGTTACTCTGACGTAGCAATAAGCTGCTTGTTAAGGAACTAATTTGGCGGAAGGAGCTGCGAACATTAAAACATATTAAATGACATGTTCACGGCCCAGTTTATTCATTTCTCACTTTATTTAACTGTCAATACTTTTATTTTCTTTAACAAGCCATCACTCCCACAAGAGATTTCGAATTTGAGCCCTAGCAATGCCATAGCTATCCATAAGTGGGCCAACAAAAAGAGAAACTGTCTGATAGGATTGTATGATGAAAAGAGTCCAATTAAAAAAGAAAATTCTATATTATTAACCTGATATGGTGAACTAAAAGATGTGCTGAGAACTTTTGACTAAAGTAAGAAATTTTAGTTGAGTGAGCTCGGGTGTCCTCAAGTTGAGTTAACTGTGTTAATCAGTTACCTCATAATTTGAAGTTAAGATGATTAATCATTTCAGGGGCACTCAGTTAAAATATGTATGTGATTATATACATTTATATTGGAATTAGAAGTAACAGGGCCTGTTTTAACACTTTGTACAACAGTACTATTGGTTACATGAGAGGGATGTGCAGTCTTTGTTTCTGCTTTAGCATTTCTGATCATAATCAATTACCTGGGCTAGAGGTGTGAAAACCAGCCTTGTGCCCCTGAGCCGACAGTACGTGACTGAGGTGCCCTTGAGCAAGGCACCTGACCCTCAACTGCTCCCTGGGTGCTGTGGATAGGGCTGCCCACCACTCTGGGCAAGTGTGCCCCTAGTGTGTGTGTTCACTAGTGTGTATGTGTATGTGGTGTTTCACTGCATGGATGGGTGAAAATGCAGAAGTGAAATTTCCCTGTTGTGGGACTAATAAGGGTCACTTAATTTGTGTTGTATTTTATTTTAAGTAAGTTAAGTGACTTTTTTAATCCCACAAATGGGGAAATTCCACCTCCGCATTTAACCCATCCATGAAGTGAAACACCTCATACTGACTAGTGAATACACACACACTAGGGGGCAGTAAGCACACTTGCCTGGAGCGGTGGGAGCAGTTGGGGGTTAGGTGTCTTGCTCAAGGACACTTCAGACTGTCGGCAATGGGGATTGAACCGGCAACCTTCTGGTCACAGGGCCAGCTCCCTAACCTCCAGCCCACGACTGCCCACTAAGTATAGCACCACTATGCACTTTTTGTGTAATTTTAATGTCACTAGACCCGGTTTAGGGTCATGCCATAACAGAAAATGAGAGTGGGCTCTCATCCCAGACCTGCTGCCAGACCAAACATGGGACTCTGTTTTAAACAAAACCAACTCAGGTTTATTTGGATTTCTTAAAAGGTCTAAATGACAAGACAAGACATTGAACTGAGGGAAATGTTAGCTTCATTGATGAGCATACGCCAAAATAACAAACAAAACCAAACAAACAAAAACTCAGCCAATGCCCTGCTTAAAACTAGGAGAAAAGGTTATTGAAATGACAAATGGCTCTTGTCCAAACTTTTCACCAAATATTCAGTTTCACCCGATCTAATAAAGCTTTCACAAATTTAACCAAACAAATGGAAGAATGCTGGGCTGGTCTAGACATTGGTCATGCTGGAAGGGAGAGATCCCTGACTGTGTCCAGGTAGTGGCTCTTTTAGGTAGGACACCACTCAAATGTGTCCAATCATGGATCTGCACATAATGCAACATATACAGAAAAATAGAAAAACAAAACACAAACAAGCTGAATTCAGCTGCTACACATCAGAAATATTATAATATTCTTCAATTGGCTCCAGTGTCAAACTAGTGTCAGCACTTCTATGAAGTTTTTCCATTGTTTACCAGAGATGAACACAGAATAACAGGATATCTGTATCATATCTGATAACGATATAAACCCCTACCCATCAGCACTGAGTAGCAGTAATGCCAACCAATCAGCACTGAGTAGCAGTAATGCCAACTAATCAGCGCTGAGTAGCAGTAATGCCAACCAATCAGCACTGAGTAGCAGTAATGCCAACCAATCAGCGCTGAGTAGCAGTAATGTTAGCTTTGCCAGTCTGCGCTGAGTTTATTCAGCCATTGTCCTTTGCAGTGTCTGTAAATGAAGCTTTTACTGTACGAGGTCCCGCGATCTTAGTTTGTTTGTGTCACTAACAATAGAATCGTATTTGATTTTGAGAAGCAACGCTAATTCTTTATATTTCAATCCAAGATCAACGTCAAATTCAATGAGCTGCTTCATGTCTGAGCTTAAGCAAAGCACATGCATCCGTGTTGCATCATAATGCAAAACCTTTGCTAGGTACAGCAGCGTTTTAGGGCCACGTTTAATACAAATAAAAATAGGAGACGTAGAGAATATGGTCATAATATTTGGAGGGTAAAGTGGGCTAACTGTAGGGAGGCTGCCATGACACGTTGGGGTCTTGGTTGCTGTACTGGCCCTGGAGTGTCACTCACTTCTGTCTCTCCGAGTCTCTGGCTCTTTATTCTGAATAATCAGTTTTCTGCTCAGCCGTTTCTTATACTAATACCAGGCTGGTGCTGATGTACAGGAGAGACAGGGAGACTGAGTGTTTCTTTATGAGTGAACAGGCGTTTTTCACGCGCGGAGGAGGGGTCAATTTCCGGGGGAGGTTATGTGTAAACTTATTTATGGTGTCCGTGCTGCTCCGCTACGAACATGGCTGTATTATTCATCATCATCTTTGGCTGAACTCCCGTGCTTTAGGCAGGACAATCTGGTCAGAATTGTGGAACAGCTATCGAGCACCAAACGTGCAAAACTCGATAAAGGATATAAATTCTTTATTGAGAAGTTTATTTTTGATTAGGAAGGTAAATCGTTAGCTGGTTTCCAGTGTTGTAGCTACCTAGTTAGCTAAGCTAGCAAACATTATCTTACTTCAAGTCACAGACAGGATGAGTAATGTTAGGTAGTTTCAGGATTCCTCAGATTTAGAGATGTTAAAGTATGTGTCTGTTTAAGAAGTAAATAAACGGTATCTAACATGAATTATTGTGTTAAAGGACATCCTTCTTAGTGTCCAGTGATGTAGATAGGAACATTCGCGTAAGGGCTCGAATGTCCCTATCGAGAAAAGCGAGGAACCACACAGACTATTGGTCCAAAAACGTAAAAGTTTGAAGGAGTTTAACCAGTTCGTTGTTAAACACTGCAGTTCATGAACCCATTTTAATTTATTTAGATTAGATTTACTGTTTTATAAGCTAATTCACTGTTAGGTTTATACTGTATGTGTCACATAGAGCCACACATCTTTCCAGTAACCACCTACTATCACCTGGGTCACAGAAGTTCTTTGATGCCAGTCTTGAGGGTCTCGTACACGAGCTATGATTTCAGTCCATAACAAAAAACCCACACAGACACGGGGAGAAAACTCAACACACATGACTGTTCAAATGTAGTACAAAGCTAAATGACAAAGTGTAGAAATTAAAATGGGAGTGGACTATAGTGGCTGGAATATTAATAACAACATTTCACACACAATGTAAGTAATTTAATGGTTGCCTCTTATATAGGTTACATATATATATATATATATATATATATATATATATATATATATATATATATATCTCCCTAACATATCATGCTCCACCACCCCTTCCTCCTCATTAGTAGAGTCTCTGAGGCAGGCCCTCTCTCTGCTATACGCACTCTCTTGCTCGTGGACTTAAATGCCATGGTGCTGCACCGCTTTTCAGCCACAATTTTTCCTTCGGTGTAACGTAGATGTTCAACGCTGTTTTGATTTATTTTGAATTTCGGCTCCTCACTCCTTTTAAATTCGATTAACTATTTCTTTTAGAGCTCATCATCAGATAGAAATGAATGAAAATTTAAAAATGTAAAAAAATATTTTGCACAGAACTTCCCAAACCGTAAATGTCGACTCCAGAACCGAGAGAAAGGCTCATCGATATGAAAGTGTAGCTCCACCAACTCGATGCCCCTCATTTAACACGGAGAGGTGCTGCTTCACTTCGCAAAGCCTATAGCCACAATGTTGCAACCTTTCCTGGTGTTAATGCCACTTTAATGCTGGAATTATATGACTTTTTTCCCTCTAAATAATTTTTTCCTCTAAATAAACTTTTTTTCTGGAAATATTATGACTTTATTCTCAAAATATTACAGCTTTTTTCACAAAATAGTGTGACTTTTTTCTCTGAATAGTTTGACTTTTTTTCTCTAAATAGTGTGACTTTTTTCTCGAAATAGTGTGACTTTTTTCTCGAAATAGTGCGATTTTATTCTCGAGATCTATTTTTATTAACCGTGTCCCTGAAACGCCGCCGTAGTGACCTCATTACCCTTTTTAAGGCCCCTTGGGGGCTCCGTAGGAAACCCTTTGCTGCTCCGCAGGAAAGGGGCCCGTTTCGCGTGCGCGCGCGCGCTCCTCCGCCCTCTTCTTCAGGGCGCTTTTCTTTCTCTGCTCTTTAAACTGTCAGACCTGCAGAAACACGATTTCGCTGCTTCTCCACCCTCCAAATGAAGGACTCGCTGTTCGGTAGTACATTGCCACTAAGTTGAGCCCCACAGCTATTTTGGTGAATACCTAGTTGCTATTTTTCATCCCTCTCAATTGGGGCAGGTCACTGAGGTAACATTAGCATGTTAGCCGCTACAGAACGAGTGTTGTTGCTCGTTCTCCGGTCTCGGGAGAGAAGTTAAGAACGGATTAAGTCTACATGTGACTTTGGTTAATGATTGACATTTGTATTGGTGTACAGGCAGAAAATGCAGTAAAATTAACGTTTTACCTTCTCATGTCCATACAAGCTAATGTTAGCTAGCTCACTAATCAGAGTTAGCTGGTGGAGAATTGGGCAACTAAGTAATGGCGTCTTAAAAAAGCAAAATAACAGAGAAATTCTGAAGAAGCTGAATAATCAAGCAGAGGAGCGCTGTTTTGAGAAAATAAGAGAAATTGACAGGCTTGATCCATGTGAACACTATGGTGTTTTAGGGCCACTGTTAATAAAATATAGACTTTGAGAAGCAAGTTGTAATATTTTCGAGAATAAAGTCGTATAATTGCCACACTGAAGTACCAGGAAAGGTCGCAGTATTGTGGCCAATGGCTTTGTGAAGGGAAGCAGCATCTCTTTGTGTTAAATGAGGGGCGTTGA
Organism: Pygocentrus nattereri; assembly: GCF_015220715.1. Lineage (NCBI taxonomy): Eukaryota > Metazoa > Chordata > Actinopteri > Characiformes > Serrasalmidae > Pygocentrus > Pygocentrus nattereri. Next base: position 23,070,810 of record NC_051214.1, read on the forward strand.
GTTGGTTTATTTGAGCCAGGCAGACTCTGAGGAAATTGTCTGTTCTGTTGAAGAAGAATCTCAAGCAGGGCATGAAGTTTCACAGACGATGAGAATATTAATCAAAATGATCCACGAGGAGACAGGACTGGGTGGAACTCCGGCGCCAGTACAGCAACAGAGACTCCAACGCGTTATGTCAGGCCCTCTACAGTTAGTTCACTTTATCCTCCAAATATTACGACTTTATTCTCAAAGTCTATTATTTTTATTTTTTATTAACAGTGGCCCTAAAACGCTGCTGTAGAGCACAGAGTGGATGGATGATCTTAATGAGCTATCATCAGTTACATTTCCAGATGCGTTTTCCTGTCTTGTTTGTGGTGTGAGCAGTTACACGCATCAGTACTTGAGAGTTACACGGCCACTTTACTACTTTTACCTGTTTTATTTGCACCTCAGGTTGGTTTGGTGTTTGTGATGCCAAAGCAAAATTGTTCACAGAGGTGGTGATATAAACCAGATACCAGACGAGTTTGGCCCAAGTTCCACTGTTTTGCTCCCAAGCTGGAAAAATGCAGTCCATTTGCATTAACTACATTTTCCATGCCAGTCGTGTGAACGATTATCGCAGTTGATAATACAGCAAGGGTTCACCATTTCATTACTAGCTTTACTTGGTCTCTACCGTAGTTTGTGACCTTGTCCTAAAATCTCACAGTGACTGTTGTTCACTTGGGGTGACGTCACGATCCTGTTCTGTATATGCAGCCCCTCCTAGAACTGCAAAGCTAACTGCACTGTTAGAAATTAAGGTACCATGCAGGTACATGATTTGTTCATCAAGGTACAAACAGTGTAAACGTTCCCTCAAAAGTACAACAGTGGTTTTAATGTCGCATTGTGTACCTTAAATAAGTTTTTCTAAAAAGTAAAGTAGATATTTGTCTTTTTAGATATTATCATTTTATAAACTAATGTTTTAAAACAGAACCATTTAATAAAAAAACCTGAAGACAAGACAGGGTGTGTAGAGTCAGTACAACTGAGAAAATATAGTTTCAGTGGATTATGGTTCAGTTATATTCCCTGACTAGGTACAGAGATGTACCCCTGAGGGTACCACCCCAGTGACAGTGTCAAACCTTTTTTTCTGAGAGTGTAGCCACCTGTGTTCAGTTTGTCAGTGCAGAGCTGTGGATACATTAACTTTTTTTAATTGTACGTAATGAATTTAACTGAACACTACAGTGAGGCTGCTGTAAGGGCAGAAATCATCTTGTTCATCTTTACCATTCTGGATGCAGTAGTTAAATCTGATTATTCTAGTTTGAAATGTTGAAAATTCTGCTTGATTATAAGAAATATTGGTAACACTTTACTGTAGGGTGCTGTTCATAACACTACATGACACCTACATAAGCTTGCAATGGCAACTAACAGAACCCTACATAACTATTTATAAATGCTTATTCCAACAGGAATCTGTCATAAAGGCTTGTCATAAAGGCTATTCTAGCTGACTTTGATGAAAACGTAATGTTTATAGCGAATAATGCCTATTGGAATATCCATCCATCCATCAATCATCACCTGCTTATCTGAGTTGCGGGGGCAGCAGCCTAAGCAAAGAGGCCCAGGCCTTGCTCTCCCCTGGCACCTCCTCCAGCTCTTCCGGAGGGATACCAAGGTGTTCCCAAGACAGTCAAGAGATATAATCCCTCCAACATGTCCTGGGTCTTCCCCGGGGTCTCCTACCTGTCGGACATGTCTGGAACACCTCCCTAGGGAGGCATCCAGAGGCCATCCTTATCAGATGCCCGAATCAGCACAACTGGCTTCTCTCAAAATGGAGGAGCAGTGGCTCTACTCCGAGCCTCTCTCGAATTGCCGAGCTTCTCACCCTATGTCTAAGGGAGAGCCTGGTGACCCTGCAGAAAAAGCTCATTTCGGCTGCTTGTATCCACAATCTCGTTCTTTCAGTCACTACCCAAAGCTCGTTACCATAGGTGAGAGTCAGAACGTAGACTGACTGGTAAATTGACAGCTTTGCCTTCTGGCTCAGCTCTCTCTTCACCATGACGGACCGGTATAGAGTCTGCATTACTGCAGACGCTGCACCAATCTGCCTGTCAACCTCTCACTCCATCCTTCCTTCACTCGTGAACAAAATCCTGAGATATTTAAACTCCTCCACTTGGGGCAAGAATTCACTCCCAACCTGGACAGAGCATTCCACCCTTTTCCGATTGAGGACCATGGTCTCAGATTTAGAGGTGCTGATTTTCATCTCAGCCGCTTCACACTCAGCTGCAAACTGGTCCAGAGAGAGCTGGAGGTCCCGGCCTGATGATGCCAACAGGACCACATTATCCACAAAAAGCAGATGTGAAATCCTGGGGCCACCATACCGGACACCCTCCACCACTTGACTGCTCTGAGAAATTCTGTCTGTAAAAGTTATGAACAGAATCGGTGACAACGGACAGCCCTGGCGGTGTCCAAACCTAACTGGAAACCAAACTGACTTACTGCCGGCTATACGACCCAAGCTCCTGCTCCATTTGTACAGGGACTGAATGGCCCATAAGCACTCCCCACAGGATCCCCCGAGGGACACGGTTGAATGCATTCTCCAAATCCACAATACACATGTGGACTGGTTGGGCAAACTCCCACGCACCCTCCAGGACCCTGGTGAGTATAAAAAGCTGGTCCAGTGTTCCACGACCAGGGTGAAACCCACATTGTTCCTCTTATAGCTGAGATTCGACTATTGGTCGGACTCTTTTCTCCAGTACCCCTGCATAGATCTTACTGGGTAGGCTGAGAAGTGTGTTCCCCCGATAGTTGGAACACACCCTCCGGTCCCCTTTCTTAGAAAGAGGGACCAGCACCCCGGTCTGCCATTCCAGGGGGACCACCCCAGATGTCCACGCGATGCTGCAGAGGTGTGTCAGCCAAGACAGCCCTACAACATCCAGAGCCTTCAGGAATTCCGGGCGGGTCTCATCCACCCCCAGTGCACTGCCACTAAGGAGTTTTCCAACCACCTTGGCTACCTCAGCCAGAGTGATGGACGGACCCTCGCTCGGATCTCCAAGCTCTGCCTCCTCTAGCGAAGGTTCGTGATGGGATTGAGAAGATCCTTGAAGTATTCCTTCCACTGTCCAATGACGTCGCCTGTCTTTATAAACATTTATGGAGGGTTATGTCAGTTGTCATGACAAGCTTATGTGTGTGTCATGTAGCCTTATGAACAGCACCCTACAGTAAGGTAGTGTATCTAACACTTTTTCTGAGTATTTAGTTTGCTTTGTTTCTAAATTTTTACAGTGTGTCTTATGAATAATACTGGATACCAGTGCCAGTGTGAGGATCAGTATTTCTGGCCATGTGATAAGTGCACAAAGTATGGACGCTGTGACAACATCACTGGTGACACATGTGGATGCATCAGTGGTTTTCCAAATGATGCACAGTTCTGTCAACCATCGATAGAGCTGACTAGTAAGTATGAACAATAACATAAAAGAAGACACACTTTTATCACATGGTTTCATAATTTTCATCACAAGGCTTGACCACTCGAGGGTCTTGAAAAATTCAAAACTATGCCATTTTGCCCAGTTTCATTTGTTTTTATGCATTTTTTCTCACACAGAAGCAATTTGATTAGTGAAATTGATCATTCAGTTTTCGTCTGCCAATGCTTTTCTGAAGTCCTTAGATAGTCAGTCCATGATTTGGAAGGTTGGTGGTTTTTAGGACACTTACTCAAGGATAGCTTAGTTTCATGACGCATTATAAACACAAAGCACCACTTTGCTAATGGGTCATTCTTCAGAAACATCCATATTTGCATCCCTAGCATTTACAGATGTATTACACTTGAAAAACATGTCAGGGTTGCAATTTATTTATATTTTAAAATAAGACAAAACATTATTTTAACAATTACACCTTCTTGAGCATCAATTTAGCAATATTAGTTTTTAAGTCAGTCATATAGAATTCCAAGCACCACAGAAGTGCTCGTCCTCACAGTCATGTGTAAAAGGTTTTGAAGTAAAAAAACATGTTTTTCTGCCATTTGACTATAAAACGGATTATTTAGATGACATAAAAAAACAAATGCCAAATAAATATTACAAAATATATAATGAAAGTTGTGGTTCCCAGGAGTTGTGTCACTGGTGTTACTGCATAACAAAAAACTCTTATTTTGAAATAAAAATCACACTGATTACGTCACTTTACTTCCTTTTACCTATTTTCTGAGGATCTATGAAGAAAGGCATGTGGTAAGTCCACAGCACAGAGGAGTTCTTCAAGCTGCCAGCAAAGAAGCAAATGCTAAGCAAATGGAATAATATGTGACATTAATGCAGTGAGAATTTTCAGTACACAGTGCTACACGTTATTTCTAGAAGCCCATCAGCGTGCATGGTTTGACTTACTTGTGTCTGACTTAAAAATGCCATTAAAGTGACTTGTAATGTCCTTCACCAGCATCAGATTCTATCTCAAATTAAATCATGTGGGCAGTGCAAGGTAAAACCTCCAAGGAGAGTCCTAATAAAAATGAGTTTGAGCAGGTAACTTAAACAGGCTAAGCCATATGATGATCATTTCTAGTGTGATTACTGATTTACAGGGGTTAAAGATACATTTACATTCATTTCTTAGTGACTATCTCCTTTTTATTTTGTAGATGTGACAACATGCCCAACTCCACCACCACCAGGTAAATGACAGTTTGATGACAGATTATTAGTTCACATTTATAGTGTAATGTGTAGACTTTGTTATGAAAGAAAATTTAAGTGGCAAAAGAGTTTACTATTATTGTATTTCTTGAAGTGGAGATATTAGAGAAATTATGTTGATTGAAATCTATGCAGAGCATAAAAAGACTGAATTTGTGGCTTAAAGTACATTTAAACATGTAATTTAAGTCACTAAAAATGCTATGTTTAATACTTAATTGTCCTTTGATTATATGTGTTCATTTTATGTACCAGAAACTACTAAAATGGCATAGGAATATTTCAAGCTCATGAGAAATGCCGGATTCTGGTCTTTTAAAATATTCCTACTTAACATTCATGGAAGAAGAGTTGGTCTGAGTTGTGGTTCTGAGTCTCTTTAGTGAGGTTGATGTTATTTCATTCTAAATAATGTTGTTTACAGCGCCGCCTCCCACTGAATATGTGGTTGAATTTGAGATTGACACAGTGGATGCAGCAGTGCTTAATCAGCTGAGAACTCTTCTGAAGAACCTCAGTTTACCCTTTGGAATAAGTGACGATCAGATCACTGAACTCAACATCACTACAGGTTACTGTCCTCTCTGTCTGTGCAGAGACACACACACATTTTCCAAGCCGCTTCTTCCTCAGGGGTACTGACCTATCCCAGCGGTCATCGGGCGTAAGGCAGGAAACACACTGGCTAGATTGTGATAAGACTCACTGTTGTAAAATATAACACTTATAACACAAATCTTTGTAGGCTCTGCATTCAGCAATTAAATATTTAATTTTCTAATATGGATGGTTTGTTTTTATTTTTAGTTATTTCTGTCTGTTCATAGATTCTTTGGTACTTTTCTTACAATTGCACAAAACCATTATTTGATGATTTTATTTAATTTATATAAATAATAAATATATATCTATAAAATGTCACACATCTTTGTAGGCTCTGTATTTTATAGCAGTTAAACGCTTAAGTGTTGTAATTTGAATGCTTTGTTTTTATTTAGATACTTTTCATTCAATCTTTTGTTCATTTACCCAGAATTGCACAAAATAATGATTTAATATTTTTAAAATTATTTTATTTATTTGTATTTTCATTTATTTGTTTGTATTTGTATTTTGTTGAAACTTAACTGGAGCAAGAAATGTAAGAGTCCAGTTTTTCTCCTCTTTTAAGTCATTTTCTGTATTTCCTTTAATTCACAGTGTGTCTTTTGAATAATACTGGATACCAGTGCCGGTGTGAGGATCAGTATTTCTGGCCGTGTAACAAGTGCGCAGCGTATGGACCCTGTGACAACATTAATAATGTCACATGTGGATGCATCAGAGCCGTTCCAAATGATGGACAGTTCTGCCAACCAATGACAGAGCTGGCCAGTATGTATCATCTTTAATATAAAAATGATGGGCATTGGTGTAAGATTAGATTTTTCTTAGAAGTGTGAAATATCTTTATAATTTTTCCCTGCTTTGTAGAAGTTTGAGATTTTTGACCAGTTTAAAAAGCAACACAGTACAGTGATCATTGAAAAAGAATTACTGAGTGTTGACTGTTGTTGAGTTATTATATTTTATACTTAATGTAATTTTGTTGTTGTTGTTTTATAGATATCACAGTATGTCCAACTCCAGGTAAATAAAAGCATTTGTACAATATCAGTCAGCTTACAATCTATCTTATCTAGACTTATAGCACTTCTTTTATTACTCAAACCTATCAAAGCATGTGTAGAGCCTGTTTTAAATCTGTGCAAAAGACCAAACACTACACCAGAAAATTTTACATTTTTACATGTAAGAATGAAGTAAATTCTTACAAGAGTTAAATTAAACTGATGTGTTCATTAAACTGTAGTGTTTTCAAATCCCACAGATTGTTATTCAGATGCAATAGCGTACAGGCTACGGGGATTTGACTATTTTGATGAGGGTTTCTTTACCTGGGGATCAGGACCCCCTTGGGAATTTTAAGCCAAAAAATGGGGTGTACTGTGAAATAGATTAAGAAGCACTTATTTAGGCATATTATGTTTATAAAATATGTTTTCAGATCATAAATAAAAGATCTGTTCATTTTTTTTTCTTTAATGAAGACATGGACGAATGTACTGTGATTCCTGGAGTGTGTGGTCCAAATGCAAACTGCACCAATACTGTAGGAAGCTACAGTTGTTCATGCCTGACTGGATATAATGTTACAAATACAACTATTCCTCTCAGTGTCAGCAACCCATGCAGAGGTATGTGTTGGTCAGTGCTGTTATCTAAGGCTAACATTGTAATCTACACCCCATGGCTCACAAGGCCTCGAAATTAAAATACTTACTATTTTTGTTATTATTAGTCCATTTCACAGTCAGCTGCACTACAATCCCCAGCATATATATATATATATATATATACACACAGACACACACACACACACATATAATATATCATGTCTGTGTATATAATATCCTACACTCCACTTACTATATAGGTGCACTTTGTAGTTCTACAGTTACAGACTGTAGTCCATCTGTTTCTCTGATACTCTGTTAGCCCCCTTTTACCCTGTTCTTCAGTGGGCAGGACCCCTATGGGCCCTCAGAGAGCAGGTACTGTTTGGGTGGTAGATCATTCTCAGCACTGCAGTAACACTCCTGCCTTGTCAGTCCACCCTCTAGATGTAAAGTCAGAGACGATAGCTCATCTGCTGCTGCACAGTTTGTGTTGGTCATCCTCTAGTCCTTCACAAGACGCTGCACCCCAGGAAGCTGTTAACTGAATATTTTTTATTGGTGGACTATTCTTAGTCCAGCAGTGACACTAAGCTGTTTATAAACTCCAGCAGCACTCAGGTCAACCACTGAAAGGGCCATATTAAAAAATCTGAACAAATCTGTGGTCCAGCTGTTTTTTTTATTTGATTTTTATGCTGGGAATTGTAGTGCAGCTCATTGTGAAATAGAATTAATTAATAGAAAATTTTAAATCATTTTGAAGGCCAAATAGGATTGTGCCACAGGCCTGACTTTGCCCCCAGACCTTATGTTTGACACATGGGATCTATGAAAAAGAAAAAAAAGTCTAGAAAAAAAATCTGTTTTAATAGACAGCGGCAAAAAACTTCATTGTTTGTTTGCTTGGTTAAATCAAGATGTGAATGAATGTATGGAGATTCCTGAAGTGTGTGGGCCAAATGCAAACTGCACCAATGTTGCTGGAAACTACAGCTGCACATGCCTGAGAGGATATAATGTGACAGATCCCTACTTTCCTATTAATATGAGCAACCCATGCAGAGGTATGTTTTAAAATATGTTCTTTTCTCATCTTTGTTGGCATTAATTGCCTATGACAGTAATATTTTACAACTGTTATTAATCTCACATAAAAAGGTGGACCCAACAGATGTTTGGATTGGTGCTTCGACAATTACATTTCTAAGATGTTACGTTAAAAGATACTCTAGGTCTTTGCAAAATAATTTAAATGTACACGTTTTAAGCTGTCTTATTGTGAACATTTCTATAAATTACTGTTCTGAAAGAATTAACTAGTGAACAGTTTTTCTGTGTGAATGTTGATCCTTGTTAGTGTGAGAATAGTTCGATTATCCAGCATCCCCGCGACCCTGAGGGAGAAGCGGCTTAGAAAGTGTGTGTGTGTGTATCTCTGACATCCAGCTTGATTTGGATGGATGGGTTCCTTAAAAATAACAAGCATTAATACACCAACTTGTGTATAACAAATAAAGGCCATCATTTGAGTTTGACCCTGTAGATCATGGACTGCAATACATATTGTTTAATAGACAATGTTTACAAGTTCCTTTGTTTTTTACTTGCTTTAATCAAGATGTGGATGAATGTACTGAGGTTCGTGAAGTGTGTGGTCCAAATGCAAACTGCACCAATGCTGTTGGAAACTACAGCTGCAGTAGTTTGAGTAGTTACCAGTTCCTTTGTGAACCCTGTCAGTCTTTATTTAAATGTGAATGGTTAGATTATCTCTGACATGCAGCTTGATTTGGACAAATGGGTTCAGTACACTATGAATACAGGCCATGATTTGATTTTGGTCATTTAGATAATGGACCGCAATGAAAACACTGTTTAAATGTCTCTTTGTTTTGTTGCTTTCTTTAATCAAGATGTGAATGAATGTACTGAGATTCCTGGTGTGTGTGGACCAAATGCAAACTGCACCAATACTGTTGGAAACTACAGCTGCACATGCCTGAGAGGATACACTGTGACAAATCCATACTTTGCTATTAATATGAGCAACCCATGTAGAGGTATGTTAGAAAATCTGTGATTTTATCATGTTTGATATATTGGTATTAATTGTCTATATTAGTAATATTCTTCAACCAATATACATCTCATATAAAAAAGGTGGACACAATAGATGATTGAAGTTGTATGGAATTAATTCCTAAGATTTTATGTTAAAAGAAATTCCAGGTCTTCTCAAAATAATTTAAATGTACAAGTTTAAAGCTGTCTTATTGTGAACATTTCTTTAAATGATTGTCCTGAATGAATCAACTTGTGACCAGTTCTTTTGTAGGATTGTTGATCTTCATTAGTGTGAGAATAGTTAGATTATCTTTGACATTGAGCTTAATTTGGATAAATGGGTTTGAGAAAATAACAGGCATTAGTACACCAGCCTATGTACTACACATAAAGCCAATAATTTGAGTATGACCCTCTAGATTATAGACTGCAGCACAATTTAATAGACAATGTTTAAAAGTTTCTTGTTTTGTTGCTTGTTTCAATTAAGATGTGGATGAATGTACTGAGATTCCTGGTGTGTGTGGACCAAATGCAAACTGCACCAACGCTGTTGGAAACTACAGCTGCACATGCCTGAGAGGATACACTGTGACAAATCTTTCCTTTCCTATCAATGTTGGCAACCCATGCAGAGGTATGTTTGTCAACCAGTGCTTTTTCCAATCTTTCACAATATTTTTTGCAATATGACGTATTTGTGTATGAAATGTATATATAAAAAAAAACTGGATTTTTGCGACTGGAGCACAGTCCTTGCTCTGGGCCTCTAGGGGACATGCTCCCTCAAAGGAAAAATGTGTACAGTTTAAAGTTAAATGCATGAATCCTTTGCAAATTAACCCTTGTGTGGTGTTGATGTATTTGCTACTCAGTGGTCTTGTGGACCTGCCACATTATTATTTTTTAAATCAATACAGCCATATCCTTTTATGTAGAAATATCAGATGTTTAAAACATTTAAGTGTTCTCCTTTAGCAGCTGTAGCCAGTCAGCAGCCAGTCCATGTTGTCCACCCTCACACACAGAGACACACACACTCACACACACACACAGACACACACACACACACAAACAGCAGGGCATTTAGGAGGAAAACAGAGTGAAGGACACGGTACCTCCACAATTGAACTCTCCGCAAGTTCAGCCCAACACCGCATGTGTAATGTGTAAACACACAAGAGTTCAGAGCATTAAGAAATTAGATTTATGAAGAGTATTGTGCTCTGAACAGTTTTGTGCTTTAATCAAATAATCATGAACACACTGGTTGCACGGGCAAGAATGATGATGACACAACAAAATGTTTCAGCAATTAAAAATGTGATTCTCTAATATAGATGCTTTAATTTTATTTTTATCTTTATTTTCATTTCTGTCTGTTCGTTGAATCTTTTGGTACTTTTCCCACAATTACACAAAACAGTTATTAAATTACAAATTAATTTCTTCATTTATTAATTCATTTACTTTTTACAATTTAAATCATTACAAACAACCTATGTTGAATAATTAATTGTTATTTGCTTTTATGTGTTAATTTTATACCCTAAAAGGTACTAAAATGACATAGGAGCATCTAAAGCTCATGAGAAATACAGGATTAGAGTTTTTTTTTTAATATTCCAACTTAGAACCTCCATAGAAATAGAGTTGGTCTGAGTTGTGGTTCTGAGTCTCTTTAGTGAGGTTGATGTTATTTCATTCTAAATAATGTTGTTTACAGCGCCGCCTCCCACTGAATATGTGGTTGAGATTGAGATTGACACAGTGGATGCAGCAGTGCTTAATCAGCTGAGAACTCTTCTGAAGAACCTCAGTTTACCCTTTGGAATAAGTGACGATCAGATCACTGAACTCAACATCACTACAGGTAACTGTCCTCTCTGTCTGTGCTCAGACTCACTGCTATAAAATGTCACACATCTTATCATGTATTTTATAGCAGTTAAACGCTTAAGTGTTGTAATTTGAATGCTTTGTTTTTATTTAGATACTTTTCATTCAATCTTTTGTTCATTTACCCAGAATTGCACAAAATAATGATTTAATATTTTTAAAATTATTTTATTTATTTGTATTTTCATTTATTTGTTCGTATTTGTATTTTGTTGAAACTTAACTGGAGCAAGAAATGGAAGAGTCCAGTTTTTCTCCTCTTTTAAGTCATTTTCTGTATTTCCTTTAATTCACAGTGTGTCTTTTGAATAATACTGGATACCAGTGCCGGTGTGAGGATCAGTATTTCTGGCCGTGTAACAAGTGCGCAGCGTATGGACCCTGTGACAACATTAATAATGTCACATGTGGATGCATCAGAGCCGTTCCAAATGATGGACAGTTCTGCCAACCAATGACAGAGCTGGCCAGTATGTATCATCTTTAATATAAAAATGATGGGCATTGGTGTAAGATTAGATTTTTCTTAGAAGTGTGAAATATCTTTATAATTTTTCCCTGCTTTGTAGAAGTTTGAGATTTTTGACCAGTTTAAAAAGCAACACAGTACAGTGATCATTGAAAAAGAATTACTGAGTGTTGACTGTTGTTGAGTTATTATATTTTATTCTTAATGTAATTTTGTTGTTGTTGTTTTATAGATATCACAGTATGTCCAACTCCAGGTAAATAAAAGCATTTGTACAATATCAGTCAGCTTACAATCTATCTTATCTAGACTTATAGCACTTCTTTTATTACTCAAACCTATCAAAGCATGTGTAGAGCCTGTTTTAAATCTGTGCAAAAGACCAAACACTACACCAGAAATTAGATTTATGAAGAGTATTGTGCTCTGAACAGTTTTGTGCTTTAATCAGTTAATCATGAACACACTGGTTGCACGGGCAAGAATGATAATGACCCAACAAAATGTTTCAGCAATTAAAAATGTGATTCTCTAATATAGATGCTTTAATTTTATTTTTATCTTTATTTTCATTTCTGTCTCTTTGTTGAATCTTTTGGTACTTTTCCCACAATTATACAAAACAGTTATTAAATTACAAATTAATTTCTTCATTTATTAATTCATTTACTTTTTAGAATTTAAATCATTACAAACAACCTATGTTGAATAATTAATTGTTATTTGCTTTTATGTGTTAATTTTATACCCTAAAAGGTACTAAAATGACATAGGAGCATCTAAAGCTCATGAGAAATACAGGATTAGAGTTTTTTTAAAATATTCCAACTTAGAACCTCCATAGAAATAGAGTTGGTCTGAGTTGTGGTTCTGAGTCTCTTTAGTGAGGTTGATGTTATTTCATTCTAAATAATGTTGTTTACAGCGCCGCCTCCCACTGAATATGTGGTTGAGATTGAGATTGACACAGTGGATGCAGCAGTGCTTAATCAGCTGAGAACTCTTCTGAAGAACCTCAGTTTACCCTTTGGAATAAGTGACGATCAGATCACTGAACTCAACATCACTACAGGTAACTGTCCTCTCTGTCTGTGCTCAGACTCACTGCTATAAAATGTCACACATCTTATCATGTATTTTATAGCAGTTAAACGCTTAAGTGTTGTAATTTGAATGCTTTGTTTTTATTTAGATACTTTTCATTCAATCTTTTGTTCATTTACCCAGAATTGCACAAAATAATGATTTAATATTTTAAAAATTATTTTATTTATTTGTATTTTCATTTATTTGTTTGTATTTGTATTTTGTTGAAACTTAACTGGAGCAAGAAATGTAAGAGTCCAGTTTTTCTCCTCTTTTAAGTCATTTTCTGTATTTCCTTTAATTCACAGTGTGTCTTTTGAATAATACTGGATACCAGTGCCGGTGTGAGGATCAGTATTTCTGGCCGTGTAACAAGTGCGCAGCGTATGGACCCTGTGACAACATTAATAATGTCACATGTGGATGCATCAGAGCCGTTCCAAATGATGGACAGTTCTGCCAACCAATGACAGAGCTGGCCAGTATGTATCATCTTTAATATAAAAATGATGGGCATTGGTGTAAGATTAGATTTTTCTTAGAAGTGTGAAATATCTTTATAATTTTTCCCTGCTTTGTAGAAGTTTGAGATTTTTGACCAGTTTAAAAAGCAACACAGTACAGTGATCATTGAAAAAGAATTACTGAGTGTTGACTGTTGTTGAGTTATTATATTTTATTCTTAATGTAATTTTGTTGTTGTTGTTTTATAGATATCACAGTATGTCCAACTCCAGGTAAATAAAAGCATTTGTACAATATCAGTCAGCTTACAATCTATCTTATCTAGACTTATAGCACTTCTTTTATTACTCAAACCTATCAAAGCATGTGTAGAGCCTGTTTTAAATCTGTGCAAAAGACCAAACACTACACCAGAAATTAGATTTATGAAGAGTATTGTGCTCTGAACAGTTTTGTGCTTTAATCAGTTAATCATGAACACACTGGTTGCACGGGCAAGAATGATAATGACCCAACAAAATGTTTCAGCAATTAAAAATGTGATTCTCTAATATAGATGCTTTAATTTTATTTTTATCTTTATTTTCATTTCTGTCTGTTTGTTGAATCTTTTGGTACTTTTCCCACAATTATACAAAACAGTTATTAAATTACAAATTAATTTCTTCATTTATTAATTCATTTACTTTTTAGAATTTAAATCATTACAAACAACCTATGTTGAATAATTAATTGTTATTTGCTTTTATGTGTTAATTTTATACCCTAAAAGGTACTAAAATGACATAGGAGCATCTAAAGCTCATGAGAAATACAGGATTAGAGTTTTTTTAAAATATTCCAACTTAGAACCTCCATAGAAATAGAGTTGGTCTGAGTTGTGGTTCTGAGTCTCTTTAGTGAGGTTGATGTTATTTCATTCTAAATAATGTTGTTTACAGCGCCGCCTCCCACTGAATATGTGGTTGAGATTGAGATTGACACAGTGGATGCAGCAGTGCTTAATCAGCTGAGAACTCTTCTGAAGAACCTCAGTTTACCCTTTGGAATAAGTGACGATCAGATCACTGAACTCAACATCACTACAGGTAACTGTCCTCTCTGTCTGTGCTCAGACTCACTGCTATAAAATGTCACACATCTTATCATGTATTTTATAGCAGTTAAACGCTTAAGTGTTGTAATTTGAATGCTTTGTTTTTATTTAGATACTTTTCATTCAATCTTTTGTTCATTTACCCAGAATTGCACAAAATAATGATTTAATATTTTAAAAATTATTTTATTTATTTGTATTTTCATTTATTTGTTTGTATTTGTATTTTGTTGAAACTTAACTGGAGCAAGAAATGGAAGAGTCCAGTTTTTCTCCTCTTTTAAGTCATTTTCTGTATTTCCTTTAATTCACAGTGTGTCTTTTGAATAATACTGGATACCAGTGCCGGTGTGAGGATCAGTATTTCTGGCCGTGTAACAAGTGCGCAGCGTATGGACCCTGTGACAACATTAATAATGTCACATGTGGATGCATCAGAGCCGTTCCAAATGATGGACAGTTCTGCCAACCAATGACAGAGCTGGCCAGTATGTATCATCTTTAATATAAAAATGATGGGCATTGGTGTAAGATTAGATTTTTCTTAGAAGTGTGAAATATCTTTATAATTTTTCCCTGCTTTGTAGAAGTTTGAGATTTTTGACCAGTTTAAAAAGCAACACAGTACAGTGATCATTGAAAAAGAATTACTGAGTGTTGACTGTTGTTGAGTTATTATATTTTATTCTTAATGTAATTTTGTTGTTGTTGTTTTATAGATATCACAGTATGTCCAACTCCAGGTAAATAAAAGCATTTGTACAATATCAGTCAGCTTACAATCTATCTTATCTAGACTTATAGCACTTCTTTTATTACTCAAACCTATCAAAGCATGTGTAGAGCCTGTTTTAAATCTGTGCAAAAGACCAAACACTACACCAGAAATTAGATTTATGAAGAGTATTGTGCTCTGAACAGTTTTGTGCTTTAATCAGTTAATCATGAACACACTGGTTGCACGGGCAAGAATGATAATGACCCAACAAAATGTTTCAGCAATTAAAAATGTGATTCTCTAATATAGATGCTTTAATTTTATTTTTATCTTTATTTTCATTTCTGTCTGTTTGTTGAATCTTTTGGTACTTTTCCCACAATTATACAAAACAGTTATTAAATTACAAATTAATTTCTTCATTTATTAATTCATTTACTTTTTAGAATTTAAATCATTACAAACAACCTATGTTGAATAATTAATTGTTATTTGCTTTTATGTGTTAATTTTATACCCTAAAAGGTACTAAAATGACATAGGAGCATCTAAAGCTCATGAGAAATACAGGATTAGAGTTTTTTTAAAATATTCCAACTTAGAACCTCCATAGAAATAGAGTTGGTCTGAGTTGTGGTTCTGAGTCTCTTTAGTGAGGTTGATGTTATTTCATTCTAAATAATGTTGTTTACAGCGCCGCCTCCCACTGAATATGTGGTTGAGATTGAGATTGACACAGTGGATGCAGCAGTGCTTAATCAGCTGAGAACTCTTCTGAAGAACCTCAGTTTACCCTTTGGAATAAGTGACGATCAGATCACTGAACTCAACATCACTACAGGTAACTGTCCTCTCTGTCTGTGCTCAGACTCACTGCTATAAAATGTCACACATCTTATCATGTATTTTATAGCAGTTAAACGCTTAAGTGTTGTAATTTGAATGCTTTGTTTTTATTTAGATACTTTTCATTCAATCTTTTGTTCATTTACCCAGAATTGCACAAAATAATGATTTAATATTTTAAAAATTATTTTATTTATTTGTATTTTCATTTATTTGTTTGTATTTGTATTTTGTTGAAACTTAACTGGAGCAAGAAATGGAAGAGTCCAGTTTTTCTCCTCTTTTAAGTCATTTTCTGTATTTCCTTTAATTCACAGTGTGTCTTTTGAATAATACTGGATACCAGTGCCGGTGTGAGGATCAGTATTTCTGGCCGTGTAACAAGTGCGCAGCGTATGGACCCTGTGACAACATTAATAATGTCACATGTGGATGCATCAGAGCCGTTCCAAATGATGGACAGTTCTGCCAACCAATGACAGAGCTGGCCAGTATGTATCATCTTTAATATAAAAATGATGGGCATTGGTGTAAGATTAGATTTTTCTTAGAAGTGTGAAATATCTTTATAATTTTTCCCTGCTTTGTAGAAGTTTGAGATTTTTGACCAGTTTAAAAAGCAACACAGTACAGTGATCATTGAAAAAGAATTACTGAGTGTTGACTGTTGTTGAGTTATTATATTTTATTCTTAATGTAATTTTGTTGTTGTTGTTTTATAGATATCACAGTATGTCCAACTCCAGGTAAATAAAAGCATTTGTACAATATCAGTCAGCTTACAATCTATCTTATCTAGACTTATAGCACTTCTTTTATTACTCAAACCTATCAAAGCATGTGTAGAGCCTGTTTTAAATCTGTGCAAAAGACCAAACACTACACCAGAAAATTTTACATTTTTACATGTAAGAATGAAGTAAATTCTTACAAGAGTTAAATTAAACTGATGTGTTCATTAAACTGTAGTGTTTTCAAATCCCACAGATTGTTATTCAGATGCAATAGCGTACAGGCTACGGGGATTTGACTATTTTGATGAGGGTTTCTTTACCTGGGGATCAGGACCCCCGTGGGAATTTTAAGCCAAAAAATGGGGTGTACTGTGAAATAGATTAAGAAGCACTTATTTAGGCATATTATGTTTATAAAATATGTTTTCAGATCATAAATAAAAGATCTGTTCATTTTTTTTTCTTTAATGAAGACATGGACGAATGTACTGTGATTCCTGGAGTGTGTGGTCCAAATGCAAACTGCACCAATACTGTAGGAAGCTACAGTTGTTCATGCCTGACTGGATATAATGTTACAAATACAACTATTCCTCTCAGTGTCAGCAACCCATGCAGAGGTATGTGTTGGTCAGTGCTGTTATCTAAGGCTAACATTGTAATCTACACCCCATGGCTCACAAGGCCTCGAAATTAAAATACTTACTATTTTTGTTATTATTAGTCCATTTCACAGTCAGCTGCACTACAATCCCCAGCATATATATATATATATATATATATATACACACAGACACACACACACACATATATAATATATCATGTCTGTGTATATAATATCCTACACTCCACTTACTATATAGGTGCACTTTGTAGTTCTACAGTTACAGACTGTAGTCCATCTGTTTCTCTGATACTCTGTTAGCCCCCTTTTACCCTGTTCTTCAGTGGGCAGGACCCCTATGGGCCCTCAGAGAGCAGGTACTGTTTGGGTGGTAGATCATTCTCAGCACTGCAGTAACACTCCTGCCTTGTCAGTCCACCCTCTAGATGTAAAGTCAGAGACGATAGCTCATCTGCTGCTGCACAGTTTGTGTTGGTCATCCTCTAGTCCTTCACAAGTCGCTGCACCCCAGGAAGCTGTTAACTGAATATTTTTTATTGGTGGACTATTCTTAGTCCAGCAGTGACACTAAGCTGTTTATAAACTCCAGCAGCACTCAGGTCAACCACTGAAAGGGCCATATTAAAAAATCTGAACAAATCTGTGGTCCAGCTGTTTTTTTTATTTGATTTTTATGCTGGGAATTGTAGTGCAGCTCATTGTGAAATAGAATTAATTAATAGAAAATTTTAAATCATTTTGAAGGCCAAATAGGATTGTGCCACAGGCCTGACTTTGCCCCCAGACCTTATGTTTGACACATGGGATCTATGAAAAAGAAAAAAAGTCTAGAAAAAAAATCTGTTTTAATAGACAGCGGCAAAAAACTTCATTGTTTGTTTGCTTGGTTAAATCAAGATGTGAATGAATGTATGGAGATTCCTGAAGTGTGTGGGCCAAATGCAAACTGCACCAATGTTGCTGGAAACTACAGCTGCACATGCCTGAGAGGATATAATATGACATATCCTAACTCTCCTATTAGTGGGAGCAATCCATGTAGAGGTGCTTTTAAAAATCTTTTCTTTTAGAATCTTGGAGTACTGGCAGTAATTGCCTATGATAGTAATACTTCTCAAGCATTATCCATCTCATACAAAACAGGGCTACACAAGAAATGTCCGGAATGATACTAATAAGTGGTACTACAAAACTTTACAGCTGTCATTTCTTAAACATTTCTAAAATTATGTCTAACATGCGGCTTGATTTGGAGTAAGAGAAGTAAGTAAATTAGTACAGCATCGAGTACACCATAAATAAAGGCCAATATTTAAAAGTGCCTTTGTTTTTTTTTGTTTTTTTTTTTACTTTCTTTAATCAAGATGTGGATGAATGTACTGAGATTCCTGGAGTGTGTGGTCCAAATGCAAACTGCACCAATGCTGCTGGAAACTACAGCTGCACATGCCTGAGAGGATATAATGTGACAGATCCCTACTTTCCTATTAATATGAGCAACCCCTGCAGAGGTACGTTTGAAAATCTGTGCTTTTATGTTTGAGTGTTGGCATTAATTACCTATGACAGCAATGTTTTTCAACTGTTCTATAAGACTGTAGATGTTCATTAGTGTGAGAATAGTTAGATTATCTTTGACATTGATTTGGATAAATGGGTTTGAGAAAATAGCAGGTGTTAGTACACCATTCAGTGTACTACAAGTGAAGTTTTAGTAATTTAAGGTTGACCCTCTAGATTATACACTGAAATAAATTGTGTAAAATAGACCATGTTTAAATGTCTTTGTTCTGTTACTTGCTTTAATCAAGATGTGGATGAATGTACTGAGATTCCTGGTGTGTGTGGACCAAATGCAAACTGCACCAACGCTGTTGGAAACTACAGCTGCACATGCCTGAGAGGATACACTGTGACAAATCTATCCTTTCCTATCAATGTTGGCAACCCATGCAGAGGTATGTTTGTCAACCAGTGCTTTTTCCAATCTTTCACAATATTTTTTGCAATATGACGTATTTGTGTATGAAATGTGTATAAAAAAAAAAAAAACTGGATTATTGCGACTGGAGCACAGTCCTTGCACTGGCCCTCTAGGGGACATGCTCCCTCAAAGGAAAAATGTGTACAGTTTAAAGTTAAATGTATGAATCCTTTGCAAATTAACCCTTGTGTGGTGTTGATGTACTCAGTGGTCTGGTGGACCTGCCACATTATTATTTTTTAAATCAATACAGCCATATCCTTTTATGTAGAAATATCAGATGTTTGAAACATTTAAGTGTCCGGTGTAGGGTTCTCCTTTAGCAGCTGTAGCCAGTCAGCAGCCAGTCAATGTTGTCCACCCTCACAGACAGAGACACACACACACAGACACACACACACACACAAACAGCAGGGCATTTAGGAGGAAAACAGAGTGAAGGACACGGTACCTCCACACTTTTACTCTCCGTAAGTTCAGCCCAACACCGCATGTGTAATGTGTAAACACACAAGAGTTCAGAGCATTAAGAAATTAGATTTATGAAGAGTATTGTGCTCTGAACAGTTTTGTGCTTTAATCAATTAATCATGAACACACTGGTTGCACGGGCAAGAATGATGATGACCCAACAAAATGTTCATACCCACGTAGCATAATAAAGGACTTCAACAGTTTATAAATGGTCAAAAAAACAAACAAAGAGCAAAAAAAGATTAGTGCATAAATTTCAGCCTTCAAATAAATTAAACAGAAGCTAAAAGCAAAGCCATCTGTCCCCCAAAAAGCACAGCTATCTGTCCCAAAAAAACAACCACTTAAATTGTATTCAGGCTCTTCAACATAAAAGTCTGCAAACAATGTCGTGGACCCTTACTAGGGCCGCAATGTATGCCCTTCGTACCTAGATTTAGACCACCTCCGTGAAGTGTTGGTTAACCCAAGTATGCACTGTGCTATTATCCCCTAGCTCACTGCTAAGAGACGCTAGTGGGCCTGGTAGACGGAGCGAAGCTGTGCTGTAGCGCTGCACAATTAATTGAAAAGTAATCAAAAACGACATTCAGAACCTCTAACTCACATAATCTTGCCAGTTATTTTGATTTTTAACATTTCTGTTAATCCTTTCCCCACTCTGTGTCTTCATGTACTGTCCCCTCAAAAACTTACAACCACGTGTGTTGTCACGTGATTCCGCCACGTACAGTCTGCTACATGGCAGCTAAGGTTACGTTCACGCACCAGGTAAAAAGTGGCCCAAATCAGATTTTCTCACCAAATACGATATTTTTGTTTGGACATGCACAAAAGAACAATGCTGAAGGCTTAGGGAGAGGAGGGTGGCAGACTGCTAGTGAGAGATTTACTTTGCTGAAACAATGGGGCAAAGCACAACATTATGTTATGAATGAACTGAATGAATGAATACAGAACCACTGGCCAACTGTGCTTGCACACAGAGGAATTCAACCTCTCCCTTTTACCCATCCGTGCAGTGAAACACGCACATACATGCACACTAGTGAACACACACACTAGGGGGCAGTAAGCACACTTGCTCAGGGCATTGGGCAGCCCTATCCACAGCGCCTCATGGGATCGAACCAGTGACCTTCCCTAACCTTCGGCCCACGACTGCCCACACTTATTATGATCAGTGTAAAATATTTTTGATACATAATAAAACTAGGGCAGTCTGAGCCAGATTGGACCAACTAAATCAGAGGTGTCTAATCGTGTTCACAATGGGACAGTGTGTCTGCAGGTATTCATTCCAGCAAAGCAGGAGTAGACAAGACCATTCCTTTGAAAACGGAGCCCAACTGATTTAACAAGTGTAGTCTGCAACCACACTGACCCTTTGTGGATAACAGTAGACACCCCTGATATAGATAACAGACTTGAATAAACACTGATTAATAGATAATGTTTAAAAGTCTTTTTGGTTTTTCACTTTCATAAATCAGGCTGTGGATGAATCTGCTGGGTTTCCTGAAATGTGTGATCCACTGTTCATAATGTGATGAATCTGTATGTTCCTATTAATGTGAGCACTCCATGTAGAGGAACATTTGAAAATCAGTTTGTACCAATTTGAGATATAGACAGTGATGTACTATGACAGTTATGCTCAAAATAACTTCATCGCCTCCTACTGTTTTTTCTTGACATTAGCGTAATTTGGTGAGTAATTCTGTAAAGACTGTTGGTGTTCATTAGTGCGAGAGTGGGTAAATTTAGATTGTTTCAGATAATGGGCTGTAGAAATTCACAGGTTAGTACAGCATCCAGTGTTTTTATAAGTAAAGGCTTTCATTTGAGTTGGAGCTGCTAGATTACAAACTGTTTAATAGAAAATCAAGTGTCTGTATTTACAATTTTTATTTCATGAAGATGTGGATGAATGTATCGCGATTCCTGAAGTGTGTGGACCAAATGCAAACTTTTGAACCTGTGGATTACAGACTGCATTGAACACTGTTTAATGCTCAATGTTCAAAAGTCTCTTTGTTTTGTCACTTTCTTTAATCAAGATGTGGATGAATGCATTGAGATTCCTAATGTGTGTGGCCCAAATGCAATCTGCACCAATGCTGCAGGAAGCTACACTTGCATGTGCCTGAATGGATATAATCATATATATATATAATCATATATAATCTGTTCTTTCAATAAAATTGAGTTGTCAGATTTGAAATGTTTGATCAATGTAATCTTTTTTGAGTAAAACTCAACATCTTTTTCTTTG
Organism: Pygocentrus nattereri; assembly: GCF_015220715.1. Lineage (NCBI taxonomy): Eukaryota > Metazoa > Chordata > Actinopteri > Characiformes > Serrasalmidae > Pygocentrus > Pygocentrus nattereri. Next base: position 23,092,512 of record NC_051214.1, read on the forward strand.
GCTCCTGGCATCATTTATTTGCACATATTTTACTTTTTACGTTTTAGTCACCCTCTTCATGCTGTGTCTCACCCTGCCCTTCTTTTCCTTTGGTGTACATATTTCTTATACTTCATATTTAACATGAATTAAATATTAATCACTTTGATCTTTTAGATGTGGATGAATGTGTTTCTGCACCATCTGTATGTGGATTAAACTCCAGCTGCAACAACACAGTAGGAGGATACAGTTGCTTTTGCTGGGATGGATTTACTGCTACAAACTCAAGTCTAGCCGTCAACATTACGAACCCGTGTATAGGTAAGTTATTATGTTTTATTTAAAACAAAAAAGTTTTAAAGATTAAAATAGCCTCATCAGTGCCTTGTCTATTAGTTTTACATTTATTTTATGGTTCGATTGGTTCATACATTGTGAAAACTGAAAGGCTCTAATTTGCTATGTGTATACTTTATTTTTAAAGATCCTTGAGACTGCCCATACACAGCCACAATCTAAATCTATATAATATGCATTATTATAAAGTACAATGTTAGTACAATGCACAGCTACTTTATGTATCATTAACTTATAAAATCGAAAAAAAAATTGTGGCATGTGCAAAAGTTTGGACACTTTCTGGGATAGAGTTTTAGAACTTGGGTCAAAGATTCTCATTAGAAATTATCAGCTGATGATAAATTTCAGACTGTAGTAAATTCTCTGACACTTCAAACCTTGTTAAGCTACGTTCACATTACAAGTCTCATTCCTCAAATCCGATTTTTCACTCCAATCCGATCTCTCTGACAAGATGGCTCACTCTCGTTTAGGTAAGTGATTCAAGTCGGTCATTAATCTGAACGAACTGGCATCCTGAAATAACCCGCATGTGCACATCCTACTCAGCAACGTCATAAGAACAAATTGTGTGTGTCACGTGCATCATCAGCAAACAGACCAGCAAACAGTAAGAACCAGCCTTCCCTGTGAAGATAATTAACAGTAAATAGCTTTCAGCTGTTCATTATTAGAGCGAGACGAAGGTGAAAAGCCTGGGATGTGTTTATTTTCCATCGTTTACAGGCTTTAACTTCTGTTTGGTGCAGCTGCCAGAGTAATGCTGAATGATGGCGTATGCACAGTGGGGAAAAAAGCACATGAATTCCGATCTGAGCATCACATTATGGTCGCATGCCCATGAATCGGATACGTATCCGATCTAGGACCACATATGAAAATGGCTCAAATCGGATTTGAAAAGATTGGATTTCGTGTCCAAACAGACCTGAAAATATCAGATCTGGGTCACATTAGGGTACACATTAGGATTTTTGCCACTTCAACCTGGTAATGTGAACGTAGCCTTAAACATGCAGTGCATGCAACACAGCCCAAAATATTGTAGCTCTAGAAGAACTAAATGAAAAGAAAGACTCCTAGCTGGCTACAAAAACTGTTTGCAAGCTGTGATGTCTGTCATGGGGCGGGGTGTTATTGAACACTGATATAGTAGGGTTATAATTAGGGCAATTACTGTTTGAATTTTAATTTTAAAATAAAAAAAATGTAAATTTAAAATTAGTCAAATACATATGAACCTTGCAATAACATTTGCAAATCAATGTTATTTGCTTTAATCATTTGTAGATGTTATGTTTTTAATTCTTTTTATATTAACAATTAACAAAACATGTTTATTTGGTCAGGGCCCATAGGCCTGTGTATAAGTTTATATATATATATTGAGTATTGTACAACATTGTGAACACAAACACTGAAGTCGGCTGCATTTTGCTCCTTGTGTACTAACGCATGCCTTGATGTTCAGTTTAAAACCCAAAGTTTGAGTGTCTTTAGTCAAATTACATGTTTGTTTTTTCTTAAATGAGTTAACTTTTACAGAAAACTCAGCTCTGCACATTTTAATTCAAAAACACTGTTTTTTTGCTAAATTTCGAAATTAAAATGTCAGTTAATAAACTTGAATATTATTAACTCTAAATGTATTTTAAATTTTAGTGATCATTTCCTCCTCTCCTTGGATCACCACCTTATCGTGGTGGAGGGGTTTCCGTGCTTGAATGATCTTAGGAGCTATGTTGTCTGGAGCAAAAGCTCCTGGTAGGGTCTCCCATGGCAAACTGGTCCTAGGTGACAGGTCAGACAAAGTGTGATCCATAATAACCCCTATGAAGACACAAAAGCAGGACTTGTGTACCCTGCCCGGAACAGGGTTACCGGGGCCCCACCCTGGAGCCAGGCCTGGGGGAGGGGCTCGCCAGCGAGCGTCTGGTGGCCGGGCATTTACTCATGGTGCCCGGCCGGGCCCAGCCCGAAGGAGTTACATGAGTCCCCCCTCCCATCGACCCACCACCAATGGGAGGGGCAGTAGTAGGGGTTCGGTGCGTTGTGGATCGGGCAGTGTCCAAAGGCGTGGGCCTTGGCGTTCTGATCCTCGGTTGCTGAAATTGGCTTTTGGAACTTGGAACGTTACCTCACTGGCGGGGAAAGAGCCTGAGTTGGTGCGCGAGGTTGAGAGATACCGGCTAGATATAGTCGGGCTCACCTCAACACACAGCTTGGGATCTGGGTCCAATCTCCTTGAGAGGGGCTGGACTTTATTCTTTTCTGGAGTTGCCCATGGTGAGAGGCGGCGGGCAGGTGTGGGCTTTCTCATAGCCCCTCGACTCGGTGCCTGTATGTTGGGGTTTTCTCCGGTGGACGAGAGGGTAGCTTCCCTACGCCTTCGGGTTGGGGAACGGGTCCTGACTGTTGTCTGTGCTTATGCACCGAACAGCAGTTCAGAGTACCCAGCCTTCTTAGAGTCCTTGGGAAGGGTGCTTGAAGGTGCTCCTCCTGGAGACTCTATTGTCCTACTGGGGGACTTCAATGCTCACGTGGGCAATGACAGTGAGACCTGGAGGGGTGTGATTGGGAGGAATGGCCTCTCTGATCTGAACCCGAGTGGTGTTCAGTTTTTGGACTTCTGCGCAAACCACAGTTTGTCCATCACGAACACCATGTTTGAACACAAGGATGTCCATAAGTGCACATGGCACCAGGACACCCTAGGCCGCAGTTCAATGATTGACTTTGTAGTCGTGTCATCGGACTTGCGGCCATGTGTTTTGGACACTCGGGTAAAGAGAGGAGCTGAGCTGTCAACTGATCACCACCTGGTGGTGAGTTGGATCAGGTGGTGGGGGAAGATGCCGGTCAGACCAGGCAAGCCCAAACGTATAGTGAGGGTTTGCTGGGAACGTCTAGCAGAAGAACCTGTCAGATTGATCTTCAACTCACACCTCCGTCAGAACTTTGACCAGATATCGGGGGAGGTGGGGGACATTGACTCAGAATGGGCCATGTTCCGTTCCTCCATTGCTGAAGCGGCTGACTGTAGCTGTGGCCGTAAGGTAGTTGGTGCCTGTCGGGGCGGTAATCCTCGAACCCGTTGGTGGACACCCCAGGTGAGAGATGCCATCAAGCTGAAGAAGGAGTCCTACCGGGCATGGTTGGCCTGTGGGACACCAGAGGCAGCTGGCAGGTATCGACAGGCCAAGCGATCTGCGGCTTCAGTTGTCGCCAAGGCAAAAACCCGTGTATGGGAGGAGTTTGGTGAGGCCTTGGAAAGTGACTTTAAGTCGGCTCCGAAAAGATTCTGGCAAACCGTCAGGCGACTCAGAAGGGGAAAGCAGTGTGCCACTAGCACTGTATATAGTGGAGATGGTGTGCTGCTGACTTCGACTGAAGACGTCATTGGGCGGTGGAAGGAGTACTTTGAGGACCTTCTCAATCCCACCGACACGTTCTCCAGTGAGGAGGCTGAGTCTGGGGACATGGGAATAGGCTTGTCCATTACTGAGGCCGAAGTCGCTAAGGTAGTTAAGAAGCTCCTTGGTGGCAAGGCTCCAGGGGTGGATGAGATCCGCCCTGAGTTCCTCAAGGCTCTGGATGTTGTGGGGCTGTCTTGGCTGACACGCCTTTTCAACATTGCGTGGACATCGGGGGCGGTGCCACTGGATTGGCAGACTGGGGTGGTGGTGCCTCTTTTTAAAAAAGGGGACCGGAGGGTGTGTTCCAACTACAGGGGAATCACACTCCTCAGCCTCCCTGGCAAGGTCTATGCAGGGGTACTGGAGAAGAGAGTCCGGCTTATAGTCGAACCTCGGATCCAGGAGGAACAGTGCGGGTTCCGCCCTGGTCGTGGAACACTGGACCAACTCTTCACCCTCTCCAGGATTCTGGAGGGTTCATGGGAGTTTGCCCAACCAGTCCACATGTGCTTTGTGGATCTGGAGAAGGCATTCGACTGTGTTCCCCGGGGTATTCTGTGGGAGGTGCTTCGGGAGTACGGGGTACATGGCTCTTTGCTACGAGCCATTCAGGCCCTGTACAAACAAAGCAGGAGTTTGGTTCGCATGGCCGGCAGTAAGTCAGACTCGTTCCCAGTGAGAGTTGGACTCCGTCAGGGCTGCCCTTTGTCACCGATTCTATTCATAATTTTTATGGATAGAATTTCTAGGCGCAGTCAAGGGATGGAGGGTGTCTGGTTTGGTGACCTCAGGGTCACATCGCTGCTGTTTGCAGATGATGTGGTCCTATTGGGGACATCAGGCCGCGAACTTCAGCTTTCGCTGGATCGGTTTGCAGCCGAGTGTGAAGCGGCTGGGATGAGAATCAGTACCTCTAAATCCGAGACCATGGTTCTCAGGCGGAAAAGGGTGGAGAGCCCTCTCTGGGTCGGGGATAGGCTCTTGCCTCAAGTGGAGGAGTTCAAGTATCTCGGGGTCTTGTTCACGAGTGATGGTACAAGGGAGCGGGAGATTGACAGGCGGATTGGTGCTGGGTCAGCAGTGATGCGGGCTCTTTACCGGTCTGTTGTGGTAAAGAAAGAGCTGAGCCATAAGGCAAGGCTCTCGATTTACCGGTCGATCTACGTTCCCACCCTCACCTATGGTCATGAGCTTTGGGTAATGACCGAAAGAATAAGATCGCGAATACAAGCGGCCGAAATGAGTTTCCTCCGCAGGGTGTCTGGACTCTCCCTGAGAGATAGGGTGAGAAGTTCAGTCATCCGGGAGGGACTCGGAGTAGAGCCGCTGCTTCTTCACGTCGAGAGGAGCCAGCTGAGGTGGTTCGGGCATCTGGTTAGGATGCCTCCTGGACGCCTCCCTCGGGAGGTGTCACAGGCGAGTCCACCCGGGAGGAGACCCCGGGGAAGACCCAGGACACGCTGGCGCGACTATATCGCCCAGCTGGCCTGGGAGCGCCTCGGAATCCCCCTTGGAGAGCTTGTGGAAGTGGCTGGGGAAAGGGAGGTCTGGGCTTCATTGCTTAGGATGCTGCCCCCGCGACCCGAACCCCGGAGAAGCGGAAGATAATGGATGGATGGATGGATGGGTGATCATTTCCTCTGCCAGTGCATAATATCTGCTGATAGACACAGTTACAAGACAAAACCTCTGTATTTATTTCACAGATGTGGATGAATGTCTGTCCACTCCATCTGTTTGCGGTCCAAACTCTACCTGCACCAACACAATAGGAGGATACAATTGCTCATGCTGGCTTGGATTTACTGCTACAAACTCAAATCTTACTGTAAACATTACTAACCCTTGTACAGGTGAGTTGTTAAATATCAGTTTAATATTTTGCTGTTAAACATAGAAATGTTTGTTTTCTTTACACTCCATTAATGTATTCATATGTGGAAACATACAGTATGTGATCCAAAATTTGCCTAGAATATATTTCACTGGATTCTGACAATATGCAAAGAACCATAACAAACTAGAAGCAGAAGCCAAAATATAATGTTCTGTCTCAAGGATCCCTGTGGGTGTCACTCCCACCTGCAAGGCAATAAACACACCCAGGAGTAACAAACACCCGCATGCTATATACACATCTTCAGTCTCTGTATAAACCGAGCTAATACCAAGCTAATTGAATTAAGCAAAGGATCAGTCTGACTTTTCTTTTTCTTTGGTTCTTTATGAAAGGTGGTAATCCAGCATTGGTATTGTTAGTAGGCCCCAATATGGCAGTTGAAGAACAGAAGTGCTGCGTAGTCCACAAATGTCTTTATGATTGAATAACTGACATGATGGTTTAAGTCCTTGCTGTAAGCAGCAGAAAAGATCTATTAAAAAAACTCCTGTGAGAACAAAGCCGCTATTCACACAGGTCAAAGAGTTGCATCAGGCAAACAACTAGCAAACATTAATAGACAAAAAAAAACCCACAGCCAAAAGTTCCACAGCCAAAGGCAGTCGCAACCAGAATTATCATCCAGCTGAAATAACATGCATACAGCATTTTTTTTTACTTCCATCAGGCTTAAAAACAACGTTTACACTTAGTGTTTACTTTCCAAATGCTAGTTTGCACAGGAAAAGGCTTGGGACGCTGTGATGGTGGTCCTTTACTCTTGTGGTCCTTTCTTATCTCTTACATGTCTCTACGGGACTGAACTGTGCATAAACCTGTATATTGCTGTTGTCGGTAGAAAGCCTTGTATCTCCATTTTTGACGTTTTTCAGTTTTTGACATAATTTGAAAATACCTGTAAATTTCATGATGACTGGCCTAAAAGAAATGACCCAGAATTACTTGCAAAATGTCTGGTTCCATTCACTTACATTAACAGTAAAGGGTGTGTTTTTCTTCTCCTGTAAAGTTACCATTTTGGAAATACAAGTTTTTTTTTCTGAGAACAGCGGTATGTAGTCTTGTGTGGCTTCAAATCAAATTCATTTGTAGCACTTTTTACAACTTATCTAAGGGGTAACATTTCCTACCAAAAGCTAAACTGAACAAGTGAGTTTTCGGCCAAGATTTGAAGATTGTGACCGTGTCTAATGCCCGGACATTTTCTGTAAGATCATTCCAGAGTTTGGGGGCTTTATAAAAAAAGTCTTCCCCCATCCCCCAGCTGCAGCCTTATGAATTCTAGGAACTATTAATAAGGCAGCACTCTATGATGTGAGTAATCATGGTGGCTCGTAATAGGAAATAAGGTCTTGCAGGTACTCAGGAGCGAGCCCATGTAGGGCTTTATACGTCAATATAAGAATTTTGTAATTAATAAGGAATCTGGCAGGCAGCCAGCCAATGAAGTGATGATAGAACTGGACTGACATGATACAATTTTCTAGTTTTAATTAGGACCCTGGCCACAGCATTTTGAAATAGTTGAAGTTTGCTTTAATTCCTGCTGGTGCATGCTGATAGTAGTGTGTTACAATAGTCTAGCTTTGAAGTAATAAAGACATTTACTGATGTTTCTGCATCATGCAGGGATAGGGCATTTCTTATCTTGGTAATGTTGCAAAGATGTACAAAAGCTGTCCTAGTGATGCTGCCTATGTGCTGATCGAATGATACATTTGAATCAATTATGATACAAAGATTTTTGCTGCTGAACAAAGTAAGAGGATAAAGTTGCTCTTGCTGGATTGTATTCACTGCAATAAGCTCAAAACATCAGTGCTATTATCCCTCACATAGATAAGATATGAAATAAATCTGCTCAAGTGATTTTAAGTTCAATAAGAAAAATGCTTGTTTCAATATGTTTCAGCATTTTCTGTTGAATTAGCGATGTGCGAGTTTGAGACACCTGCAGTATTTCGTCATTATCCAAACACTTATGCTGTAAACTGACTGAAAACTTGAACTCGAAACTGAAAATATTAAATAATAAAATGAATCTCCTAAAAGACTAATTTTCAAACGTGATCACATCTGTGTACTTATTTTGCAGATGTGGATGAGTGTCTGTTCACACCATCACCTTGTGGTTCACACTCCACCTGCAACAACACAGTGGGAGGATACAGCTGCTCTTGCCGGGATGGATTTGCTGTTCCCAATGCAAATCTAAATGTCGGCATTAGTAACCCTTGCATTGGTAAGATATTAAATGCCAGTTTAATGTTGCTGTTGAATTTAAAAATATATTTATTTATGGCATTTGGCTGACGCTCTTATCCAGAGCGACTTACAATTTGATCATTTTTACATAGGTAGGCCAAGGTGGTGTTAGGAGTCTTGCCCAAGGACTGTTATTGGTATAGTGTAGGGTGTTTGCCCAGGTGGGGATTGAACCCCACTCTACAGTGTAGAAGGCAGAGGTGTTAACCACTACACTATCCCAACCACCACCACAGAAAATAGAATGTTTTTTATATCATCTTTAAATCAAGACACATATTAATGTGAAGAAAGTTCAACAGTGTGTGATCTGCTTGCTTGAAATTCTCTTCAACGGATTTTGTAAATGTGCAAATTCAAGAAGTATAATGTACAGACAGAAATTTGAATAAGTTGTCTATTATTCTCACTCTGAGGTGATGCGTCTGCGCGTTCGCCATGTTTGAGCGGTCAACTTGATCAACTTGCACTGGACCTACGAAATAAAAAATTTGAAGAAATGTTAGTTACACAGCTGCTTTTGTCTGTGTCAACCTTCCAGCTGTTCAGTGTTTCTTGAACTTCTTTGCTTTCTGTAGTTCCAGTGTGTTGCTTGGTGTTGATTTCTGTATAGTTAATGTGCACGAGGACATGACTTGTGAAGAAGGATATGAATTTGAAGTGGAACAGCACAGGCATACTGTCATTATTCAGGCCACCACTCATTGCCTGTAACAGTTGTACTCGTCTGGGAAGTCAAAGTGTTCCCAATCAGGACATGAGTGTGAATTCATGTCAATTTTTTTCATAAGCACCCTTTGTCCATCAGCTATTTTATACAACAAGGCTAGTCAGCTGTCCAAGGCAGAAAGCTGAAGTTAGCTTACTATTCAGATTTTCCTCCAGTGTCTGAGTGGAAATGCTGTGCCATTTAAGTTGGAACGGAAAATTTGGATAAGCTGGAAAATAAGATGTTATCTTAAGCTGCGTCTAAGGGGGGGTAAACAAGATTTTTTTTTCAGTTCATAATTCAAATTTCCAAAAACATGAGCTGCGTTAAATAAAACTATAGAAACAATTTCTAGTATAATACATCTAACATGAAACCTACCTATAGTTGATTGTCTCACGGACCCTGTAGCAGGAAAAAAATTATATCATTGTGAAACGCAATGCTGCACAATAATAATTTTTTCATTCATTGCCCTTTTTCATAATCATTTGAGACCAACATCGTAAACAGCTGTACACACAATAATGCAGACTTGTTTCCACTCATCAAAGCCTCACTGATGCAATTTTACAGTAAAGGCTTAAATTTGGGTGGATAAACCTGTGCATGAAACTTGTAGCTTAAGCTACTTTTATTTCACATCTTCATTAGCACCAGAGGCTAATTTTGGCATTGTGAGAATGATAAACAACCAGCAATTCAAGCTGCATTGTGGCAATTTTGGAGGACAAAGACCTAAATCTGAATGGGTGGAATCGAGTGACTAGTGCTGGAGTGACAGAAAGAACATATATGACTATTAAAGATGCAGCAAGTTTTTGTATTTGCTCTGTATCATCTGTTCAAACATAGAGACAATGTGCAGGGGCGTAGGGACAGGAAGGGGTTTTACATAGTAGCAAGGGGGCAAATACAGTTTGTTTAATTGTGCAGATTCCTAGATCTTTAAGTTAATAGTGAGTGCTGTTGCTCACATGTAGTAGCTATTTGGGCATAATAATTATAATGCAAAAAAACAACTAATTGTTTCTCAACATACTTATGTGTGTTAATTATTGACCTTAGAGGTGCTTGATGGTTTAGAAATAACAGAATGCTATATGTGTTACAGTTGGCTCTATATTTACTGGCATGGGTAAAAAAAGGTAATGGTGTTTATAGTGAATTAGTTCAGTCTCACACTGAAAATATTGTCAAAATATCTGTGCTTTATTACTTTTCAAAGGATGTGTAATTTTCCTTTATATTTACATGGTCTGAAAATGTACTTTACCACCATTACGCTGTGAAAACAAAAAATATTAACCAAATAATCATATTTCTCTTTTAGATATAGATGAATGTCTGTTTGCACCATCTGTATGTGGATTAAACTCCATGTGCAACAACACAGTAGGAGGATACAGTTGCTCTTGCTGGACTGGATTCACTGCAGTAAACTCAAGTCTAGGTGTCAGTGTTAATAACTCCTGTGTAGGTGAGAGTCTAAATGTTGGTATTGTGTTTTGTTGACGGTTAGTGTTTCAATGATAAATCACTCTTCCAATACTGAAAATATGTTGGTGCAAGAATCACAGGTCATTGTCATTACAGATGTGGAGGAATGTTTGTCTGAACCGTCCATTTGTGGTCCAAACTCCACCTGCATCAACACAGTAGGAGGATACAGCTGCTCTTGCCGGTCTGGATTTAACATAACCAACTCAAGTCTAAGCATCAGTGTTAATAACTCTTGTAGTGGTAAGCTGGTTTTGTGTTGTTAGATGAAGCTTTATGACTGCTAACAGTGAAAATGAGCAACTTTACAAAAAAAGAATTGTTTATCAATTTTTGCAGATGTGGATGAATGTCTGTTAACTCCATCTGTATGTGGTCCAAACTCCACCTGCATCAACACAGTAGGAGGATACAATTGCTTTTGCTGGAATGGATTTACTGCTACACACTCAAGTCTAAGGGTTAACATTAGTAACCCTTGTAGGGGTAAGTCATCAAGCTTTAGGTTCAGTAATGTCAAAGGCCTTTCAGGTTTTATGGATGAAAACACACGTAATATCGACAATGCGTGCTTGTAAAATGTACTTAAACATATAATAAATTAAATCAATGTGTTTCACAGATGTAGATGAATGTCTATCTACACTATCTACATGTGGATCAAATTCCAACTGCGCTAATACAGCAGGAGGATACAGTTGCTCTTGCTGGACTGGATTTACTGCAACCAGCTTAAACTTAACCATCAGCATTATTAACCCATGTATAGGTAAGTGATCTTGCCTAAAACATTTCAGATTTGAAAGATGGAGACTCTGCTAGTCAAGTTGTTCCACACTAAACTCACCCTACCTTGCCTTTATGGGCCTGATTTGTGCACTGAGGCTCAGTCATGCTGGAAGAGAAAATGTTCTTCCCAATCCAGACTCATCCATCATACTGACAAACAGAGAAGCGTGATTTGTCCGTTTCTGCTGCTCCACAATCCGGTGACGGAGTGATTTACACAACTCCATCCAACACTTGGGATTATGTTTGGTGATGTAAGGCTTTCATGCAGCTGCTAAACCATCAAAACCCATGCCATGAAGCTCCTGGCGCAGTTTTTGTGCTGACGTTATTGCTAGAGGAGGTTCAGACATTTGCAGTTATTGAGTCACAGAGCATCGCTGACTTTTATGCACTAAGCTCCTCAGTACTCGGTGATCTGTTGTGTAACTTTACATGGTCTGAAACATCATGCCTAAATTGCTGAGCTTTCTAAATGCTTCCACTATTCAATAATACCACTCACAGTTTATCCAGGAATGTCTACAAAGGAAGAAATTTTGCCAACTGACTTGTTGCAATGGTGGCATTCTGCACACTCAGATTCAGTGAGCTCCTTAGAATGTCCTGTTCTTTTACAAATGTATCTAAAGGCAGGCTGCCTGATTTAATACACCTGTGGCAATGAGACTGAATAAAACACCGGAATTAAATGATTAAGAGGTGTGTCCCAATACTTTTGTCCCTATAATGTGTCACATTTTATGACCAATTAATGCAGAAAACAAGAAAAATGTTTCAAATATTTTTTACTTTCAACTGTTCAATGACTTTTTTCCATGTTTAAAGTATTTTGAAAATAGAGGAGAACATTTTTAAATTATAAACACTGCTGTAATTATCCATTTACACCCACTTTAAGTGGTTATCATCGTCAACTTTGATCTTCATTTTTGAAATTTTTTAGACCTTTTATAACTTATGTAATACAGCTTTCTCAGTCTGTATGTAGTCATGGTATTTATCTCTCTGAGCACATCTAAAACTTACGTTGCACTGCACTAGCATGCAGAATTAATTTGATACATTTATGTGCAACCCAATTTATTTTTATGTTATTGAAAACATTGACTCCAAACATCTGAACAGTAGTTCCCACCAGCGTCAACATAGTAGGAGGCGGCAATTACCCTTGACTAAATAGAGTAACTACAAGAAACTGAAGTGAAAGTGTAACACTGACGCCTGTATGTTGTTATTGAATAGTGGTTTATTGTTTCACTGAAATTATTTGAAATTATTTTGATTGAAACTGCTGATGAAAGAAAACAAGATAAACTTTTACTTTCTCTCACAGATATAGATGAATGTGCGCTTGAACCAGCTATTTGTGGTCCACACTCCATCTGCACCAACACTATAGGAGGATACAACTGCTCTTGCACGGGAGGATTTACTGAAACAAACTCAAGTCTGATGATTAGCGTTAATAACACTTGTAGAGGCAAGTACCTACATATAAATGTTCTGTCACACTGAAGTCTTTTCCACTGTCAGTTAATACTAGAAATATGCTCATATTAAAATTCTAAGAAGGGAAAATCTTTCATTGCAGATGTGGATGAATGTCTATTTACACCATCTATATGTGGTCCAAACTCCACCTGCATCAACACAATTGGAGGACACAACTGCTCCTGCTGGAGGGGATTTACTGCAACCAATGCAAATCTGCTTGTCAGCGTTAGTAACCCATGTACTGGTAAGATATTAAGTGACAGTTCAGTGTTCCGCCCTAATGTTTTCATATTCATACATATTTCATACATATTTTCAAACTCTCCCTAACTCAACATCATTGGACAGTTAGCTCTACATGCTTGGCAGAAAACACTAACAGCCAGATCTGTTATGTCAGCTAATAGATGGCTGCACTGGCTAGCGATTTGCTCCACTCACAAAGATGAAATCGCTCTTTTGTTGGTTTTAAGCTGTTTTTTATTTATTAATATTACTTCACAAATTGATAAGTCATTCAGATTTGTTCCATCAATTCATTTAAGTGAGTTGTACCCTATAGAATCCTCTAGAATTGTGTACAAAATAGTCATTAGAATAGTTTCTGACAGGAATTTCATACATTTGATAACAAGCTCCAGTTGTTGCTCGCAGTACTTTCACATCAAGTTTACTGCTGCCTTTTCTTAAACACATATGTATGTTGCTGTCCTGAAACTAAGTAGAGAGAAGATCAGTTCTTCTGTGAAGACTATAAGCGTAGGCCAATAGAAGTGTGAGAATAGTTAGACAGATTAGATCTAAAGATGCTGATTGTTTCAGATCATCGTGTTCTACAACATCCACTGTGTTACAAGTAAAGATATTTGAGACTGATCTACTTTATGTAGTGGAAGAAATCCTATTTAATAGACAATGATTAAAAAGTGTCTTCCTTTGCTGACTTTTCTTTTCATCAAGATGTGGATGAATGTACTGGGATTCCTGGAGTGTGTGGACCAAATTCAAACTGCACCAATGTTATAGGAAACTACAGTTGCACATGCTTGAGTGGATACAATGTAACAAATTCATTTATGCCTATCAATATCAGCAACCCATGCAGAGGTACGTTCATCAATCGATACTTTTACCATCCCTGAGTATTTGCACTTAACGCTAGTTTTTTCAAGGATCGTTTAGACCATATAAAACATAGTATGTTTTCAGATGCTATAGTTGTTGCTCAAAAGCATTTGTAGTACATTTTCCTGCTGTGTCATCTTAAACACTGTGTTTAAAAGTAGGTAACCCTTTCTTTTACAGTCCCCTAAGTTCTAGGCATTAACCAGATAGGTGTGAGGTCCAAACTAGTGATCACATTCTTTGTCTATTAGTGTGAGGTTAGATTATCTCTCACCTCCAGCTGGATTCTGATACATGGGTTCTAGAAAATCTCAAAAGTTAGTACACCATCCACTGGTTTACAAATAAAAGCCATCATTTTGTTTGATCCTCTAGATCATGGACTGCAATAAATACTGTTTAATAGACAATGTTTAAAATTCTCTGTGTTTTTATCAATTTCTTTAATCAAGATGTGGATGAATGTACTGAGATTCCTGATGTGTGTGGTCCACATGCAAACTGCACCAATGCTGTTGGAAACTACAGCTGCACCTGTCTGATTGGATATAATGTGACAGATCAATACTTTCCCATCAACATCAGCAACCCATGTAGAGGTACCTTTGCCAGTCTTTCTACAATTGTCTTTCTGTGTCAGCAATAATATTTGACGGTAATATTTTCTAAACGCTTTAGTACCATGTAAAACAGTACACATGATGTCACTGGGATGGTTCCTGAGAAACAAGAAATTTCAAGATTGTATGATATAAAATATTGCAGTTGTTCATATAGATACTTTCATTTTACAAATACTCCGCTGTCTCTTAAATGTTAAAACGTGCAAGTGCTGAAAGAAATAACTTGTAAAAAGGTGAATTCGTCTGTGACAACTCCAAGTATAAGCCGCCATATTTGTGCAGTAGACTACATTTGGTGTTGCGCTTATTTTAGATGTACGTGTTGTAGAAAATGACACAAAGTGCACGTTATTACAAATAAAGGTCGTCACTTGCATTGAAACCTCTATATTATGGACTAGAATAAAGACAGTTTAACAGACAATATTTAAAAGTCTCTGTTCTTTATTTTCTTTAACGAAGATGTGGATGAATGTACTGAGATTCCAGGAGTGTGTGGTCCAAATGCAAACTGCACCAATGCTGTTGGAAACTACAGCTGTACATGCCTGATGGGATATAATGTGACAAATCTGCTCATGCCTATTAATAGCAGCAATCCATGCAGAGGTAGGTTTTAAGATCAGCATTGTTATCATTGAGTTTTGGCAGTAGTTGTCTATGATATTAATACTTTACATGCATTATTCATCCCATATAAAAGGGTCCACAATGTGTCTTTGGTATGATACTTCAACAACAATATCTTCCAAACTTTCATACTATAATGCAGTTCTTGCTCGAAATACATTGATATTACAAGTTTAGAAGATACAAGTTTGTATCCTCTGTTGGTCTGCTGCATCAGTCAGTAATCCAGTCCTTGGCTCAGAAGATGCTTGAATGACTTGTAATATTAAGTGAATTTCAGCATCGTGTCTGACGATGACATATTTAAGCATAAGTGTATGGGATACATATAAGAGAAAAATGACTTGAGCAATTTAGAGATGAAATTGGTTTTACCAGGCCCAGAGAAGCCAAAGGACGCTTCCCCTTATATATCTTATTAGTTTGTGGTTAGAAAGTTCAATTCTGCTTTTTCCTATTTTGAAAAATAAAAAATCGACTTTCTTTACTTGTTTAACATGGTTCTGATTAGAAGTGAATGGATGTGACAGAATAATAAGCCACTGTTAATCTCAGGATTCCTTAAGCATCTAAAATGATTGTATTTGCTTTTTTTAATCAAGATGTGGATGAATGTACTGAGATTCCTGAAGTGTGTGGTCCAAATTCAAACTGCAGCAATGCTGTTGGAAACTACAGCTGCACATGCCTGAGAGGATATAATGTGACTAATCCATACTTTCCTATCAGCATCAGCAACCCATGCAGAGGTGTTTGACAGTGATTTTTTGATTATTTAGTTTTGGCAGACATAGATGACTATGTTTTTGGCATATTATTAAATTAAAAAGGGATACACAACATGCCATGCAAAGTAATCGGTCAAGATTTTATTATTAAGTCTTTAGTCAAATTACATGTTTGTTTTTTGTTAAATGAGTTAACTTTTACAGAAAACTCAGCTCTGCACATTTTAATCCACAAACAGTGCCAGTGACAGTGCATAATATCTGCTGATAGACACAGTTACAAGACAAAACCTCTGTATTTATTTCACAGATGTGGATGAATGTCTGTCCACTCCGTCTGTTTGCGGTCCAAACTCCACCTGCACCAACACAATAGGAGGATACAATTGCTCATGCTGGCTTGGATTTACTGCAACAAACTCAAATCTTACTGTGAACATTACTAACCCTTGTACAGGTGAGTTGTTAAATATCAGTTTAATATTTTGCTGTTAAACATAGAAATGTTTGTTTTCTTTACACTCCATTAATGTATTCATATGTGGAAACATACAGTATGTGATCCAAAATTCGCCTAGAATATATTTCACTGGATTCTGACAATATGCAAAGAACCATAACAAACTAGAAGCAGAAGCCAAAATATAATGTTCTGTCTCAAGGATCCCTGTGGGTTTCACTCCCACCTGCAAGGCAATAAACACACCCAGCAGTAACAAACACCCGCATGCTATATACACATCTTCAGTCTCTGTATAAACTGAGCTAATTCCAAGCTAATTGAATTAAGCAAAGGATCAGTCTGACTTTTCTTTTTCTTTTGTTCTTTATGAAAGGTGGTAATCCAGCATTGGTATTGTTAGTAGGCCCCAATATGGCAGTTGAAGAACAGAAGTGCTGCGTAGTCCACAAATGTCTTTATGATTGAATAACTGCCATGATGGTTCAAGTCCTTGCTGTAAGCAGCAGAAAAGATCTATTAAAAAAACTCCTGTGAGAACAAAGCCGCTATTCACACAGGTCAAAGAGTTGCATCAGGCAAACAACCAGCAAACATTAATAGACCAGAAAAACAACAGCAAAGTGCCACAGCCAAAGGCACTCCTAACCAGAATTATCATCCAGCTGCAATAACATGCATGCAGCATTTTTTTTTACTTCCATCAGGCTTAAAAACAACGTTTACACTTAGTGTTTACTTTCCAAATGGTAGTTTGCACCGGAAAAGGCTTGGGACGCTGTGATGGTGGTCCTTTACTCTTGTGGTCCTTTCTTCTCTTTTACAAGTATGTGAGAGTCAAGTCTGTAGGGGACTGAACTGTGCCTGAACCCGTATATCTCTGTTGTTGGATGAAAATCTTGCATCTCCATTTTTGATGTTTTTTTTTATTTTTGACATACTTTGAAAATGCCTGTAGATTTCATGATGAATGGACTATAAGAAATGACCCAGAATTACTTGGAAAAATGTCTGGTTCCATTCACTTACATTAACAGTAAAGTGTGTTGTGTTTTTCTTCTCCTGTAAAGTTACCATTTTGGAAATACAAGTTTTTTTTTCTGAGAACAGCGGTATGTAGTCTTGTGTGGCTTTTTACTCCTGTAAAAAAAAAAGTTACCGTTTTGGAGCTACGAGGTTTTCTTCTGACCATAGCAATATGTAGCCTTGTGTGGCTACAAACTATCAGTTTAATATTTAGCAAAAAGACATTTATCGCACAGATATGGATGAATGTCTCTCTGCACTGTGTGTGGAACATTAAACTCCACCTGCTCCAACACAATAGGCGCATGCATTTGCTCTTTCTGGATTGGATTCACTGCAACACACTCAAAACACCCATTTATCCCTCACATACATAAAATACTAAACTTAAAAAATAAAACCTGCTCAAGTGATTTTAAGTTCAATAAGAAAAATGCTTGTTTGAATATGATAAAGCATTTTCTGTTGAATTAGCGATGTGCGAGTTTATTGAGACACCTGCAGTATTTCGTCATTATCCAAACACTTATGCTGTAAACTGACTGAAAACTTGAACTCGAAACTGAAAATATTATATAATAAAATGAATCTCCTAAAAGACTAATTTTCAAACGTTGTGATCACATCTGTGTACTTATTTTGCAGATGTGGATGAGTGTCTGTTCACACCATCACCTTGTGGTTCACACTCCACCTGC
The DNA here is from genome assembly GCF_015220715.1 of Pygocentrus nattereri. NCBI lineage: Eukaryota > Metazoa > Chordata > Actinopteri > Characiformes > Serrasalmidae > Pygocentrus > Pygocentrus nattereri. The sequence continues at coordinate 23,110,220 of NC_051214.1, forward strand.
AACAACACAGTGGGAGGATACAGCTGCTCTTGCCGGGATGGATTTGCTGTTCCCAATGCAAATCTAAATGTCGGCATTAGTAACCCTTGCATTGGTAAGATATTAAATGCCAGTTTAATGTCTTGCTGTTAAATTTAAAAATAGTGTTTTTAATACCATCTTTAAATCAAAACACATATTAATGTGAAGAAAGTTCAACAGTGTGTGATCTGCTTGCTTGAAATTCTCTTCAATGGATTCTGTAAATGTGCAAATTCAAGAAGTATAATGTACACTTACAAACACAAATTTGAATATGTTTTCTGTTGTCAATCTGAGGTGATCTTTCTTTTTTTAACTTCTTTGCTTTCTGTAGTTCCAGTGTGTTGCTTGATGTTGATTTCTGTATACTTAATGTGCACGAGGACATGATTTCTGAAGAAGCATATGAATTTGAGTTGGAACAGCACAGGCATACTGTCATTATTCAGGCCACCACTCATTGCCTGTAACAGTTGTACTCGTCTGGGAAGTCAAAGTGTTCCCAATCAGGACATGAGTGTGAATTCATGTCAATTTTTTTCATAAGCACACTTTGTCCATCAGCTATTTTATACAACAAGGCTAATCAGCTGTCCAAGGCAGAAAGCTGAAGTTAGCTTACAATTAAAATTTTCCTCCAGTGTCTGAGTGGAACTTCTTTGCCATTGAAGTTGCAACGTAAAATTCCGATAAGCAGGCAAATAAGATGCTATCTTAAGCTGCGTCTAAGGTGGGCTAACCAAGACAGATTTTTATTTCAGTTCATAAAAAGTCCTAGAAACATCATCATCATCGTTGTTAACCGCTTAATCCAGATAGGGTCGCGGTAGCAGTTGGGAGAGCAGAGAATCCCAGCTGACCCTGTCCCCCGCAACTTCCTCCAGCTCATTTCCAGGGACCCCAAGCCGCTCCCAGGCCAACTAGAAGATGTAATCCCTCCAGTGGGTCCTAGGATGACCCCGGGGCCTTATCGCCCGGTAGGCCGTGCCTGGTACACCCCCAGCGGGAGGCATCCAGGGGGTTATCCGAATCAGATGCCTAAACCGCCTCAGCTGGTTCCTCTCAATGCGGAGGAGTAGCGGCTGTACTTCCAGCTTCTCCTGGATGGCCGAGCTTCTCACCCTGTCAAATAGAGTGTAGCCTGTCACCCTGCGAAGAAACCTAATTTCTGCCACTTGTATTTGCGATCTCATTCTTTTGGTCATTACCCACAGCTCATGACCATAGGTGAGGGTCGGGATATAGACCGACTGCTAAACAGAGAGCTTTGCCTTGTGGCTCAGCTCCCTCTTCACCACTACAGTCCGGTATGGTGACCGCATTACTGCTGCTGCCTGTCCCAGCCTGCGGCCAATCTCACGATCCCTCTTCCCATCACTCGTGAACAAAACCCCAAGATATTTAAACTCCTCCACCTGGGGCAAGTCCTTTCCCCTTACCTGGAGTGGGCATGCCATCCTTTTCCAGCTAAGGCCATGGACATAGATTTGGAGGTGCTGATCCGCATACCAACCGCTTCACACTCAGCTGCAAACCGCTCCAGTGAGCGCTGGAAGCATCCATGTGATTCAGCCAAAAGAACAAAATTGTCTGCAAATAGCAGAGACACCATCCTCCGGCCTCCACACATAATGCCCTCCTGACCTTGGCTATGACTTCACACCCTGTCCATGAATATCATGAACAGGAGTGGAGACAGGGCAGAACCCTGCAGGAGCCCAACGCTAATACTGAAAGAGTCCGACTTAATGCTGAGTTTATGAACACAGCTCTCACTCCGGGAGTACAGAGATCAAATGGCCTGGAGTAGTAGCTTATACTCCCGATGGACCTTCCACAAGATATCTCGGGGAACCCGGTCGTAAGCCATACCCCACATACCCCCTTGCCCCCTTTTTTAAAAATGGGGACCACCACCCCGCTCTGTCAGTCCAAGGGTACTGTTCCTGAGGTCCATGCAATATTGCAGAGGTGTGTCAGCCACGACAGCCCCACAATATCCAAAGTCTTAAGCATCTAACGACGAATCTCATCCACCCCCAGTGCCTTGCCACTGAAGAGCTTGCCAACTACCTTAGTGACCTCCACCAGGAAAATGGAGCTTGACATGCAAGAGGCCTCTGGCCCTGACTCCTATGAGGGAGGCATGTCTCCCGGATTAACAAGTTCTTTAAAGTGCTCTTTCCACCAACCGACAATATCCTCATTTGAAGCCAGTTTCTCCACCCTTGCCGAATACAGTTTGGGCACAGCCACCCCGACCACTCCTGAGACGTCGGGCAGTGGTTCAGAGCCTCCTTGAAGCCGACCTCTCTTTACCCGAGTGTCCAGAACATACTGTCCCAAGTTAGATGAAAGAAAACAAAGTCTGAAAGGATTTGTTATGGACAATCCATGCCTGGCACAGAAGCCCAATAACAATTCACCATTCGGGTTTAGATCGGGCAGGCTGTTCTTCCCGATCACGCCTTTCCAGGTCTCCCAGTCATTGCCAACATGAGCACCCCTTTGGACTACCGCTATGGAGTCTGTGGGCGGGACCCTTTCCAGAACCCCGCCCACTTGCTCCAAGAATGCCAAATACTCTGACCTGTTGTTTACTGCATAAGCACACACAACAGTCAGAGTATTCCTTTCTGCAATTCTAATTCGCATTGAGGCAACCCTCTCGTCCACCCGGACAAACTCCAACTGCACGGCCGCCAGTCAGGGACTCGTGAGTATCTTGACTCCCGCCTGCTGCCTCTCACCCTGTGTAACCCCTGAGTAGGAGAGGGACTGACCCCTATCAAGCTAATTTCTGCCACAAGGGCCTAGGCCACCGAGGGCCCCCTGCAATCTCCCACTGCCTGTGCAGCACTGCACTACTCCCCCCATGCGGGCCCACATGGTCCTCCCACGTTACCTCTTCGGGCTGGTCCCAGTGGGTTACGTGTGTTGCCTGGCCACCAGTCGCTCGCCAGGAGACACTACCCCCCAGGCCTGGCTCCAGGGGTAGTTCCAGGTGCCCCTTTCCCAGGCAGGGTACACAGTATTCTGCACCCATTTTTCATGGTGGGTTTTTTGGATCGTGTTAGTCTGGGTCTTCAGTCCGGACCTGTTCACCCTACGAGACCCTCCTAGGAGCATATTGCTCCTGACGACTTGGCTCTGAAGATCCCTAAACCACACAAGCCCTTCCGCCACGACAAGGCCCCAATCCAGGAAGGGAGAAACATCATGAGCTGTGCTACATAAAACTATAGGAACAATTTCTAGTATCATGCATCTAACATGAAACCTAATTATTTGATTGTCTCATGGTCCCTGTAGCAGGAAAAAAAATTAAAGCATCATTGCGAAACACGATGCTGCACAATAATAATTTTTTCATTCATTGTCCTTTTTCATAATCATTGCAGGCCAACATCATAAACAGCTGTACACACAATAATGCAGACTTGTTTCTTCTCATCAAAGCCTCACTGACGCAAGTTTAGAGTAAAGGCTCGAATTTAGGTGGAAAACCTGTGCATGAAACTTTTATTTCATATCTTCATTAGCACCAGAGGCTAATTTTGGCATTGTGAGAAGGATAAACAACCAGCAATTAAAGGTCACTACACCGTGGCAATTTTGGAGGACAAAGACCTAAGTCTGAATGGGTGGAATCGAGAGACTAGTGCTGGAGTGACAGAAAGAACATATATGACTATTAAAGATGCAGCAAGTTTTTGTATCTGCTCTGTATCATCTGTTCAAACATAGAGACAATGTGCAGGGGCATAGGGACAGGAAGGGGCTTTACATAGTAGCAAGGGGGCAAATACAGTTTGTTTAATTGTGCAGATTCGTAGATCTTTACATTCTTAATGAGTGCTGATGTTCATGGATGTTTCTCTGTCATATACAGTGGGGAAAAAAAGTATTTAGTCAGTCACCGATTGTGCAAGTTCTCCCACTTAAAAAGATGAGAGAGGCCTGTAATTGACATCATAGGTAGACCTCAACTATGAGAGACAAAATGAGGAAAAAAAAATTAGAAAATCACATTGTCTGATTTTTTAAGAATTTACTTGCAAATAATGGTGGAAAAAATAAGTATTTGGTCAATAACAAAAGTTCATCTCAATACTTTGTTATATATTCTTTGTTGGCAATAACAGAGGTCAAATGTTTTCTGTAAGTCTTTACAAGGTAAATGTTTTGGCACATACCGCTGCTGGTATGTTGGCCCGTTCCTCCATGCAGAGCAGTGATGTTTTGGGGCTGTCGGTGGGCAACACAGACTTTCAACTCCCTCCAAAGGTTTTCTTTTTTTTTTTTTTTTGAACTTTATTTATAGAATTTCTTTGAAAGACAGAACAAGAAAAAACAAACCCTTTTGATCCCGCCCTACCCCCCCAAAGCAACACATAACACATTGTAAAGAGGTGTATAAAAAGTGCACACATACAGACAAATATAATATGAATCTCCCACATCTATAAGTAATTGTCACAAGCATATATCCACATAGTTATCCATCCATCCATCCATCCATCCATTATCTTCCGCTTGTCCGGGGTTCGGGTCGCGGGGGCAGCATCCTAAGCAATGAAGCCCAGACCTCCCTTTCCCCAGCCACTTCCACCAGCTCTCCAAGGGGGATTCCGAGGCGCTCCCAGGCCAGCTGGGCGATATAGTCGCCCCGAGGGAGGCGTCCAGGAGGCATCCTAACCAGATGCCCGAACCACCTCAGCTGGCTCCTCTCGACGTGAAGAAGCAGCGGCTCTACTCCTAGTCCCTCCCGGATGACTGAACTTCTCACCCTATCTCTAAGGGAGAGTCCAGACACCCTGCGGAGGAAACTCATTTCGGCCGCTTGTATTCGCGATCTTATTCTTTCGGTCATTACCCAAAGCTCATGACCATAGGTGAGGGTGGGAACGTAGATCGACCAGTAAATCGAGAGCCTTGCCTTATGGCTCAGCTCTTTCTTTACCACAACAGACCGGTAAAGAGCCCACATCACTCCTGACCCAGCACCAATCCGCCTGTCAATCTCCTGCTCCCTTGTACCATCACTCGTGAACAAGACCCCGAGATACTTGAACTCCTCCACTTGAGGCAAGAGCCTATCCCCGACCCAGAGAGGGCTCTCCACCCTTTTCCGCCTGAGAACCATGGTCTCGGATTTAGAGGTACTGATTCTCATCCCAGCCGCTTCACACTCGGCTGCAAACCGATCCAGCGAAAGCTGAAGTTCGTGGCCTGATGTCCCCAATAGGACCACATCATCTGCAAACAGCAGTGATGTGACCCTGAGGTCACCAAACCGGACACCCTCCATCCCTTGACTGCGCCTAGAAATTCTATCCATAAAAATTATGAATAGAATCGGTGACAAAGGGCAGCCCTGACGGAGTCCAACTCTCACTGGGAACGAGACTTACTGCCGGCTATGCGAACCAAACTCCAGCTTTGCTTGTACAGGGCCTGAATGGCTCGTAGCAAAGAGCCATGTACCCCGTACTCCCGAAGCACCTCCCACAGAATACCCCGGGGAACACAGTCAAATGCCTTCTCCAGATCCACAAAGCACATGTGGACTGGTTGGGCAAACTCCCATGAACCCTCCAGAATCCTGGAGAGGGTGAAGAGTTGGTCCAGTGTTCCACGACCAGGGCGGAACCCGCACTGTTCCTCCTGGATCCGAGGTTCGACTATAAGCCGGACTCTCTTCTCCAGTACCCCTGCATAAACCTTGCCAGGGAGGCTGAGGAGTGTGATTCCCCTGTAGTTGGAACACACCCTCCGGTCCCCTTTTTTAAAAAGAGGCACCACCACCCCAGTCTGCCAATCCAGTGGCACCGCCCCCGATGTCCACGCAATGTTGAAAAGGCGTGTCAGCCAAGACAGCCCCACAACATCCAGAGCCTTGAGGAACTCAGGGCGGATCTCATCCACCCCTGGAGCCTTGCCACCAAGGAGCTTCTTAACTACCTTAGCGACTTCGGCCTCAGTAATGGACAAGCCTATTCCCATGTCCCCAGACTCAGCCTCCTCACTGGAGAATGTGTCGGTGGGATTGAGAAGGTCCTCAAAGTATTCCTTCCACCGCCCAATAAAATCTTCAGTCAAAGTCAGCAGCACACCATCTCCACTATATACAGTGCTAGTGGCACACTGCTTTCCCCTTCTGAGTCGCCTGACGGTTTGCCAGAATCTTTTCGGAGCCAACTTAAAGTCACTTTCCAAGGCCTCACCAAACTCCTCCCATACACGGGTTTTTGCCTTGGCAACAACTGAAGCCGCAGATCGCTTGGCCTGTCGATACCTGCCAGCTGCCTCTGGTGTCCCACAGGCCAACCATGCCCGGTAGGACTCCTTCTTCAGCTTGACGGCATCTCTCACCTGGGGTGTCCACCACCGGGTTCGAGGATTACCGCCCCGACAGGCACCAACTACCTTACGGCCACAGCTACAGTCAGCCGCTTCAGCAATGGAGGAACGGAACATGGCCCATTCTGAGTCAATGTCCCCCACCTCCCCCGATATCTGGTCAAAGTTCTGACGGAGGTGTGAGTTGAAGATCAATCTGACAGGTTCTTCTGCTAGACGTTCCCAGCAAACCCTCACTATGCGTTTGGGCTTGCCTGGTCTGACCGGCATCTTCCCCCACCACCTGATCCAACTCACCACCAGGTGGTGATCAGTTGACAGCTCAGCTCCTCTCTTTACCCGAGTGTCCAAAACACATGGCCGCAAGTCCGATGACACGACTACAAAGTCAATCATTGAACTGCGGCCTAGGGTGTCCTGGTGCCATGTGCACTTATGGACATCCTTGTGTTCAAACATGGTGTTCGTGATGGACAAACTGTGGTTTGCGCAGAAGTCCAAAAACTGAACACCACTCGGGTTCAGATCAGAGAGGCTATTCCTCCCAATCACACCCCTCCAGGTCTCACTGTCATTGCCCACGTGAGCGTTGAGAGAGTCCCCCAGTAGGACAATAGAGTCTCCAGGAGGAGCACTTTCAAGCACCCTTCCCAAGGACTCTAAGAAGGCTGGGTACTCTGAACTGCTGTTCGGTGCATAAGCACAGACAACAGTCAGGACCCGTTCCCCAACCCGAAGGCGTAGGGAAGCTACCCTCTCGTCCACCGGAGAAAACCCCAACATACAGGCACCGAGTCGAGGGGCTATGAGAAAGCCCACACCTGCCCGCCGCCTCTCACCATGGGCAACTCCAGAAAAGAATAAAGTCCAGCCCCTCTCAAGGAGATTGGACCCAGAGCCCAAGCTGTGTGTTGAGGTGAGCCCGACTATATCTAGCCGGTATCTCTCAACCTCGCGCACCAACTCAGGCTCCTTCCCCGCCAGTGAGGTAACGTTCCAAGTTCCAAAAGCCAGTTTCAGCAACCGAGGATCAGAACGCCAAGGCCCACGCCTTCGGACACTGCCCGATCCACAACGCACCAAACCCCTACTACTGCCCCTCCCATTGGTGGTGGGTCGATGGGAGGGTCCACATAGTTATATACATACAAAATAGTAATTATTATGGTTAAAAAAAAACAAAAAAAAAAAAAAAAAGGTCTGCACACGATAAATGCCCATTTTACCTGCTCTGTATTGTCTATGACCATAGACTATACGAAATTGTTAAACAAGCGACACTAGAATTTTTCGCCGTAACTGTATAAGTAGGAAAATTACTGTAGGGTGTATCAGGTTAGTGAAATGCTTTCTACAAATTCCATAAACGGGGTCCAGGTTTTAATAAATTTAGCCTCATCTCATATTCAGCCTCATTATATTTCATCTTCTCTAGTGGAATCATAGCCAGTACTTGCGTGACCCATTGTTTGAAGGAAGGGGGTTTCACTGATTTCCACCCTCGGAGAATCAGCCTCCGGGCCATTAATGTTGTGAAGGCTATAGCGTTAGACTGGAGAGCAGTAAGTTGTTCTTCTAGGGGGGACACCCCAAAAATCGCCATTGTGGGATTAGGATCCACTGTCCCCCCACATATATAGGAGACTGCTTCAAAGATCTTCTCCCAAAAATCTGTTAATAAATTGCATGACCAGAACATATGACCTAGTGTGGCTGGACTGTGATGGCATCTTGGACATCCCGGATTGATTCCGGGGAAGATTTTGGCTAGTTTTGCATTTGAATAATGTAATCTATGGGTAATTTTAAATTGAGTCCATGTCTAATGCAGAGGGAGGTGGTATGTATACGATTCAAGCTATGTTGCCAGGTCTCCTCAGAGAGCACTGTTCCTAAGTCCTTCTCCCAAGCTTGTTTCGTGGTCTCGCTATTAGGGTGGCTGATTTCTTGAATTAGTCTATATATTTTTGATATAGCTCCCTTACCCTGTGGATCTGATTCCAAGATGTGGTCGATTACATTTTTAGGTGGTGTGGAAGGGAAAGGGAGGTGTTTTTTTGCAAAACTACGCGCCTGGAGATATCTGAAAAAGTGGTTCTTAGGGATGTTGTGGTTTGTCTGCAATGTATCAAAGGAGGCAAATGTGCCCTCTAAATAGCAGTCACCAAAGAATATAAGTCCATTCCTGTGCCATAATTTAAAAGCTGTGTCTGTTTGGGACGGAGGGAACAGGTGATTATCTGTTAGCGGGAGGAAGACAGTAGCTTGGTTAAAGTGAAAGTGCTTTCTAAATTGGAACCATATTTTAAGAGAATTCTTAATGGTCGGGCCCAAATTGTGAGAGCTTAGGCCAGTAGGCAAGGCACAGCTTAAGAGAGAGATAGGGGAAAGATGTGGATTTGATGCAATTTCCATGGTCGCCCACATCGGGCCTTGGTTATATTTATGAACTGACATCCAGTAATTCAACTTAAAGATATTGGCAGCCCAGTAATAGAACAGAAAATTAGGTAAGCCCAGTCCCCCCCTGCCTCTGGGCACCTCCAAGTAGTTCCTTTTAATGCGTGGGTGAGAGTTGCTCCAGATAAATGTGGTGATGTAGCTATTTAGAGTGTTGAACCAGGATTTAGTTAACAGAATTGGGATCATTTGAAATAAGTATAAGAATCGTGGCAGAACTGTCATTTTAACTATATTTATTCGGCCTGCCAAAGAGATCGGAAGCCGTAAAGTCTTGTTTAGTACGCTCTAAAAGTGCCTTAAAATTGCGGTCATAGAGATCTTCATACAGTTGTGTAACATTAACACCCAAATAGGTAAAAGAGTAGCGTTCTAATTTAAAGGGGAATTTACTATAGTCAATGGATCTTGCTTGCTGGTTCATGGGGAAAAGTAAGCTTTTAGAGAAATTTAGTTTGTAGCCTGACAGTCTTCCAAATTGCTGGAGCATATCTATGAGCTTGGGAATAGAATGTAGAGGATCAGATAAAAACAATAAAAGATCATCGGCGTACAGTGATACTTTATGTATTGTTTGGTTCCTATTGACACCTACTATGTCTGGTTGGTTCCTTAATGCTATAGCCAGTGGCTCAATTGCAAGGTCGAATAGAAATGGGGAGAGGCCACATCCCTGACGAGTCCCTCTATTAAGTGGGAAGTATTCTGATCTTATAGAGTTTGTGCGAACACAGGCTGTCGGGGAGCAGTACAGAATTTTGATCCATGTAGTGAAAACTGTGCCGAAACCAAATTTGTCTAACACTGTGAACAAATAATTCCATTCGACCCGGTCGAAGGCTTTCTCTGCGTCTAGAGAAAGTATGACTTCCGGTTGACGGGATATCTGGGGAGAACGAAGTACATTGAGCAATCGTCGCATATTATAGAATGATTGCCTTCCCGGAATAAAGCCTGTTTGGTCAGGGTTAACAATCTTGGGTATTATGATTTCAAGTCGGCGTGAGAGTATCTTTGTAAGGATTTTGTAATCACAACATAGGAGACTAATGGGGCGGTATGAGCTGCAGTCTAATGGGTCCTTGCCTTTCTTCAATATGACTGTGATTGTTGCTTGAGTCATTGTAGGGGGTAACTTCTTTATTGCTATTATTTCTTTAAACAATCTGGAGAGAACGGCTGTCAATTTGGAAGAAAATGCTCTGTAGAATTCTAAGGGGAAGCCGTCAGGGCCGGGTGCCTTTCCACTCTGCATAGAGCTTATCGCTTGTAAGATTTCTTCTTCTGTTATGGGCGCATCTAATATATTTCGATCTTCTGTATTAATCCTTGGAATTTCTAAGGCATCAAGAAACGTTTGAGTGTCTGTTGTGTTTGAGGCCTGTGATGCATAAAGTTTAGTATAATACGACCTAAATTGATCATTAATAATTTGGGGATGTGTAGAAATGGAGTTGGGTGAAATACGAATTTCGGGGATTGCTCTGCATGCTGCTGTTTGTTTAAGTTGATGGCATAATAGCTTTCCTGCTCTTTCACCATGTTCATAATATTTCTGTTTTGTTTTTAATAATGTACGTTCAGTCTGTCTAATTGAAAGTGTGTTTAATTCTGTTTGCAACAATGCGCGTTCTTTAAATAATTCGGGTGTAGAATTAACTGCTAACCTTTTGTCAATGTCTGCTATTTGTTGAATTAATTCTGTGGAACGCTTGCTGCGTTCTTTTTTCTTGTGAGCAGCATATGAAATGATCTGTCCTCTCAGATAAGCTTTAAGCGATTCCCATATAGTTGTATTTGATACATCAGAGGTACTATTGGTCTCTAAGAAGAAGTCAATTTGGTCAGCTATGAATTTTTTAAATGAACTATATGTCAGCAATAAAGGATCGAGTTACCAAGATCGCTGAACGAAAAGGCTACCTGGAAACTTCACATCAATCTGAACTGGGGAGTGGTCCGAAATCACTATACTGTGATACTGACAGTTAGACACCCAAGATATAGCCCTATGGTCGATCAAATAATAGTCGATTCTTGAATATGAGTGGTGGACTGGCGAAAAGAAGGAAAACTGCCTAGCAGAAGGGTTGGCGTGTCTCCAAGGGTCAAACAACTTATAGAATTGCATGAGCGACAGTATCTTAGCAGCTGATTTAGAGACAGATCTGCCTGGGCTAGGGCTGGATCTGTCCAATCTTGGCTGTAGTACACAATTGAAATCTCCCCCTAGTATTAGCAGATGTAGGTTGAGGTCAGGGAGTTTCTCCACAAAACGAGAAAAAAACTCAGGGTTGTCCCAGTTGGGACCATAGACATTGGCTAACACCACAAGATTGCCAAATAGTTTGCCTGATACAATCTGCCGTTGTTATCCGGAATTACGTTGGTGGGTACAAATGGAACCTCCTTCTTTATTAATATTGCAGTTCCCCTCGACCTGTCTCCATAGTTAGAGTGAAATATTTGCTCAATCCAGCCTTTCTTTAGCTTAACGTGTTCGCCGGTCCGAAGATGAGTCTCCTGTAGGGATATAATATCTGGACTCAGTGACTTTAAATGTGTGAAAACCCTGCTGCGCTTAATGGGATGCTGAATCCCTTTAATGTTCCAGCTAATGAATCTAATTGAACCTAAACTATTAGCCATAATCTTAAAGTATTATAAATGGATATAGTTGTATAGTCAAGTTGGATAATACGAGGTAGAGCACTAAGTGCATTCAAAAAAAGTGTGCAGACAGAATAATAATTAACAATGAACAGAAAATAACAGAAAAAAATTTAAAAAGGTTGCTTTGGGACCCTCAGCTGACCTGTATTAAACTCCCAGGTCGCCCCAGCCTCACCTAACTAAACCCACACATAAAGTATCTAGGTGGGCTACTCTTAGAACGTTCACAAAGGCTATCAGAACATATTAAATCACACACATGAGGCACATAATCGTACACATTATTGTAGAACAGGTTAACAGTGTTTTGTGGCACACACACGGGCAGTATTTATGCTATTCAACCGTAAACACCCGCATATTAGCGCCTGAAGAACAAGGAGCATACACTTAAATGATTGGGCGATAGTGACAGAACCGAAGAGAAGCATGGAAATTACACAAGTAAGAAATAACAGCATGGGAAATACCAATCATATATGTGATATACACAGTTGTATTTCCAGCCACCACTTGGTCGAAAACAGTTACTCACACAAGCGGTGTCCAACGCAGTGTCTCGGCTCGAGCCATTGCCAGCACTCGGCTTTATCAACTACTCAGTCATCAAACCCGAGAAGGTGATCTATCAGCCAAAATATTCTCCCTGACGTATGACTGGGCCTCTTCCGGTGTAGAGAAGATTCGCTCCCGGTTGTCATGTGTTAACCGGAAACGGGCTGGGTATAAAATACCGTACCGAACCCCCTCAACACCGCGTAACTGTTGTCTCAGTGCGTTGTAGCCCGCCCGAGCCTTTGCCACTCGCGCAGTGTAACCCGGGTAGATTGAGATGGTCATCCCGTCTAACTTGATCCGTTGTTTTCCCTGGCCAGGCGAAGGATGTTAGCACAGTCTCGAAAGTAGTGTAAACGGGCCACAATAGCGCGAGGTTGTTCGCCCTGTTTCGGCCCCGGTGCCAGGGAACAATGAGATCTGTCCAGCATCGGTGCCTCCGTAAGGCTGAGCGCCGTCTGCAGCAGCGCCGAGACAGCTACAGTGGAGCTAGCCTGGCTCTCCGGCACTCCTACAATTCTGATATTGTTCCTTCTAGACCTTGCTTCTAGGTCTTCACATTTGTTTTCTAGAAATTTCGACTGAGTCTTAAGATAGGATACTTCCCGCTGTAGAGTGACAATATCATCTGTGCATGCTGACAGGCTTTTCTCCATCTCCCCGGTTGTATTCTTTAGCGCGTTTAGGTCTGCGGCCTTGATAGCCTGATAGGATTGGAGTTCAGTTCTGACTATATTAATGTCTGTTCTGAACCCCGCCATTTCTTTCTCCAAAACACTTCTTATTTCTGACTTGACTATACCTCCAAAGTCTTCGCGCAACGACGCAAGCAACTCAGCTCTGAAGGCGCCAGTTTCTATCGCCGCCGTCACGTCGGCGGGAGCCGGGTCATCATGCCGGTCCGAGGATGAGCTAGCGGCGCTAGGCCTCGGCGCCGGCGTAGCTGTGTTTCGGGTTTTTATCACTTTACTAGTCATTTTCCCTCGTTTGGGTGTGCTGAGAACACTGTGCCACAGTTTAAAGCAAATAACTTCCCGTTTGTTTAATCCAAAAGTGCCTAAAAACAGTATTTTAAACTGAAAGTTCTGAGGAGCCTAGTAACCCACGTCTACTCCATAACTCGCCCTCGCCCATCCCCCCCTCCAAAGGTTTTCTGTGGGGTTGAGATCTGGAGACTGGCTAGGCCACTCCAGGACCTTGAAATGCTTCTTGCAAAGCCACTCCTTTGTTGCCCTGGCAGTGTGCTTGGTATCATTGTCATGCTGAAAGACCCAGCCACGTTTCATCTTCAGTGCCCTTGCCAATGGAAGGAGGTTTGCACTCAAAATCTCACAATACATGACCCCATTCATTATTTCATGTACATGGACCAGTCGTCCTGGTCCCTTTGCAGAGAAGCAGCCCCAAAGCATGATGTTGCCACCATCATGCTTCATAGTTGGTATGGTGTTCTTTGGATGCAACTCAGCATTCACTCTCCTCCAAACACGACGAGTTGTGTTTGTACCAAACAGTTCTACTTTGGTTTCATCTGACCATATGACATTCTCCCAATACTCTTCCGGAACATCCGAATGCTCTCTTGCAAACTTCAGACGCGCTCGTCTGAAGTTTGAAGTGCCCGTCTGGCAATGCAAGATCTGAGTCCCTGGCGGCGTAGTGTGTTACTGACAGTAGCCTTTGTAACGTTGGTCCCAGCTTTCTGCAGGTCATTCTCTAGGTCCCCCTTGTGGTTCTGGGATTTCTGCTTACCATTCTTGCGATCATTTTGACCCCACAGGCTGAGATCTTGCGTGGAGCCCCTGATCGAGGGAGATTAGCGGTGGTCTTGTAGGTCTTCCATTTTCTGATTATTGTTCCCACAGTAGATTTCTTCACACCAAGCTGCTTGCCTATTGCAGATTCAGGCTTCCCAGCCTGGTGCAGGTCTACAATCTTGTTTCTGGTGTCCTTCGACAGATCTTTGGTCTTCACCATAGTGGAGTTTGGAGTGTGACTGTTTGAGGTTGTGGACAGGTGTCTTTTATACAGATAACGAGGTCAAACAGGTGACATTAATACAGGTAATGAGTGGAGGACAAAGAAGCCTCTTAAAGACGAAGTTACAGGTCTGTGACAGCCAGAAATCTTGCTTGTTTGTAGGTGACCAAATACTTATTTTCCACCATTATTTGCAAATAAATTCTTTAAAAATCAGACGATGTGATTTTCTAAATGTTTTTTCCTCATTTTGTCTCTCATAGTTGAGGCCTACCTATGATGTCAATTACAGGCCTCTCTCATCTTTTTAAGTGGGAGAACTTGCACAATTGGTGACTGACTAAATACTTTTTCCCCACTGTATAGTAGCTACTTGGGCATAATTTTAATGCAAGAAAATAAAACTAATTCTTTTTCAACATAATCATCAATCATCAATAATCATATTTATCTTTTAGATATAGATGAATGTCTGTTTGCACCATCTGTATGTGGATTAAACTCCATGTGCAACAACACAGTAGGAGGATACAGTTGCTCTTGCTGGACTGGATTCACTGCAGTAAACTCAAGTCTAGGTGTCAGTGTTAATAACTCCTGTGTAGGTGAGAGTCTAAATGTTGGTATTGTGTTTTGTTGACGGTTGGTGTTTCAATGATAAATCACTCTTCCAATACTGAAAATATGTTGGTGCAAGAATCACAGGTCATTGTCATTACAGATGTGGAGGAATGTTTGTCTGAACCGTCCATTTGTGGTCCAAACTCCACCTGCATCAACACAGTAGGAGGATACAGCTGCTCTTGCCGGTCTGGATTTAACATAACCAACTCAAGTCTAAGCATCAGTGTTAATAACTCTTGTAGTGGTAAGCTGGTTTTGTGTTGTTAGATGAAGCTTTATGACTGCTAACAGTGAAAATGAGCAACTTTACAAAAAAAGAATTGTTTATCAATTTTTGCAGATGTGGATGAATGTCTGTTAACTCCATCTGTATGTGGTCCAAACTCCACCTGCATCAACACAGTAGGAGGATACAATTGCTTTTGCTGGAATGGATTTACTGCTACACACTCAAGTCTAAGGGTTAACATTAGTAACCCTTGTAGGGGTAAGTCATCAAGCTTTAGGTTCAGTAATGTCAAAGGCCTTTCAGGTTTTATGGATGAAAACACACGTAATATCGACAATGCGTGCTTGTAAAATGTACTTAAACATATAATAAATTAAATCAATGTGTTTCACAGATGTAGATGAATGTCTATCTACACTATCTGCATGTGGATCAAATTCCAACTGCGCTAATACAGCAGGAGGATACAGTTGCTCTTGCTGGACTGGATTTACTGCAACCAGCTCAAACTTAACTACCAGCATTATTAACCCATGTATAGGTAAGTGATTTTGCCTTTTCAGGTTTATAAGATAGAGACTCTGCTAGTCAAGTTCTTCCACACTAAACTCACCCAACATTGCATTCGTGGGCCTGCTTTGTGCTCTGAGGCTCAGTCATGCTGGAACAGAAAAGGTTCTTCCTCAAATTCCTCCCACAATATTTGAAGCATACAATTGTACACAATGTCTTGGTCTGCAACCCCATATCATTATCCCTCCTCCACCAAACTTTACAGCTAGCATAAAGTGGTCAGGCAGGTAACGTTCTCCTGGCTTTTGCTCAACCCAGACTTGTTCATCAGACTGACAGATAGAGAAGTGTGATTTGTCAGTTTCTGCTTCTCCAAAATCCAGTGACGGTGTAATTTATACAACTCCATCCAACACTTGGGATTATGCTTGGTGACGTAAGGCTTGCATGCAGCTGCTCAGCCATCAAAACCCATGCCATGAAGCTCCTGGCGCCCACTTTTTTTGCTGATGTAATTGCCAGATTAGGTTTGGAAATCTGCAGTTTTTGAGTCGCAGAGCATCGCTGACTTTTATGCACTATGCTCTTCAGTACTCAGTGATCTGTTGTGTAACTTTACATGGTCTGAAACTATGTGGATGAATTGCTGATGTTCCTAAATACTTCCACTTTTCAATAATACCCCTCAAAGTTTATCAAGGAATGTCTACAAGAGAAGAAATTTTGCCAACTGACTTGTTGCAATGGTGGCATTCTGCACACTCAGATTCAGTGAGCTCTTTATAATGTCCTGTTCTTTTACAAATGTATCTAAAGGCAGGCTGCCTGATTTAATACACCTGTGGCAATGAGACTGAATAAAACACCTGAATTAAATGATTAAGAGGTGTGTCCCAATACTTTTGTCCATACAATGTATCACATTTTGTGGCCAATTAATGCAGAAAACAATGTAAGTAAAAGGGGTTTACATCTTTTTTACTTGCCACTGTTCAGTGAGTTTTTTCCATGTGTAAAGTATTTTGGAAATACAGGAGAACATTTTTAAATTATAAACACTGCTGTAATTATCCATTTACACCCATTTTAAGTGGTTATCATCGTCAACTTTGATCTTCATTTTTGAACTTTTATTAGACCTTCATAACTGATGTGATACAGCTTTCTCAGTCTGTATGTAGTCATGGTATTTATCTCTCTGAGCACATCTAAAACTTATGTTGCACTGCACTAGCATGCGGAATACTTTGATACATGTATGTGCAACAAAATTGGTTTTATGTTATTGAAAACATTGACTCCAAACATCTGAACAGTAGTTTATGTGGTCTAAGTTCCCACCAGCATCAACATAGTAGGAGGCGGCAATTACCCTTGACTAAATAGAGTAACTACAAGAAACTCAAGTGAAAGTGTAACACTGATGCCTGTATGTTGTTATTGAATAGTGGTTTATTGTTTCACTGAAATTATTTGAAATTATTTTGATTGAAACTGCTGATGAAAGAAAACAAGATAAACTTTTTACTTTCTCTCACAGATATAGATGAATGTGCGCTTGAACCAGCTATTTGTGGTCCACACTCCATCTGCACCAACACTATAGGAGGATACAACTGCTCTTGCACGGGAGGATTTACTGAAACAAACTCAAGTCTGATGATTAGCGTTAATAACACTTGTAGAGGCAAGTACCTACATATAAATGTTCTGTCACACTGAAGTCTTTTCCACTGTCAGTAAATACTAGAAATATGCTCATATTAAAATTCTAAGAAGGGGAAATCTTTCATTGCAGATGTGGATGAATGTCTATTTACACCATCTATATGTGGTCCAAACTCCACCTGCATCAACACAATTGGAGGACACAACTGCTCCTGCTGGAAGGGATTTACTGCAACCAATTCAAATCTGCTTGTCAGCGTTAGTAACCCATGTACTGGTAAGATATTAAGTGACAGTTCAATGTTCCGCTCTAATGTTTTCATATTCATACATATTTCATACATATTTTCAAACTCTCCCTAAATCAACATCATTGGACAGCTAGCTCTACATGCTTGGCAGAAAACACTAACAGCCAGATCTGTTATGTCAGCTAATAGACGGCTGCACTGGCTAGCGATTTGCTCCACTCACAAAGATGAAATCGCTCTTTTGTTGGTTTTAAGCTGTTTTTTATTTATTAATATTACTTCACAAATTGATAAGTCAGTCAGATTTGTTCCATCAATTCATTTAAGTGAGTTGTACTCTATAGAATCCTCTAGAATTGTGTACAAAATAGGCATTAGAATAGTTTCTGACAGGAATTTCATACATTTGATAACATGCTCCAGTTGTTGCTCGCAGTACTTTCACATCAAGTTTACTGCTGCCTTTTCTGAAACACATATGTATGTTGCTGTCCTGAAACTAAGTAGAGAGAGGATCATTTCTTCTGTGAAGACTATAAGCGTAGGCCAATAGAAGTGTGATAATAGTTAGATAGATTAGATCTAAAGATGCTGATTATTTCAGATCATCGTGTTCTACAACATCCACTGTGTTACAAGTAAAGATATTTGAGACTGATCTACTTTATGTACTGGAAGAAATCCTATTTAATAGACAATGATTAAAAAGTGTCTTCCTTTGCTGACTTTTCTGTTCATCAAGATGTGGATGAATGTACTGGGATTCCTGGAGTGTGTGGACCAAATTCAAACTGCACCAATGTTATAGGAAACTACAGTTGCACATGCTTGAGTGGATACAATGTAACAAATTCATTTATGCCTATCAATATCAGCAACCAATGCAGAGGTACGTTCATCAATCGATACTTTTACCATCCCTGAGTATTTGCACTTAACGCTAGTTTTTTCAAGGATCGTTTAGACCATATAAAACATTGTATGTTTTCAGATGCTATAGTTGTTGCTCAAAAGCATTTGTAGTACATGTTCCTGCTGTCTCATCTTAAACACTGTGTTTAAAAGTAGATAACCCTTTCTTTTACAGTCCCCTAAGTTCTAGGCATTAAC
The DNA here is from genome assembly GCF_015220715.1 of Pygocentrus nattereri. Lineage (NCBI taxonomy): Eukaryota > Metazoa > Chordata > Actinopteri > Characiformes > Serrasalmidae > Pygocentrus > Pygocentrus nattereri. The sequence goes on from NC_051214.1 coordinate 23,128,667, forward strand.
CAGATAGGTGTGAGGTCCAAACTCAAATATTAGGTAATTATTTTAGGTGACAAGATGGTAAGGTATATTTAATAATGGTTTTTACCATCTTTGAGTTTTAGTAGACATTGCAGTCGACAGTAAGATTTTTCTGGTATTTTATTCCATTAAAAAGGGACACACAACATGGCATCAGGATAGTACCTAAGCAAAATGAATTGAGGATTTTATGTTAAAGATATTGTAGTTATTGCTTGAAATTCTTTCATGTTCCAAGTTATGTGCTGTCTGGTCTTTACCAATTAATATGTACTAGTCACAAAACAAAACTGAGAAAACCAATTCTACTGTGAAGACTCCAAGTGTAGGCCTCTAAAAGTGTGACCACAGACAGGTTATGTCTGACATTTAATGTTTTTTAGATGCTTGTGTTCTATTTAATGACAGAAGTTAGTGCACAATCCAGTCTATTACAAATAAAGACCTTTTGAGTTGGATCATCTGAATAGTGGACATGAATTAACACGAGTTAATAGAATGTTTAAAATTCTCTTTGCTTTATTACTTATTTTAATCAAGATGTCAAGACATCTGTTGACATTTCTGAAGACTGTCGTCCAAATTGCAAACTGCATCAGTGAACTAGTGATCACATTCTTTGTCTATTAGTGTGAGGTTAGATTATCTCTCACCTCCAGCTGGATTCTGATACATGGGTTCTAGAAAATCTCAAAAGTTAGTACACCATCCACTGGTTTACAAATAAAGGCCATCATTTTGTTTGATCCTCTAGATCATGGACTGCAATAAATACTGTTTAATAGACAATGTTTAAAATTCTCTGTGTTTTTGTCAATTTCTTTAATCAAGATGTGGATGAATGTACTGAGATTCCTGATGTGTGTGGTCCACATGCAAACTGCACCAATGCTGTTGGAAACTACAGCTGCACCTGTCTGATTGGATATAATGTGACAGATCAATACTTTCCCATCAACATCAGCAACCCATGTAGAGGTACCTTTGCCAGTCTTTCTACAATTGTCTTTCTGTGTCAGCAATAATATTTGACGGTAATATTTTCTAAACGCTTTAGTACCATGTAAAACAGTACACATGATGTTACTGGGATGGTTCCTGAGAAACAAGAAATTTCAAGATTTTATGATATAAAATATTGCAGTTGTTCATATAGGTACTTTAATTTTACAAATACTCCGCTGTCTCTTAAATGTTAAAACGTGCAAGTGCTGAAAGAAATAACTTGTAAAAAGGTGAATTCGTCTGTGACAACTCCAAGTATAAGCCGCCATATTTGTGCAGTAGACTACATTTGGTGTTGCGCTTATTTTAGATGTACGCGTTGTAGAAAATGACACAAAGTGCACGTCATTACAAATAAAGGTCGTCACTTGCATTGAAACCTCTATATTATGGACTAGAATAAAGACAGTTTAACAGACAATATTTTAAAGTCTCTGTTCTTTATTTTCTTTAACGAAGATGTGGATGAATGTACTGAGATTCCAGGAGTGTGTGGTCCAAATGCAAACTGCACCAATGCTGTTGGAAACTACAGCTGTACATGCCTGATGGGATATAATGTGACAAATCTGCTCATGCCTATTAATAGCAGCAATCCATGCAGAGGTAGGTTTTAAGATCAGCATTGTTATCATTGAGTTTTGGCAGTAGTTGTCTATGATATTAATACTTTACATGCATTATTCATCCCATATAAAAGGGTCCACAATGTGTCTTTGGTATGATACTTCAACAACAATATCTTCCAAACTTTCATACTATAATGCAGTTTCTTGCTCGAAATACATTGATATTACAAGTTTAGAAGATACAAGTTTGTATCCTCTGTTGGTCTGCTGCATAAGTCAGTAATCCAGTCCTTGGCTCAGAAGATGCTTGAATGACTTGTAATATTAAGTGAATTTCAGCATCGTGTCTGACGATGACATATTTAAGCATAAGTGTATGGGATACATATAAGAGAAAAATGACTTGAGCAATTTAGACAAGACATTGGTTTTACCAGGCCCAGAGAAGCCAAAGGACGCTTCCCCTTATATATCTTATTAGTTTGTGGTTAGAAAGTTCAATTCTGCTTTTTCCTATTTTGAAAAATAAAAAATCGACTTTCTTTACTTGTTTAACATGGTTCTGATTAGAAGTGAATGGACGTGACAGAATAATAAGCCACTGTTAATCTCAGGTTTCCTTAAGCATCTAAAATGATTGTATTTGCTTTGTTTAATCAAGATGTGGATGAATGTACTGAGATTCCTGAAGTGTGTGGTCCAAATTCAAACTGCAGCAATGCTGTTGGAAACTACAGCTGCACATGCCTGAGAGGATATAATGTGACTAATCCATACTTTCCTACCAGCATCAACAACCCATGCAGAGGTAAGTTTGACAGTGATTTTTTGATCATTTAGTTTTGGCAGACATAGATGACTATGATATTTTTGGCATTTTATTCCATTAAAAAGGGATACACAACATGCCATGCAAAGTAATCGGTCAAGATTTTATTATTAAGATGTTGACTTTGCTTCTTAGAATATTTGCCTACTCCAAGTACAGTTTTGTCTTTAAAACTTAATATGTATCCGTCCTAAAACAAAGAACTAGTGAGAAAACCAATTGTTCTCTGAAGACTCCCAAGTATAGGCTTCTCAATTTGTGACAACAGACATGTTACAACTGAGATTCAGCTTCTTTTAGATGGACCATGTGTTCTATGAAATAGCAGAGGTTAGCACATAATCCAGTCTGTTACAAATAAAGACTTCTTTTAATTTGGATCATCTAGATAATGAACTTAATTAACATCAGGTAATAGCAAATGTTTAAAAGTCTGCTTGTTTTGTTACTTTTTTCTCTTTTAAAATCAAGATGTGGATGAATGTACTGAGATTCCTGGTGTGTGTGGACCAAATGCAAACTGCACCAATGCTGTTGGAAACTACAGCTGCACATGCCTGAGAGGATATAATGTGACAAATCTTTCCTTTCCTATCAATGTTGGCAACCCATGCAGAGGTACGTTTGTCAACCAGTTGTTTTACAAATATTTCACAATTCTTTTTGCACTATGACACATCTGCGTATAAAAAAACAACTGGATTTTTGAGACTAGTGCACAGACCTTGCTCTGGCCGTCTAGGGGAGATGCTCCCTCAGAAGAAAAATGTCTGCGTTTTAAAGTTAAATGCATCAATCCAGTACAATTTAACCCTTGTGTGGTGTTGATGTGTGTGCTATTCAGTGGTCTGGTGGACCGACCACATTATTTATTTTTAATCAATACAGCCATATCCTTTTATGTAGAAATGCCAGATGTTTAGAACATTACAAGTGGCCAGCGTAGGGTTCTCCTTTAGCAGCTGTAGCCAGTCAGCAGCCTGTCCATGTTGTCCACCCTCACACATACACATACGCATATACAAACACAGACACATCAGCGGGCCGTGTAGGAGGAGACCAGAGTGAAGGACATGGCACCTCAACACTTTTACTCCCTGCTGGTTCCCCCAATGCCACATGTGTAATATAAATGGGTATTGTTTATATTATTAATAATTAACACTGATTAATAGATAATGATTCAAATTCTTTTTTTTTCCTTTCATAAATCAGGCTGTGGATGAATCTGCTGGGTTTCCTGAAATTTGTGGTCTAATGTATATAATGTGATGAATCTGTATGTTCCTATTAATGTGAGCACTCCATGTAGAGGAACATTTGAAAGTCAGTTTTTACCATTTTTCAGTACAGATAGCGATTTACTATGACAGTCTTGCTCAGAATAATTTCATATTACAATCAATGCCTTTACCATCCTTGAGTATTCATAGTATTTACATGCAACAGTAAAAGTTTTTGAGCATTACACATCTCGTATAAATAACAGAAGTTAGCAGAGCATCCAGTGTAATACATACATGAAGGCCATCATTTTGAGTTTGACCTTGTGAATTACAGACTGCATTGAACACTGTTTAATGCTCAATGTCCAAAAGTCTCTTTGTTTTGTCACTTTCTTTAATTAAGATGCTGATGAATGTATTGAGATTCCTAATGTGTGTGGTCCAAATGCAATCTGCACCAATGCTGCAGGAAGCTACACTTGCACATGCCTGAATGGATATAATGTCACAAATCCATACTTTACTATCAACAGCAGCAACCCATGCAGAGGTAGGTTTTTAAATTACTGCATTTTCAATAAAAAAATTGCTTTGTCGATCAAGAAAATTAAATTTCTCTGTTATTGGTTGTAATCTGTTTTCTTTTGTTGATATTACTTAACAAACACATAAGTCATTGAAACTGAACTAGTTGTGTTCTTTCAATAAAATTAAGTGAGTTCTTAGAGTGTCTGATTAGTGTAATCTTCTTATGTACAACTCAACATCTTTTTCTTTGGCTCCTGGCATCATTTATTTGCACATATTTTACTTGTTTTAGTCACTCTCTTCATGCTGTGTCTCACCCTGCCCTTCTTTTCCTTTGGTGTACATATTTCTTATACTTCATATTTAACATGAATTAAATATTAATCACTTTGATCTTTTAGATGTGGATGAATGTGTTTCTGCACCATCTGTATGTGGATTAAACTCCAGCTGCAACAACACAGTAGGAGGATACAGTTGCTTTTGCTGGGATGGATTTACTGCTACAAACTCAAGTCTAGCCGTCAACATTACGAACCCGTGTATAGGTAAGTTATTATGTTTTATTTAAAACAAAAAAGTTTTAAAGATTAAAATAGCCTCTTCAGCACCTCGTCAATTAGTTTTACATTTATTTTATGGTTCGATTGGTTCATGCATTGTGAAAACTGAAAGGCTCTAGTTTGCTATGCGTATACTTTATTTTTAAAGAGCCTCGAGACTGCCCATACACAGCCACAATCTTTCAGCACTTGGTGGGTAAAAGCACTCTACTCTAAAATGACAGCCTGTGAGTTTGTGTGATCTCAGAAGACCCCAGCAGTAAACCAATGGAAACCACATGCTGTAGTCTACCATAGTTAAAAGGTGATGCTAGACACATTGATGCATGGAATTAAACCCCCTGTACTGTTTACTGTAGTAAAAATCACAGCTACAAATGTCTGATTTCTGTGGTAAATCTGTATAATATGCATTACTATAAAGTATAATGTTACTACAATGCACAGCTGCTTTATGTTTCATTAAGTTATAAAATAGAAAACTTAATTGTGGCATGTGCAAAAGTTTGGACACTCTTTCTGGGGTAGAGTTTGAGAAGTCAAAGATTCTCATTAGAAATGATCAGCAGATGATCATGGCAAGCCTTCCTTGCCAGTCTGCAGCTATAGCAGAGTTCCAATAAAGTTCAGGAACCTTGCAAAAGTTTGGACACTCTTTCTGGGGTACAGTTTAACAACTTTGAAAGAGGGGTGCGCCAGAATTATGACGCAGCAGAATGGAGATGCTGCATCATCTAAATTGAAACAGGAAATTAAGCAAGCTATCTACTGAGACGTCAGTTTACTACTAGTGAGTTTTATAAGATTGTTATGACGAAATGGACCAAAATACATTGAAATGAAATAAAAATGGTGAAATGACATTATCAAAGATCTAAAAAAAAATATTTTTTTACAGAGAAAATACATTTGTGGGTTTCTTTGATTGCTTATGTAGCGTGTTTTTTTTTTTTCTCGCTTTCTCATAACACTTTGAGAGTGTGCCTCTGAAAAGCCTACATTTTTGGAGGGCCATGTAGCCAAGTGTGAATGCTCAAACCAGAGCAATTGAACCAGAGTAATGGCCAAGTGTTATGGGCAAGGGGTGAAATGGGGTTGGCTGGAAGGGTCATCAGAAGGAAACCTTACCTGCAAGCTTATCACAAAAGCCAACATCTTAAGTATGTAAAACAACATCTAAATAGGTGTGGATAAGGTTGATCTCTTATAATGCAGCGTGGGGGGTTCTCAAAAGAAACTCAGACAACTCAAAGTTGTTACCCAAAATTCAGCTTCTCTTTAGTCCCACCAGACCAAGCGCCTCCCCTCCATATAGGCCTTTGGTCAGTCCACCACAGCCCTCCTGAGCAACTGATGTGACCCTGAAGCTGCTGAGGGGTGCCAATGGGGCAATGATGGCACTCGGATGGCACTCTGACGATACTGGGGAGCCAGTAGGGGTTCTATGTGTGGCTGGGGAGTCCCTGACCACGTTGCTGAAATGCCTTGGAGCTGGCCGTCTCCCCATGGGACCCTCAAAGTCCCGTAACTTATACATCATTGAAAGTTTATGGGTAGATCTTAAGCTACGTTCACATTACAAGTCTTTTTCCTCAAATCCGATTTTTTACTCCAATCCGATCTCTCTGACAGGATGGCTTACACTTGTTTAGGTAAGTGATTCAAGTCGGTCATTAATCTGAACGAAGCGGCATCCTGAAATAACCCGCATGTGCACATCCTACTCAGCAACGTCATAAGAATCGTGTGCGTCATGTTCATCATCAGAAAAAAGGCTAATGTAAGAACCAGCCTTTCCTGTGAAGATAACGAACTCTAAACAGCTTTCAGATGTTCATCATTAGAGCGTTTCTTTTCCATCGTTTACAGGCTTTAACTTCTGTTTGGTGCAGCTGCCAGAGTAATGCTGAATGATGGCGTATGCACAGTGGGGAAACAAGCACATGGATTCCGATCTGAGCATCACATTATGGTCGCTTGCCCATGAATCGGATACGTATCCGATCTAGGACCACATATGAAAATTGCTCAAATCGGATTTGAAAACAACATTAGGATTTGAAAACATTAGGATTTTTGCCACTTCAACCTGGTAACGTGAACGTAGCCTTAAACATGCAGTGCATGCAACACAGCCCAAAAATATCGTAGCTCTAGAAGAACTAAATGGAAAGAGAGACTCCTAGCTGGCTACAAAAACTGTTTGCAAGCTGTGATGTCTGTCATGGTGTTATTGAGCACTGATATAGTAGGGTTATAATTAGGGCAATTACTATTTGAATTTTAATTTTTTTAAATTAGTCAAATACATATGAACCTTGCAATAACATTTGCAAATCAAAGTTATTTGCTCCAATCATTTGTAGAGGTTATGTTTTTAATTCTTTTTATATTAACAATTAACAAAACATGTTTATTTGGTCAGGGCCCATAGCCCTGTGTATAAGTTTATATATATATTGAATATTATACAACATTGTGAACACAAACACTGAAGTCAGCTGCATTTTGCTCCTTGTGTACTAACGCATGCCTTGATGTTCACTTTAAAACCCAAAGTTTGAGTGTCTTTAGTCAAATTACATGTTTGTTTTTTCCTAAATGAGTTTACTTTTACAGCTCTGCACATTTTAATCCACAAACAGTGCCAGTGACAGTGCATAATAGCTGCTGATAGACACAGTTACAAGACAAAACCTCTGTATTTATTTCACAGATGTGGATGAATGTCTGTCCACTCCATCTGTTTGCGGTCCAAACTCTACCTGCACCAACACAGTAGGAGGATACAATTGCTCGTGCTGGCTTGGATTTACTGCAACAAACTCAAATCTTACTGTGAACATTACTAACCCTTGTACAGGTGAGTTGTTAAATATCAGTTTAATATTTTGCTGTTAAATATAGAAATGTTTGTTTTCTTTACACTCCATTATTAGCAGCAGAAAAGGTCTATTAAAAAATCTCCTGTGAGAACAAAGCCGCTATTCACACAGAAATTCACATTTTTACTCCTGTAAAAGAAAAAAGTTACAAGCAATATGTAGCCTTGTGTGGCTACAAATTATCAGTTTAATATGTAAGAAAAATAAAATTATTGCACAGGTATGGATGAATGTCTCTCTGCACTGTCAGTGTGTGGAACATTAAACTCCACCTGCTCCTAAACAATAGGGGCATACATTTGCTCTTTCTGGATTGGATTCACTGCAACACACTCAAAACACCCCTTTATCCCTCACATAGATAAAATGCTAAACTTAAAAAATAAAACTTGCTCAAGTGATTTTAAGTTCAATAAGAAAAATGCTTGTTTGAATATGATAAAGCATTTTCTGTTGAATTAGCGATGTGCGAGTTTATTGAGACACCTGCAGTATTTCATCGTTATCCAAACACTTATGCTGTAAACTGACTGAAAACTTGAACTCGAAACTGAAAATATTATATAATAAAATAAATCTCCTAAAAGACTAATTTTCAAACGTTGTGATCACATCTGTGGACTTATTTTGCAGATGTGGATGAGTGTCTGTTCACACCATCACCTTGTGGTTCACACTCCACCTGCAACAACACAGTGGGAGGATACAGCTGCTCTTGCCGTGATGGATTTGCTGTTCCCAATGCAAATCTAAATGTCCGCATTAGTAACCCTTGCATTGGTAAGATATTAAATGCCAGTTTAATGTTGCTGTTGAATTTAAAATTAGTGTTTTTAATACCATCTTTAAATCAAAACACATATTAATGTGAAGAAAGTTCAACAGTGTGTGATCTCCTAGCTTGAAATTCTCTTCAATGGATTCTGTAAATGTGCAAATTCAAGATGTATAATGTACTTAATGTAATGTTGTCTGTTGTTGTCAATCTGAGGTGATGCATCTGCGCGTTCGCCATGTTTGAGTGATCAACTTGCACTGGACCTACGAAATGAAAAATTTGAAGAAATGTTAGTTACACAGCTGCTTTTGTCTGTGTCAACCTTCCAGCTGTTCAGTCTTTCTTGAACTTCTTTGCTTTCTGTAGTTCCAGTGTGTTGCTTGGTGTTGATTTCTGTATAGTTAATGTGCACAAGGACATGACTTGTGAAGAAGGATATGAATTGAGGTGGAACAGCACAGGCATACTGTCATTATTCAGGCCACCACTCATTGCCTGTAACAGTTGTACTCGTCTGGGAAGTCAAAGTGTTCCCAATCAGGACATGAGTGTGAATTCATGTCAATTTTTTTCATAAGCACACTTTGTCCATCACCTATTTTGTGCAACAAGGCTAATCAGCTGTCCAAGGCAGAAAGCTGAAGTTAGCTTACTATTAAAATTTTCCTCCAGTGTCTGAGTGGAACTTCTTTGCCATTGAAGTTGGAATGGAAAATTCGGATAAACAGGCAAATAAGATGCTATCTTAAGCTGCGTCTAAGGTGGGCTAACCAAGACAGATTTTTATTTCGGTTCATAAAAAGTCCTAGAAACATCATCATCGTTGTCGTTAACCACTTAATCCAGATAGGAACGCGGTAACAGTTGGGAGAGCAGAGAATCCCAGATGACCCTGTCCCCTGCAACTCCTTCCAGCTCATTCACAGGGACCCCAAGCCGCTCCCAGGCCAACTTGAAGATGTCATCCCTCCAGTGGGTCCTAGGACGACCCCGGGGCCTTATCGCCAAATCCACAAAACACATGTAGACTGGGTTGTCAAACTCCCATGCCCCCTCAACAATCTGTGAGAGGCTGAAAAGCTGGTCCATTGTTTTACGGCCGGGACGGAGTCCTCATTGTTCCTCCTCAATCTGAGGTTCAACTATCGGTCAGAGTCTCCTATCCAGCACCTTGGCATAGACTTTCCCAGGGAGGCTGAGCAGTGTGATACCTCGATAGTTGGCACACACCTTCCGGCCCCCTTTTTTAAAAATGGGGACCACCACCCCGCTCTGCCATTGCAAGGGTACTGTTCCTGAGGTCGAGTTGTGTCAGCCATGACAGCCCCACAATATCCAGAGCCTTAAGCATCTCCAGACGAATCTCATCCATCCCCGGTGCCTTGCCACTGAAGAGCTTGCCAACTACCTCAGTGACCTCCACCAGGGAAATGGAGCTTGACATGCCAGAGGCCTCCGGCCCTGACTCCTGTGAGGGAGGCATGTCTCTCGGATTAACAAGTGCCCCTTCCACCAGCCGACAATATCCTCATTTGAAGTCAGAGTTTCTCCACCCTTGCCGAATACACCTTGGGCACAGCCACCCCGACCACTCCTGAGTCATCGGGCAGTTGTTCAGAGCCTCGTTATAGCCGACCAAATCTCTTTTTCCATGGCTTCACCAAACTCCTCCCACGCCCTGGATTTTGCTTTTGCCACCATTACGGCTGTCACCTTTGTCACCAGTCGGTACCTCACTGCTGAGTCGGGAGTCCTTCTGGCCATCCAGTCCCTAAAGGCCTCTTTCTTCAGCTTGATGGCCTCCCTCAAGACTGGTGTTCACCAGGGGTTTCTTGGATTACCACCCCGACAGGCAACCACAAGCTTTTGGCCACAGCTATGCCTGGTAGCTTCCGCTGTGGAGTTTTTTTACCCAGGGTCCATTCAGAGTCTATGTCCCCTACCTCCCCCGGGAAATGAGAAAAGCTCTTCCGGAGGAGGGAGTTGAAATCATTCCCAACAGGGGCCTCCGACAATCGTTCCCAGCACACCCTCACTATTCACTTGGGCCTACTGGGTCTGACCATCAGTTTTCCTTGCCATTTGATCCAACTCACCACCAGATGGTGATCAGTTGATAGCTCAGCACCTCTCGTACCAAGTCAGATGAAACAAAACAAGTCTAAAAACAAAGTCTTAAAGGGTTTGTTATGGGCAATCCATGCCTGGCACAGAAGTCCAATAACAATTCACCATTCAGGTTTAGATCGGGCATGCTGTTCTTCCCAATCACGCCTTTCCAGGTCTCCCAGTCATTGCCAACATGAGCATTGAAGTACCCCAGTAAGACTATGGAGTCTGTAGGCGGGACCCTTTCCAAAATCCCGCCCACTTTCTCCAAGAAGGCCAAATACTCTGACCTGTTGCTTGTTGCATAAGCACACATAACAGTCAGAGTTTTCCTCTCTGCATCTCTACTTCGCATTGAGGCGACCTTCTCGTCCACCCGGACAAACTCCAACTGCACGGCCGCCAGCCAGGGACTCGTGAGTATCTCCACTCCCGCCTGCTGCCTCTCACCCTGTGCAACCCCTGAGTAGGAGAGGGACTGACACCTATCAAGCCAGTTTCTGCCACAAGGGCCTAGGCTGCCGAGGACCCCCCTGCAATCTCCCGCTGCCTGTGCAGCACTGCACCACTCCCCCATGCGGGCCCACATGGTCCTCCCACATTGCCTCTTCGGGCTGGGTCCGGCCGGCCAGGTTACGTGGGTTTCCCGGCCACCAGGTGCTCGCCAGGAGACACTACTCCCCAGGCCTGGCTCCAGGGGCAGGTCCCGGTGCCCCTATCCCAAGGAAGGGTACACAGTATTCTGTACCCATTTTTCATAGTGGGTTTTTTGGATCGTGTTAGTCTGGGTCTTCAGTCCAGACCTGTTCACTGTGTGAGACCCTCCTAGGAGAATATTGCTCCTGATGACTTAGCTCTGAAGATTTATAGACCACACAAGCCCTTCCGCCATGACAAGGCCCTGATCCAGGAAGGGAGAAACATCATGAGCTGTGCTAAATAAAACTATAGGAATAATTTCTAGTATCATTCATCTAAAATGAAGTATATATGAAGAATATTAAAGATGCAGCAAGTTTTTGTATCTGCTCTGTATCATCTGTTCAATCATAGAGGCAATGTGCAGGGGCGTAGGGACAGGAAGGGGTTTTACATAGTAGCAAGGGGGCAAATACAATTTGTTTAATTGTGCAGATTCGTAAATCTTTACGTTCTTAATGAGTGCTGATGTTCATGGATGCTTCTCTGTCATATACAGTAGCTACTTGGGCATAATTTTAATGCAAGAAAATAAAACTAATTCTTTTTCAACATAGATTTTTTTGTTTTAATTATTGACCTTAGAGGTGCTTGATGGTTTAGAAATAACAGAATGCTATATGTGTTACAGTTGGCTGTATATTTACTGGCATGGGTAAAAAAAGGTAATAGTGTTTATAGTGAATTAGTTCAGTCTCACACTGAAAATACTGTCAAAATATGTGTTTTATTACATTTCAAAGAATGTGTAATTTTCCTTTATATTTACATGGTCTGAAAATGTACTTTTGCACCATTACGCTGTGAAAACAAAAAATATTAATCAAATAATCATATTTCTCTTTTAGATATAGATGAATGTCTGTTTGCACCATCTGTATGTGGATTAAACTCCATGTGCAACAACACAGTAGGAGGATACAGTTGCTCTTGCTGGACTGGATTCACTGCAGTAAACTCAAGTCTAGGTGTCAGTGTTAATAACTCCTGTGTAGGTGAGAGTCTAAATGTTGGTATTGTGTTTTGTTGACGGTTAGTGTTTCAATGATAAATCACTCTTCCAATACTGAAAATATGTTGGTGCAAGAATCACAGGTCATTGTCATTACAGATTTGGAGGAATGTTTGTCTGAACCGTCCATTTGTGGTCCAAACTCCACCTGCATCAACACAGTAGGAGGATACAGCTGCTCTTGCCGGTCTGGATTTAACATAACCAACTCAAGTCTAAGCATCAGTGTTAATAACTCTTGTAGTGGTAAGCTGGTTTTGTGTTGTTAGATGAAGCTTTATGACTGCTAACAGTGAAAATGAGCAACTTTACAAAAAAAGAATTGTTTATCAATTTTGCAGATGTGGATGAATGTCTGTTAACTCCATCTGTATGTGGTCCAAACTCCACCTGCATCAACACAGTAGGAGGATACAATTGCTTTTGCTGGAATGGATTTACTGCTACAAACTCAAGTCTAAGGGTTAACATTAGTAACCCTTGTAGGGGTAAGTCATCAAGCTTTAGGTTCAGTAATGTCAGAGGCCTTTCGGGTTTTATGGATGAAAATGGACACACGTAATATTGAACATATGTGCTTGTAAAATGTACTTAAACATATAATAAATTAAATCAATGTGTTTCACAGATGTTGATGAATGTCTATCTACACTATCTGCATGTGGATCAAATTCCAACTGCGCTAATACAGCAGGAGGATACAGTTGCTCTTGCTGGACTGGATTTACTGCAACCAGCTCAAACTTAACTACCAGCATTATTAACCCATGTATAGGTAAGTGATTTTGCCTTTTCAGGTTTATAAGATAGAGACTCTGCTAGTCAAGATCTTCCACACTAAACTCACCCAACATTGCATTCGTGGGCCTGCTTTGTGCTCTGAGGCTCAGTCATGCTGGAACAGAAAAGGTTCTTCCTCAAATTCCTCCCACAATATTTGAAGCATACAATTGTACACAATGTCTTGGTCTGCAACCCCATATCATTATCCCTCCTCCACCAAACTTTACAGCTAGCATAAAGTGGTCAGGCAGGTAACGTTCTCCTGGCTTTTGCTCAACCCAGACTTGTTCATCAGACTGACAGATAGAGAAGTGTGATTTGTCAGTTTCTGCTTCTCCAAAATCCAGTGACGGTGTAATTTATACAACTCCATCCAACACTTGGGATTATGCTTGGTGACGTAAGGCTTGCATGCAGCTGCTCAGCCATCAAAACCCATGCCATGAAGCTCCTGGCGCCCACTTTTTTTGCTGATGTAATTGCCAGATTAGGTTTGGAAATCTGCAGTTTTTGAGTCGCAGAGCATCGCTGACTTTTATGCACTATGCTCTTCAGTACTCGGTGATCTGTTGTGTAACTTTACATGGTCTGAAACTATGTGGATGAATTGCTGATGTTCCTAAATACTTCCACTTTTCAATAATACCCCTCAAAGTTTATCAAGGAATGTCTACAAGAGAAGAAATTTTGCCAACTGACTTGTTGCAATGGTGGCATTCTGCACACTCAGATTCAGTGAGCTCTTTATAATGTCCTGTTCTTTTACAAATGTATCTAAAGGCAGGCTGCCTGATTTAATACACCTGTGGCAATGAGACTGAATAAAACACCTGAATTAAATGATTAAGAGGTGTGTCCCAATACTTTTGTCCATACAATGTATCACATTTTGTGGCCAATTAATGCAGAAAACAATGTAAGTAAAAGGGGTTTACATCTTTTTTACTTGCCACTGTTCAGTGAGTTTTTTCCATGTGTAAAGTATTTTGGAAATACAGGAGAACATTTTTAAATTATAAACACTGCTGTAATTATCCATTTACACCCATTTTAAGTGGTTATCATCGTCAACTTTGATCTTCATTTTTGAACTTTTATTAGACCTTCATAACTGATGTGATACAGCTTTCTCAGTCTGTATGTAGTCATGGTATTTATCTCTCTGAGCACATCTAAAACTTATGTTGCACTGCACTAGCATGCGGAATACTTTGATACATGTATGTGCAACAAAATTGGTTTTATGTTATTGAAAACATTGACTCCAAACATCTGAACAGTAGTTTATGTGGTCTAAGTTCCCACCAGCATCAACATAGTAGGAGGCGGCAATTACCCTTGACTAAATAGAGTAACTACAAGAAACTCAAGTGAAAGTGTAACACTGATGCCTGTATGTTGTTATTGAATAGTGGTTTATTGTTTCACTGAAATTATTTGAAATTATTTTGATTGAAACTGCTGATGAAAGAAAACAAGATAAACTTTTTACTTTCTCTCACAGATATAGATGAATGTGCGCTTGAACCAGCTATTTGTGGTCCACACTCCATCTGCACCAACACTATAGGAGGATACAACTGCTCTTGCACGGGAGGATTTACTGAAACAAACTCAAGTCTGATGATTAGCGTTAATAACACTTGTAGAGGCAAGTACCTACATATAAATGTTCTGTCACACTGAAGTCTTTTCCACTGTCAGTAAATACTAGAAATATGCTCATATTAAAATTCTAAGAAGGGAAAATCTTTCATTGCAGATGTGGATGAATGTCTATCTACACCATCTATATGTGGTCCAAACTCCACCTGCATCAACACAATTGGAGGACACAACTGCTCCTGCTGGAGGGGATTTACTGCAACCAATTCAAATCTGCTTGTCAGCGTTAGTAACCCATGTACTGGTAAGATATTAAGTGACAGTTCAATGTTCCGCTCTAATGTTTTCATATTCATACATATTTCATACATATTTTCAAACTCTCCCTAAATCAACATCATTGGACAGCTAGCTCTACATGCTTGGCAGAAAACACTAACAGCCAGATCTGTTATGTCAGCTAATAGACGGCTGCACTGGCTAGCGATTTGCTCCACTCACAAAGATGAAATCGCTCTTTTGTTGGTTTTAAGCTGTTTTTTATTTATTAATATTACTTTACAAATTGATAAGTCAGTCAGATTTGTTCCATCAATTAACTTAAGTGAGTTGTACCCTATAGAATCCTCTAGAATTGTGTACAAAATAGGCATTGGAATAGTTTCTGACAGGAATTTCATACATTTGATAACATGCTCCAGTTGTTGCTCGCAGTACTTTCACATCAAGTTTACTGCTGCCTTTTCTTAAACACATATGTATGTTGCTGTCCTGAAACTAAGTAGAGAGAAGATCAGTTCTTCTGTGAAGACTATAAGCGTAGGCCAATAGAAGTGTGAGAATAGTTAGACAGATTAGATCTAAAGATGCTGATTGTTTCAGATCATCGTGTTCTACAACATCCACTGTGTTACAAGTAAAGATATTTGAGACTGATCTACTTTATGTACTGGAAGAAATCCTATTTAATAGACAATGATTAAAAAGTGTCTTCCTTTGCTGACTTTTTCATCAAGATGTGGATGAATGTACTGGGATTCCTGGAGTGTGTGGACCAAATTCAAACTGCACCAATGTTATAGGAAACTACAGTTGCACATGCTTGAGTGGATACAATGTAACAAATTCATTTATGCCTATCAATATCAGCAACCCATGCAGAGGTACGTTCATCAATCGATACTTTTACCCTCCCTGAGTATTTGCACTTAACGCTAGTTTTTTCAAGGATCGTTTAGACCATATAAAACATTGTATGTTTTCAGATGCTATAGTTGTTGCTCAAAAGCATTTGTAGTACATGTTCCTGCTGTCTCATCTTAAACACTGTGTTTAAAAGTAGATAACCCTTTCTTTTACAGTCCCCTAAGTTCTAGGCATTAACCAGATAGGTGTGAGGTCCAAACTCAAGTATTAGGTAATTATTTTAGGTGACAAGATGGTAAGGTATATTTAATAATGGTTTTTACCATCTTTGAGTTTTAGTAGACATTGCAGTCGACAGTAAGATTTTTCTGGTATTTGTATTCCATTAAAAAGGGACACACAACATGGCATCAGGATAGTACCTAAGCAAAATGAATTGAGGATTTTATGTTAAAGATATTGTAGTTATTGCTTGAAATTCTTTCATGTTCCAAGTTATGTGCTGTCTGGTCTTTACCAATTAATATGTACTAGTCACAAAACAAAACTGAGAAAACCAATTCTACTGTGAAGACTCCAAGTGTAGGCCTCTAAAAGTGTGACCACAGACAGGTTATGTCTGACATTTTAATGTTTTTTAGATGCTTGTGTTCTATTTAATGACAGAAGTTAGTGCACAATCCAGTCTATTACAAATAAAGACCTTTTGAGTTGGATCATCTGAATAGTGGACATGAATTAACACGAGTTAATAGAATGTTTAAAATTCTCTTTGCTTTATTACTTATTTTAATCAAGATGTCAAGACATCTGTTGACATTTCTGAAGACTGTCGTCCAAATTGCAAACTGCATCAGTGAACTAGTGATCACATTCATTGTGTATTAGTGTGAGGTTAGATTATCTCTCACCTCCAGCTGGATTCTGATACATGGGTTCTAGAAAATCTCAAAAGTTAGTACACCATCCACTGGTTTACAAATAAAGGCCATCATTTTGTTTGATCCTCTAGATCATGGACTGCAATAAATACTGTTTAATAGACAATGTTTAAAATTCTCTGTGTTTTTGTCAATTTCTTTAATCAAGATGTGGATGAATGTACTGAGATTCCTGATGTGTGTGGTCCACATGCAAACTGCACCAATGCTGTTGGAAACTACAGCTGCACCTGTCTGATTGGATATAATGTGACAGATCAATACTTTCCCATCAACATCAGCAACCCATGTAGAGGTACCTTTGCCAGTCTTTCTACAATTGTCTTTCTGTGTCAGCAATAATATTTGACGGTAATATTTTCTAAACGCTTTAGTACCATGTAAAACAGTACACATGATGTTACTGGGATGGTTCCTGAGCAACAAGAAATTTCAAGATTTTATGATATAAAATATTGCAGTTGTTCATATAGGTACTTTAATTTTACAAATACTCCGCTGTCTCTTAAATGTTAAAACGTGCAAGTGCTGAAAGAAATAACTTGTAAAAAGGTGAATTCGTCTGTGACAACGCCAAGTATAAGCCGCCATATTTGTGCAGTAGACTACATTTGGTGTTGCGCTTATTTTAGATGTACGCGTTGTAGAAAATGACACAAAGTGCACGTCATTACAAATAAAGGTCGTCACTTGCATTGAAACCTCTATATTATGGACTAGAATAAAGACAGTTTAACAGACAATATTTTAAAGTCTCTGTTCTTTATTTTCTTTAACGAAGATGTGGATGAATGTACTGAGATTCCAGGAGTGTGTGGTCCAAATGCAAACTGCACCAATGCTGTTGGAAACTACAGCTGTACATGCCTGAGGGGATATAATGTGACAAATCTGCTCATGCCTATTAATAGCAGCAATCCATGCAGAGGTAGGTTTTAAGATCAGCATTGTTATCATTGAGTTTTGGCAGTAGTTGTCTATGATATTAATACTTTACATGCATTATTCATCCCATATAAAAGGGTCCACAATGTGTCTTTGGTATGATACTTCAACAACAATATCTTCCAAACTTTCATACTATAATGCAGTTTCTTGCTCGAAATACATTGATATTACAAGTTTAGAAGATACAAGTTTGTATCCTCTGTTGGTCTGCTGCATCAGTCAGTAATCCAGTCCTTGGCTCAGAAGATGCTTGAATGACTTGTAATATTAAGTGAATTTCAGCATCGTGTCTGACGATGACATATTTAAGCATAAGTGTATGGGATACATATAAGAGAAAAATGACTTGAGCAATTTAGACAAGAAATTGGTTTTACCAGGCCCAGAGAAGCCAAAGGACGCTTCCCCTTATATATCTTATTAGTTTGTGGTTAGAAAGTTCAATTCTGCTTTTTCCTATTTTGAAAAATAAAAAATCGACTTTCTTTACTTGTTTAACATGGTTCTGATTAGAAGTGAATGGACGTGACAGAATAATAAGCCACTGTTAATCTCAGGTTTCCTTAAGCATCTAAAATGATTGTATTTGCTTTGTTTAATCAAGATGTGGATGAATGTACTGAGATTCCTGAAGTGTGTGGTCCAAATTCAAACTGCAGCAATGCTGTTGGAAACTACAGCTGCACATGCCTGAGAGGATATAATGTGACTAATCCATACTTTCCTATCAGCATCAACAACCCATGCAGAGGTAAGTTTGACAGTGATTTTTTGATCATTTAGTTTTGGCAGACATAGATGACTATGATATTTTTGGCATTTTATTCCATTAAAAAGGGATACACAACATGCCATGCAAAGTAATCGGTCAAGATTTTATTATTAAGATGTTGACTTTGCTTCTTAGAATATTTGCCTACTCCAAGTACAGTTTTGTCTTTAAAACTTAATATGTATCCGTCCTAAAACAAAGAACTAGTGAGAAAACCAATTGTTCTCTGAAGACTCCAAGTATAGGCTTCTCAATTTGTGACAACAGACATGTTACAACTGAGATTCAGCTTCTTTTAGATGGACCATGTGTTCTATGAAATAGCAGAGGTTAGCACATAATCCAGTCTGTTACAAATAAAGACTTCTTTTAATTTGGATCATCTAGATAATGAACTTAATTAACATCAGGTAATAGCAAATGTTTAAAAGTCTGCTTGTTTTGTTACTTTTTTCTCTTTTAAAATCAAGATGTGGATGAATGTACTGAGATTCCTGGTGTGTGTGGACCAAATGCAAACTGCACCAATGCTGTTGGAAACTACAGCTGCACATGCCTGAGAGGATACACTGTGACAAATCTTTCCTTTCCTATCAATGTTGGCAACCCATGCAGAGGTACGTTTGTCAACCAGTTGTTTTACAAATATTTCACAATTCTTTTTGCACTATGACACATCTGCGTATAAAAAAACAACTGGATTTTTGAGACTAGTGCACAGACCTTGCTCTGGCCGTCTAGGGGAGATGCTCCCTCAGAAGAAAAATGTCTGCGTTTTAAAGTTAAATGCATCAATCCAGTACAATTTAACCCTTGTGTGGTGTTGATGTGTGTGCTATTCAGTGGTCTGGTGGACCAACCACATTATTTATTTTTAATCAATACAGCCATATCCTTTTATGTAGAAATGCCAGATGTTTAGAACATTACAAGTGGCCAGCGTAGGGTTCTCCTTTAGCAGCTGTAGCCAGTCAGCAGCCTGTCCATGTTGTCCACCCTCACACATACACATACGCATATACAAACACAGACACATCAGCGGGCCGTGTAGGAGGAGACCAGAGTGAAGGACATGGCACCTCAACACTTTTACTCCCTGCTGGTTCCCCCAATGCCACATGTGTAATATAAATGGGTATTGTTTATATTATTAATAATTAACACTGATTAATAGATAATGATTCAAATTCTTTTTTTTTCCTTTCATAAATCAGGCTGTGGATGAATCTGCTGGGTTTCCTGAAATTTGTGGTCTAATGTATATAATGTGATGAATCTGTATGTTCCTATTAATGTGAGCACTCCATGTAGAGGAACATTTGAAAGTCAGTTTTTACCATTTTTCAGTACAGATAGCGATTTACTATGACAGTCTTGCTCAGAATAATTTCATATTACAATCAATGCCTTTACCATCCTTGAGTATTCATAGTATTTACATGCAACAGTAAAAGTTTTTGAGCATTACACATCTCGTATAAATAACAGAAGTTAGCAGAGCATCCAGTGTAATACATACATGAAGGCCATCATTTTGAGTTTGACCTTGTGAATTACAGACTGCATTGAACACTGTTTAATGCTCAATGTCCAAAAGTCTCTTTGTTTTGTCACTTTCTTTAATCAAGATGCTGATGAATGTATTGAGATTCCTAATGTGTGTGGTCCAAATGCAATCTGCACCAATGCTGCAGGAAGCTACACTTGCACATGCCTGAATGGATATAATGTCACAAATCCATACTTTACTATCAACAGCAGCAACCCATGCAGAGGTAGGTTTTTAAATTACTGCTTTTTCAATAAAAAAATTGCTTTGTCGATCAAGAAAATTAAATTTCTCTGTTATTGGTTGTAATCTGTTTTCTTTTGTTGATATTACTTAACAAACACATAAGTCATTGAAACTGAACTAGTTGTGTTCTTTCAATAAAATTAAGTGAGTTCTTAGAGTGTCTGATTAGTGTAATCTTCTTATGTACAACTCAACATCTTTTTCTTTGGCTCCTGGCATCATTTATTTGCACATATTTTACTTGTTTTAGTCACTCTCTTCATGCTGTGTCTCACCCTGCCCTTCTTTTCCTTTGGTGTACATATTTCTTATACTTCATATTTAACATGAATTAAATATTAATCACTTTGATCTTTTAGATGTGGATGAATGTGTTTCTGCACCATCTGTATGTGGATTAAACTCCAGCTGCAACAACACAGTAGGAGGATACAGTTGCTTTTGCTGGGATGGATTTACTGCTACAAACTCAAGTCTAGCCGTCAACATTACGAACCCGTGTATAGGTAAGTTATTATGTTTTATTTAAAACAAAAAAGTTTTAAAGATTAAAATAGCCTCTTCAGCACCTCGTCAATTAGTTTTACATTTATTTTATGGTTCGATTGGTTCATGCATTGTGAAAACTGAAAGGCTCTAGTTTGCTATGCGTATACTTTATTTTTAAAGAGCCTCGAGACTGCCCATACACAGCCACAATCTTTCAGCACTTGGTGGGTAAAAGCACTCTACTCTAAAATGACAGCCTGTGAGTTTGTGTGATCTCAGAAGACCCCAGCAGTAAACCAATGGAAACCACATGCTGTAGTCTACCATAGTTAAAAGGTGATGCTAGACACATTGATGCATGGAATTAAACCCCCTGTACTGTTTACTGTAGTAAAAATCACAGCTACAAATGTCTGATTTCTGTGGTAAATCTGTATAATATGCATTACTATAAAGTATAATGTTACTACAATGCACAGCTGCTTTATGTTTCATTAAGTTATAAAATAGAAAACTTAATTGTGGCATGTGCAAAAGTTTGGACACTCTTTCTGGGGTAGAGTTTGAGAAGTCAAAGATTCTCATTAGAAATGATCAGCAGATGATCATGGCAAGCCTTCCTTGCCAGTCTGCAGCTATAGCAGAGTTCCAATAAAGTTCAGGAACCTTGCAAAAGTTTGGACACTCTTTCTGGGGTACAGTTTAACAACTTTGAAAGAGGGGTGCGCCAGAATTATGACGCAGCAGAATGGAGATGCTGCATCATCTAAATTGAAACAGGAAATTAAGCAAGCTATCTACTGAGACGTCAGTTTACTACTAGTGAGTTTTATAAGATTGTTATGACGAAATGGACCAAAATACATTGAAATGAAATAAAAATGGTGAAATGACATTATCAAAGATCTAAAAAAAAATATTTTTTTACAGAGAAAATACATTTGTGGGTTTCTTTGATTGCTTATGTAGCGTGTTTTTTTTTTTTCTCGCTTTCTCATAACACTTTGAGAGTGTGCCTCTGAAAAGCCTACATTTTTGGAGGGCCATGTAGCCAAGTGTGAATGCTCAAACCAGAGCAATTGAACCAGAGTAATGGCCAAGTGTTATGGGCAAGGGGTGAAATGGGGTTGGCTGGAAGGGTCATCAGAAGGAAACCTTACCTGCAAGCTTATCACAAAAGCCAACATCTTAAGTATGTAAAACAACATCTAAATAGGTGTGGATAAGGTTGATCTCTTATAATGCAGCGTGGGGGGTTCTCAAAAGAAACTCAGACAACTCAAAGTTGTTACCCAAAATTCAGCTTCTCTTTAGTCCCACCAGACCAAGCGCCTCCCCTCCATATAGGCCTTTGGTCAGTCCACCACAGCCCTCCTGAGCAACTGATGTGACCCTGAAGCTGCTGAGGGGTGCCAATGGGGCAATGATGGCACTCGGATGGCACTCTGACGATACTGGGGAGCCAGTAGGGGTTCTATGTGTGGCTGGGGAGTCCCTGACCACGTTGCTGAAATGCCTTGGAGCTGGCCGTCTCCCCATGGGACCCTCAAAGTCCCGTAACTTACACATCATTGAAAGTTTATGGGTAGATCTTAAGCTACGTTCACATTACAAGTCTTTTTCCTCAAATCCGATTTTTTACTCCAATCCGATCTCTCTGACAGGATGGCTTACACTTGTTTAGGTAAGTGATTCAAGTCGGTCATTAATCTGAACGAAGCGGCATCCTGAAATAACCCGCATGTGCACATCCTACTCAGCAACGTCATAAGAATCGTGTGCGTCATGTTCATCATCAGAAAAAAGGCTAATGTAAGAACCAGCCTTTCCTGTGAAGATAACGAACTCTAAACAGCTTTCAGATGTTCATCATTAGAGCGTTTCTTTTCCATCGTTTACAGGCTTTAACTTCTGTTTGGTGCAGCTGCCAGAGTAATGCTGAATGATGGCGTATGCACAGTGGGGAAACAAGCACATGGATTCCGATCTGAGCATCACATTATGGTCGCTTGCCCATGAATCGGATACGTATCCGATCTAGGACCACATATGAAAATTGCTCAAATCGGATTTGAAAACAACATTAGGATTTGAAAACATTAGGATTTTTGCCACTTCAACCTGGTAACGTGAACGTAGCCTTAAACATGCAGTGCATGCAACACAGCCCAAAAATATCGTAGCTCTAGAAGAACTAAATGGAAAGAGAGACTCCTAGCTGGCTACAAAAACTGTTTGCAAGCTGTGATGTCTGTCATGGTGTTATTGAGCACTGATATAGTAGGGTTATAATTAGGGCAATTACTATTTGAATTTTAATTTTTTTAAATTAGTCAAATACATATGAACCTTGCAATAACATTTGCAAATCAAAGTTATTTGCTCCAATCATTTGTAGAGGTTATGTTTTTAATTCTTTTTATATTAACAATTAACAAAACATGTTTATTTGGTCAGGGCCCATAGCCCTGTGTATAAGTTTATATATATATTGAATATTGTACAACATTGTGAACACAAACACTGAAGTCAGCTGCATTTTGCTCCTTGTGTACTAACGCATGCCTTGATGTTCACTTTAAAACCCAAAGTTTGAGTGTCTTTAGTCAAATTACATGTTTGTTTTTTCCTAAATGAGTTTACTTTTACAGCTCTGCACATTTTAATCCACAAACAGTGCCAGTGACAGTGCATAATAGCTGCTGATAGACACAGTTACAAGACAAAACCTCTGTATTTATTTCACAGATGTGGATGAATGTCTGTCCACTCCATCTGTTTGCGGTCCAAACTCTACCTGCACCAACACAGTAGGAGGATACAATTGCTCGTGCTGGCTTGGATTTACTGCAACAAACTCAAATCTTACTGTGAACATTACTAACCCTTGTACAGGTGAGTTGTTAAATATCAGTTTAATATTTTGCTGTTAAATATAGAAATGTTTGTTTTCTTTACACTCCATTATTAGCAGCAGAAAAGGTCTATTAAAAAATCTCCTGTGAGAACAAAGCCGCTATTCACACAGAAATTCACATTTTTACTCCTGTAAAAGAAAAAAGTTACAAGCAATATGTAGCCTTGTGTGGCTACAAATTATCAGTTTAATATGTAAGAAAAATAAAATTATTGCACAGGTATGGATGAATGTCTCTCTGCACTGTCAGTGTGTGGAACATTAAACTCCACCTGCTCCTAAACAATAGGGGCATACATTTGCTCTTTCTGGATTGGATTCACTGCAACACACTCAAAACACCCCTTTATCCCTCACATAGATAAAATGCTAAACTTAAAAAATAAAACTTGCTCAAGTGATTTTAAGTTCAATAAGAAAAATGCTTGTTTGAATATGATAAAGCATTTTCTGTTGAATTAGCGATGTGCGAGTTTATTGAGACACCTGCAGTATTTCATCGTTATCCAAACACTTATGCTGTAAACTGACTGAAAACTTGAACTCGAAACTGAAAATATTATATAATAAAATAAATCTCCTAAAAGACTAATTTTCAAACGTTGTGATCACATCTGTGGACTTATTTTGCAGATGTGGATGAGTGTCTGTTCACACCATCACCTTGTGGTTCACACTCCACCTGCAACAACACAGTGGGAGGATACAGCTGCTCTTGCCGTGATGGATTTGCTGTTCCCAATGCAAATCTAAATGTCCGCATTAGTAACCCTTGCATTGGTAAGATATTAAATGCCAGTTTAATGTTGCTGTTGAATTTAAAATTAGTGTTTTTAATACCATCTTTAAATCAAAACACATATTAATGTGAAGAAAGTTCAACAGTGTGTGATCTCCTAGCTTGAAATTCTCTTCAATGGATTCTGTAAATGTGCAAATTCAAGATGTATAATGTACTTAATGTAATGTTGTCTGTTGTTGTCAATCTGAGGTGATGCATCTGCGCGTTCGCCATGTTTGAGTGATCAACTTGCACTGGACCTACGAAATGAAAAATTTGAAGAAATGTTAGTTACACAGCTGCTTTTGTCTGTGTCAACCTTCCAGCTGTTCAGTCTTTCTTGAACTTCTTTGCTTTCTGTAGTTCCAGTGTGTTGCTTGGTGTTGATTTCTGTATAGTTAATGTGCACAAGGACATGACTTGTGAAGAAGGATATGAATTGAGGTGGAACAGCACAGGCATACTGTCATTATTCAGGCCACCACTCATTGCCTGTAACAGTTGTACTCGTCTGGGAAGTCAAAGTGTTCCCAATCAGGACATGAGTGTGAATTCATGTCAATTTTTTTCATAAGCACACTTTGTCCATCACCTATTTTGTGCAACAAGGCTAATCAGCTGTCCAAGGCAGAAAGCTGAAGTTAGCTTACTATTAAAATTTTCCTCCAGTGTCTGAGTGGAACTTCTTTGCCATTGAAGTTGGAATGGAAAATTCGGATAAACAGGCAAATAAGATGCTATCTTAAGCTGCGTCTAAGGTGGGCTAACCAAGACAGATTTTTATTTCGGTTCATAAAAAGTCCTAGAAACATCATCATCGTTGTCGTTAACCACTTAATCCAGATAGGAACGCGGTAACAGTTGGGAGAGCAGAGAATCCCAGATGACCCTGTCCCCTGCAACTCCTTCCAGCTCATTCACAGGGACCCCAAGCCGCTCCCAGGCCAACTTGAAGATGTCATCCCTCCAGTGGGTCCTAGGACGACCCCGGGGCCTTATCGCCAAATCCACAAAACACATGTAGACTGGGTTGTCAAACTCCCATGCCCCCTCAACAATCTGTGAGAGGCTGAAAAGCTGGTCCATTGTTTTACGGCCGGGACGGAGTCCTCATTGTTCCTCCTCAATCTGAGGTTCAACTATCGGTCAGAGTCTCCTATCCAGCACCTTGGCATAGACTTTCCCAGGGAGGCTGAGCAGTGTGATACCTCGATAGTTGGCACACACCTTCCGGCCCCCTTTTTTAAAAATGGGGACCACCACCCCGCTCTGCCATTGCAAGGGTACTGTTCCTGAGGTCGAGTTGTGTCAGCCATGACAGCCCCACAATATCCAGAGCCTTAAGCATCTCCAGACGAATCTCATCCATCCCCGGTGCCTTGCCACTGAAGAGCTTGCCAACTACCTCAGTGACCTCCACCAGGGAAATGGAGCGTGACATGCCAGAGGCCTCCGGCCCTGACTCCTGTGAGGGAGGCATGTCTCTCGGATTAACAAGTGCCCCTTCCACCAGCCGACAATATCCTCATTTGAAGTCAGAGTTTCTCCACCCTTGCCGAATACACCTTGGGCACAGCCACCCCGACCACTCCTGAGTCATCGGGCAGTTGTTCAGAGCCTCGTTATAGCCGACCAAATCTCTTTTTCCATGGCTTCACCAAACTCCTCCCACGCCCTGGATTTTGCTTTTGCCACCATTACGGCTGTCACCTTTGTCACCAGTCGGTACCTCACTGCTGAGTCGGGAGTCCTTCTGGCCATCCAGTCCCTAAAGGCCTCTTTCTTCAGCTTGATGGCCTCCCTCAAGACTGGTGTTCACCAGGGGTTTCTTGGATTACCACCCCGACAGGCAACCACAAGCTTTTGGCCACAGCTATGCCTGGTAGCTTCCGCTGTGGAGTTTTTTTACCCAGGGTCCATTCAGAGTCTATGTCCCCTACCTCCCCCGGGAAATGAGAAAAGCTCTTCCGGAGGAGGGAGTTGAAATCATTCCCAACAGGGGCCTCCGACAATCGTTCCCAGCACACCCTCACTATTCACTTGGGCCTACTGGGTCTGACCATCAGTTTTCCTTGCCATTTGATCCAACTCACCACCAGATGGTGATCAGTTGATAGCTCAGCACCTCTCGTACCAAGTCAGATGAAACAAAACAAGTCTAAAAACAAAGTCTTAAAGGGTTTGTTATGGGCAATCCATGCCTGGCACAGAAGTCCAATAACAATTCACCATTCAGGTTTAGATCGGGCATGCTGTTCTTCCCAATCACGCCTTTCCAGGTCTCCCAGTCATTGCCAACATGAGCATTGAAGTACCCCAGTAAGACTATGGAGTCTGTAGGCGGGACCCTTTCCAAAATCCCGCCCACTTTCTCCAAGAAGGCCAAATACTCTGACCTGTTGCTTGTTGCATAAGCACACATAACAGTCAGAGTTTTCCTCTCTGCATCTCTACTTCGCATTGAGGCGACCTTCTCGTCCACCCGGACAAACTCCAACTGCACGGCCGCCAGCCAGGGACTCGTGAGTATCTCCACTCCCGCCTGCTGCCTCTCACCCTGTGCAACCCCTGAGTAGGAGAGGGACTGACACCTATCAAGCCAGTTTCTGCCACAAGGGCCTAGGCTGCCGAGGACCCCCTGCAATCTCCCGCTGCCTGTGCAGCACTGCACCACTCCCCCATGCGGGCCCACCTGGTCCTCCCACATTGCCTCTTCGGGCTGGGTCCGGCCGGCCAGGTTACGTGGGTTTCCCGGCCACCAGGTGCTCGCCAGGAGACACTACTCCCCAGGCCTGGCTCCAGGGGCAGGTCCCGGTGCCCCTATCCCAAGGAAGGGTACACAGTATTCTGTACCCATTTTTCATAGTGGGTTTTTTGGATCGTGTTAGTCTGGGTCTTCAGTCCAGACCTGTTCACTGTGTGAGACCCTCCTAGGAGAATATTGCTCCTGATGACTTAGCTCTGAAGATTTATAGACCACACAAGCCCTTCCGCCATGACAAGGCCCTGATCCAGGAAGGGAGAAACATCATGAGCTGTGCTAAATAAAACTATAGGAATAATTTCTAGTATCATTCATCTAAAATGAAGTATATATGAAGAATATTAAAGATGCAGCAAGTTTTTGTATCTGCTCTGTATCATCTGTTCAATCATAGAGGCAATGTGCAGGGGCGTAGGGACAGGAAGGGGTTTTACATAGTAGCAAGGGGGCAAATACAATTTGTTTAATTGTGCAGATTCGTAAATCTTTACGTTCTTAATGAGTGCTGATGTTCATGGATGCTTCTCTGTCATATACAGTAGCTACTTGGGCATAATTTTAATGCAAGAAAATAAAACTAATTCTTTTTCAACATAGATTTTTTTGTTTTAATTATTGACCTTAGAGGTGCTTGATGGTTTAGAAATAACAGAATGCTATATGTGTTACAGTTGGCTGTATATTTACTGGCATGGGTAAAAAAAGGTAATAGTGTTTATAGTGAATTAGTTCAGTCTCACACTGAAAATACTGTCAAAATATGTGTTTTATTACATTTCAAAGAATGTGTAATTTTCCTTTATATTTACATGGTCTGAAAATGTACTTTTGCACCATTACGCTGTGAAAACAAAAAATATTAATCAAATAATCATATTTCTCTTTTAGATATAGATGAATGTCTGTTTGCACCATCTGTATGTGGATTAAACTCCATGTGCAACAACACAGTAGGAGGATACAGTTGCTCTTGCTGGACTGGATTCACTGCAGTAAACTCAAGTCTAGGTGTCAGTGTTAATAACTCCTGTGTAGGTGAGAGTCTAAATGTTGGTATTGTGTTTTGTTGACGGTTAGTGTTTCAATGATAAATCACTCTTCCAATACTGAAAATATGTTGGTGCAAGAATCACAGGTCATTGTCATTACAGATGTGGAGGAATGTTTGTCTGAACCGTCCATTTGTGGTCCAAACTCCACCTGCATCAACACAGTAGGAGGATACAGCTGCTCTTGCCGGTCTGGATTTAACATAACCAACTCAAGTCTAAGCATCAGTGTTAATAACTCTTGTAGTGGTAAGCTGGTTTTGTGTTGTTAGATGAAGCTTTATGACTGCTAACAGTGAAAATGAGCAACTTTACAAAAAAAGAATTGTTTATCAATTTTGCAGATGTGGATGAATGTCTGTTAACTCCATCTGTATGTGGTCCAAACTCCACCTGCATCAACACAGTAGGAGGATACAATTGCTTTTGCTGGAATGGATTTACTGCTACAAACTCAAGTCTAAGGGTTAACATTAGTAACCCTTGTAGGGGTAAGTCATCAAGCTTTAGGTTCAGTAATGTCAGAGGCCTTTCGGGTTTTATGGATGAAAATGGACACACGTAATATTGAACATATGTGCTTGTAAAATGTACTTAAACATATAATAAATTAAATCAATGTGTTTCACAGATGTAGATGAATGTCTATCTACACTATCTGCATGTGGATCAAATTCCAACTGCGCTAATACAGCAGGAGGATACAGTTGCTCTTGCTGGACTGGATTTACTGCAACCAGCTCAAACTTAACTACCAGCATTATTAACCCATGTATAGGTAAGTGATTTTGCCTTTTCAGGTTTATAAGATAGAGACTCTGCTAGTCAAGATCTTCCACACTAAACTCACCCAACATTGCATTCGTGGGCCTGCTTTGTGCTCTGAGGCTCAGTCATGCTGGAACAGAAAAGGTTCTTCCTCAAATTCCTCCCACAATATTTGAAGCATACAATTGTACACAATGTCTTGGTCTGCAACCCCATATCATTATCCCTCCTCCACCTACAGCTAGCATAAAGTGGTCAGGCAGGTAACGTTCTCCTGGCTTTTGCTCAACCCAGACTTGTTCATCAGACTGACAGATAGAGAAGTGTGATTTGTCAGTTTCTGCTTCTCCAAAATCCAGTGACGGTGTAATTTATACAACTCCATCCAACACTTGGGATTATGCTTGGTGACGTAAGGCTTGCATGCAGCTGCTCAGCCATCAAAACCCATGCCATGAAGCTCCTGGCGCCCACTTTTTTTGCTGATGTAATTGCCAGATTAGGTTTGGAAATCTGCAGTTTTTGAGTCGCAGAGCATCGCTGACTTTTATGCACTATGCTCTTCAGTACTCGGTGATCTGTTGTGTAACTTTACATGGTCTGAAACTATGTGGATGAATTGCTGATGTTCCTAAATACTTCCACTTTTCAATAATACCCCTCAAAGTTTATCAAGGAATGTCTACAAGAGAAGAAATTTTGCCAACTGACTTGTTGCATTGGTGGCATTCTGCACACTCAGATTCAGTGAGCTCTTTATAATGTCCTGTTCTTTTACAAATGTATCTAAAGGCAGGCTGCCTGATTTAATACACCTGTGGCAATGAGACTGAATAAAACACCTGAATTAAATGATTAAGAGGTGTGTCCCAATACTTTTGTCCATACAATGTATCACATTTTGTGGCCAATTAATGCAGAAAACAATGTAAGTAAAAGGGGTTTACATCTTTTTTACTTGCCACTGTTCAGTGAGTTTTTTCCATGTGTAAAGTATTTTGGAAATACAGGAGAACATTTTTAAATTATAAACACTGCTGTAATTATCCATTTACACCCATTTTAAGTGGTTATCATCGTCAACTTTGATCTTCATTTTTGAACTTTTATTAGACCTTCATAACTGATGTGATACAGCTTTCTCAGTCTGTATGTAGTCATGGTATTTATCTCTCTGAGCACATCTAAAACTTATGTTGCACTGCACTAGCATGCGGAATACTTTGATACATGTATGTGCAACAAAATTGGTTTTATGTTATTGAAAACATTGACTCCAAACATCTGAACAGTAGTTTATGTGGTCTAAGTTCCCACCAGCATCAACATAGTAGGAGGCGGCAATTACCCTTGACTAAATAGAGTAACTACAAGAAACTCAAGTGAAAGTGTAACACTGATGCCTGTATGTTGTTATTGAATAGTGGTTTATTGTTTCACTGAAATTATTTGAAATTATTTTGATTGAAACTGCTGATGAAAGAAAACAAGATAAACTTTTTACTTTCTCTCACAGATATAGATGAATGTGCGCTTGAACCAGCTATTTGTGGTCCACACTCCATCTGCACCAACACTATAGGAGGATACAACTGCTCTTGCACGGGAGGATTTACTGAAACAAACTCAAGTCTGATGATTAGCGTTAATAACACTTGTAGAGGCAAGTACCTACATATAAATGTTCTGTCACACTGAAGTCTTTTCCACTGTCAGTAAATACTAGAAATATGCTCATATTAAAATTCTAAGAAGGGAAAATCTTTCATTGCAGATGTGGATGAATGTCTATCTACACCATCTATATGTGGTCCAAACTCCACCTGCATCAACACAATTGGAGGACACAACTGCTCCTGCTGGAGGGGATTTACTGCAACCAATTCAAATCTGCTTGTCAGCGTTAGTAACCCATGTACTGGTAAGATATTAAGTGACAGTTCAATGTTCCGCTCTAATGTTTTCATATTCATACATATTTCATACATATTTTCAAACTCTCCCTAAATCAACATCATTGGACAGCTAGCTCTACATGCTTGGCAGAAAACACTAACAGCCAGATCTGTTATGTCAGCTAATAGACGGCTGCACTGGCTAGCGATTTGCTCCACTCACAAAGATGAAATCGCTCTTTTGTTGGTTTTAAGCTGTTTTTTATTTATTAATATTACTTTACAAATTGATAAGTCAGTCAGATTTGTTCCATCAATTAACGTAAGTGAGTTGTACCCTATAGAATCCTCTAGAATTGTGTACAAAATAGGCATTGGAATAGTTTCTGACAGGAATTTCATACATTTGATAACATGCTCCAGTTGTTGCTCGCAGTACTTTCACATCAAGTTTACTGCTGCCTTTTCTGAAACACATATGTATGTTGCTGTCCTGAAACTAAGTAGAGAGAAGATCAGTTCTTCTGTGAAGACTATAAGCGTAGGCCAATAGAAGTGTGAGAATAGTTAGACAGATTAGATCTAAAGATGCTGATTGTTTCAGATCATCGTGTTCTACAACATCCACTGTGTTACAAGTAAAGATATTTGAGACTGATCTACTTTATGTACTGGAAGAAATCCTATTTAATAGACAATGATTAAAAAGTGTCTTCCTTTGCTGACTTTTTCATCAAGATGTGGATGAATGTACTGGGATTCCTGGAGTGTGTGGACCAAATTCAAACTGCACCAATGTTATAGGAAACTACAGTTGCACATGCTTGAGTGGATACAATGTAACAAATTCATTTATGCCTATCAATATCAGCAACCCATGCAGAGGTACGTTCATCAATCGATACTTTTACCCTCCCTGAGTATTTGCACTTAACGCTAGTTTTTTCAAGGATCGTTTAGACCATATAAAACATTGTATGTTTTCAGATGCTATAGTTGTTGCTCAAAAGCATTTGTAGTACATGTTCCTGCTGTCTCATCTTAAACACTGTGTTTAAAAGTAGATAACCCTTTCTTTTACAGTCCCCTAAGTTCTAGGCATTAACCAGATAGGTGTGAGGTCCAAACTCAAGTATTAGGTAATTATTTTAGGTGACAAGATGGTAAGGTATATTTAATAATGGTTTTTACCATCTTTGAGTTTTAGTAGACATTGCAGTCGACAGTAAGATTTTTCTGGTATTTGTATTCCATTAAAAAGGGACACACAACATGGCATCAGGATAGTACCTAAGCAAAATGAATTGAGGATTTTATGTTAAAGATATTGTAGTTATTGCTTGAAATTCTTTCATGTTCCAAGTTATGTGCTGTCTGGTCTTTACCAATTAATATGTACTAGTCACAAAACAAAACTGAGAAAACCAATTCTACTGTGAAGACTCCAAGTGTAGGCCTCTAAAAGTGTGACCACAGACAGGTTATGTCTGACATTTTAATGTTTTTTAGATGCTTGTGTTCTATGGAATGACAGAAGTTAGTGCACAATCCAGTCTATTACAAATAAAGACCTTTTGAGTTGGATCATCTGAATAGTGGACTTGAATTAACACGAGTTAATAGAATGTTTAAAATTCTCTTTGCTTTATTACTTATTTTAATCAAGATATCAAGACATCTGTTGACATTTCTGAAGACTGTCGTCCAAATTGCAAACTGCATCAGTGAAAAACTATTAACTAGTGATCACATTCATTGTGTATTAGTGTGAGGTTAGATTATCTCTCACCTCCAGCTGGATTCTGATACATGGGTTCTAGAAAATCTCAAAAGTTAGTACACCATCCACTGGTTTACAAATAAAAGCCATCATTTTGTTTGATCCTCTAGATCATGGACTGCAATAAATACTGTTTAATAGACAATGTTTAAAATTCTCTGTGTTTTTATCAATTTCTTTAATCAAGATGTGGATGAATGTACTGAGATTCCTGATGTGTGTGGTCCACATGCAAACTGCACCAATGCTGTTGGAAACTACAGCTGCACCTGTCTGATTGGATATAATGTGACAGATCAATACTTTCCCATCAACATCAGCAACCCATGTAGAGGTACAATTGCCAGTCTTTCTACAATTGTCTTTCTGTGTCAACAATAATATTTGACGGTAATATTTTCTAAACGCTTTAGTACCATGTAAAACAGTAAACATGATGTCACTGGGATGGTTCCTGAGCAACAAGAAATTTCAAGATTTTATGATTTAAAATATTGCAGTTGTTCATATAGGTACTTTCATTTTACAAATACTCCGCTGTCTCTTAAATGTTAAAACGTGCAAGTGCTGAAAGAAATAACTTGTAAAAAGGTGAATTCGTCTGTGACAACTCCAAGTATAAGCCGCCATATTTGTGCAGTAGACTACATTTGGTGTTGCGCTTATTTTAGATGTACGTGTTGTAGAAAATGACACAAAGTGCACGTTATTACAAATAAAGGTCGTCACTTGCATTGAAACCTCTATATTATGGACTAGAATAAAGACAGTTTAACAGACAATATTTAAAAGTCTCTGTTCTTTATTTTCTTTAACGAAGATGTGGATGAATGTACTGAGATTCCTGGAGTGTGTGGTCCAAATGCAAACTGCACCAATGCTGTTGGAAACTACAGCTGTACATGCCTGATGGGATATAATGTGACAAATCTTCTCATGCCTATTAATAGCAGCAATCCATGCAGAGGTAGGTTTTAAGATCAGCATTGTTATCATTGAGTTTTGGCAGTAGTTGTCTATGATATTAATACTTTACATGCATTATTCATCCCATATAAAAGGGTCCACAATGTGTCTTTGGTATGATACTTCAACAACAATATCTTCCAAACTTTCATACATATATATATATATATATATATATATATATATATATATATATATATATGTATATATATTTCATACATATAAGAGAAAAATGACTTGAGCAATTTAGACAAGAAATTGGTTTTGCCAGGCCCAGAGAAGCCAAAGGACGCTTCCCCTTATATATCTTATTAGTTTGTGGTTAGAAAGTTCAATTCTGCTTTTTCCTATTTTGAAAAATAAAAAATCGACTTTCTTTACTTGTTTAACATGGTTCTGATTAGAAGTGAATGGACGTGACAGAATAATAAGCCACTGTTAATCTCAGGTTTCCTTAAGCATCTAAAATGATTGTATTTGCTTTGTTTAATCAAGATGTGGATGAATGTACTGAGATTCCTGATGTGTGTGGTCCACATGCAAACTGCACCAATGCTGTTGGAAACTACAGCTGCACATGCCTGAGAGGATATAATGTGACTAATCCATACTTTCCTATCAGCATCAACAACCCATGCAGAGGTAAGTTTGACAGTGATTTTTTGATCATTTAGTTTTGGCAGACATAGATGACTATGATATTTTTGGCATTTTATTCCATTAAAAAGGGATACACAACATGCCATGCAAAGTAATCGGTCAAGATTTTATTATTAAGATGTTGACTTTGCTTCTTAGAATATTTGCCTACTCCAAGTTATGTACAGTTTTGTCTTTAAAACTTAATATGTATCCGTCCTAAAACAAAGAACTAGTGAGAAAACCAATTGTTCTCTGAAGACTCCAAGTCTTCTCAATTTGTGACAACAGACATGTTACAACTGAGATTCAGCTTCTTTTAGATGGACTATGTGTTCTATGAAATAGCAGAGGTTAGCACATAATCCAGTCTGTTACAAATAAAGACTTCTTTTAATTTGGATCATCTAGATAATGAACTTAATTAACATCAGGTAATAGCAAATGTTTAAAAGTCTGCTTGTTTTGTTACTTTTTTCTCTTTTAAAATCAAGATGTGGATGAATGTACTGAGATTCCTGGTGTGTGTGGACCAAATGCAAACTGCACCAATGCTGTTGGAAGCTACAGCTGCACATGCCTGAGAGGATACACTGTGACAAATCTTTCCTTTCCTATCAATGTTGGCAACCCATGCAGAGGTACGTTTGTCGACCAGTTGTTTTACAAATCTTTCACGATACTTTTTGCACTATGACACATCTGCGTATAAAAAAACAACTGGATTTTTGAGACTAGTGCACAGACCTTGCTCTGGCCGTCTAGGGGAGATGCTCCCTCAGAAGAAAAATGTCTGCGTTTTAAAGTTAAATGCATCAATCCAGTACAATTTAACCCTTGTGTGGTGTTGATGTGTGTGCTATTCAGTGGTCTGGTGGACCGACCACATTATTTATTTTTAATCAATACAGCCATATCCTTTTATGTAGAAATGCCAGATGTTTAGAACATTACAAGTGGCCAGCGTAGGGTTCTCCTTTAGCAGCTGTAGCCAGTCAGCGGCCTGTCCATGTTGTCCACCCTCACACATACACATACGCATATACAAACACAGACACATCAGCGGGCCGTGTAGGAGGAGACCAGAGTGAAGGACATGGCACCTCAACACTTTTACTCCCTGCTGGTTCCCCCAATGCCACATGTGTAATATAAATGGGTATTGTTTATATTATTAATAATTAACACTGATTAATAGATAATGATTCAAATTCTTTTTTTTTCCTTTCATAAATCAGGCTGTGGATGAATCTGCTGGGTTTCCTGAAATGTGTGGTCTACTGTATATAATGTGATGAATCTGTATGTTCCTATTAATGTGAGCACTCCATGTAGAGGAACATTTGAAAGTCAGTTTTTACCATTTTTCAGTACAGATAGCGATTTACTATGACAGTCTTGCTCAGAATAATTTCATATTACAATCAATGCCTTTAACCATCCTTGAGTATTCATAGTAATTACCTGCAACAGTAAAGGTTTTTGAGCATTACACATCTCGTATAAATAACAGAAGTTAGCAGAGCATCCAGTGTAATACATACATGAAGGCCATCATTTTGAGTTTGACCTTGTGAATTACAGACTGCATTGAACACTGTTTAATGCTCAATGTTCAAAAGTCTCTTTGTTTTGTCACTTTCTTTAATCAAGATGCTGATGAATGTATTGAGATTCCTAATGTGTGTGGTCCAAATGCAATCTGCACCAATGCTGCAGGAAGCTACACTTGCACATGCCTGAATGGATATAATGTCACAAATCCATACTTTACTATCAACAGCAGCAACCCATGCAGAGGTAGGTTTTTAAATTACTGCATTTTCAATAAAAAAATTGCTTTGTCGATCAAGAAAATTAAATTTCTCTGTTATTGGTTGTAATCTGTTTTCTTTTGTTGATATTACTTAACAAACACATAAGTCATTGAAACTGAACTAGTTGTGTTCTTTCAATAAAATTAAGTGAGTTCTTAGAGTGTCTGATTAGTGTAATCTTCTTATGTACAACTCAACATCTTTTTCTTTGGCTCCTGGCATCATTTATTTGCACATATTTTACTTGTTTTAGTCACTCTCTTCATGCTGTGTCTCACCCTGCCCTTCTTTTCCTTTGGTGTACATATTTCTTATACTTCATATTTAACATGAATTAAATATGAATCACTTTGATCTTTTAGATGTGGATGAATGTGTTTCTGCACCATCTGTATGTGGATTAAACTCCAGCTGCAACAACACAGTAGGAGGATACAGTTGCTTTTGCTGGGATGGATTTACTGCTACAAACTCAAGTCTAGCCGTCAACATTACGAACCCGTGTATAGGTAAGTTATTATGTTTTATTTAAAAGAAAAAAGTTTTAAAGATTAAAATAGCCTCTTCAGCGCCTCGTCAATTTGTTTTACATTTATTTTATGGTTCGATTGGTTCATGCATTTTGAAAAGTGAAAGGCTCTAGTTTGCTATGCGTATACTTTATTTTTAAAGAGCCTCGAGACTGCCCATACACAGCCACAATCTTTCAGCACTTGGTGGGTAAAAGCACTCTACTCTAAAATGACAGCCTGTGAGTTTGTGTGATCTCAGAATACCCCAGCAGTAAACCAATGGAAACCACATGCTGTAGTCTACCATAGTTAAAAGGTGATGCTAGACACAATGATGCATGGAACTAAACCCCCTTTAACTGTAGTAAAAATCACAGCTACAAATGTCTGATTTCTGTGGTAAATCTGTATAATATGCATTACAATAAAGTATAATTT
This sequence comes from Pygocentrus nattereri, assembly GCF_015220715.1. Classification (NCBI taxonomy): domain Eukaryota; kingdom Metazoa; phylum Chordata; class Actinopteri; order Characiformes; family Serrasalmidae; genus Pygocentrus; species Pygocentrus nattereri. The sequence continues at coordinate 23,165,693 of NC_051214.1, forward strand.
TACTACAATGCACAGCTACTTTATGTTTCATTAAGTTATAAAATAGAAAACTTAATTGTGGCATGTGCAAAAGTTTGGACACTCTTTCTGGGGTAGAGTTTTAGAACGTAAGTCAAAGATTCTCATTAGAAATGATCAGCGGATGATCATGGCAAGACTTCCTTGCCAGTCTGCAGCTATAGCAGAGTTCCAGTAAAGTTCAGGAACCTTGCAAAAATTTGGACACTCTTTCTGGGGTACAGTTTAACAACTTTGAAAGAGGGGTGCGCCAGAATTATGACGCAGCAGAATGGAGATGCTGCATCATCTAAATTGAAACAGGAAATTAAGCAAGCTATCTACTGAGACGTCAGTTTACTACTAGTGAGTTTTATAAGATTTGGAATGGACCAAAATACATTGAAATGAAATAAAAATGGTGAAATGACATTATCAAAGATATAAAAAAAAATAATTTTTTACAGAGAAAATACATTTGTGGGTTTCTTTGATTGCTTATGTAGCGTTTTTTTTTTTTTTCTCGCTTTCTCATAACACTTTGAGAGTGTGCCTCTGAAAAGCCTACATTTTTGGAGGGCCATGTAGCCAAGTGTGAATGCTCAAACCAGAGCAATTGAACCAGAGTAATGGCCAAGTGTTATGGGCAAGGGGTGAAATGGGGTTGGCTGGAAGGGTCATCAGAAGGAAACCTTACCTGCAAGCTTATCACAAAAGCCAACATCTTAAGTATGTAAAACAACATCTAAATAGGTGTGGATAAGGTTGATCTCTTATAATGCAGCGTGGGGGGTTCTCAAAAGAAACTCAGACAACTCAAAGTTGTTACCCAAAATTCAGCTTCTCTTTAGTCCCACCAGACCAAGCGCCTCCCCTCCATATAGGCCTTTGGTCAGTCCACCGCAGCCCTCCTGAGCAACTGATGTGACCCTGAAGCTGCTGAGGGGTGCCAATGGGGCAATGATGGCACTCGGATGGCACTCTGACGATACTGGGGAGCCAGTAGGGGTTCTATGTGTGGCTGGGGAGTCCCTGACCACGTTGCTGAAATGCCTTGGAGCTGGCCGTCTCCCCATGGGACCCTCACAGTCCCGTAACTTATACATCATTGAAAGTTTATGGGTAGATCTTAAGCTACGTTCACATTACAAGTCTTTTTCCTCAAATCCGATTTTTTACTCCAATCCGATCTCTCTGACAGGATGGCTTACACTTGTTTAGGTAAGTGATTCAAGTCGGTCATTAATCTGAACGAAGCGGCATCCTGAAATAACCCGCATGTGCACATCCTACTCAGCAACGTCATAAGAATCGTGTGCGTCATGTTCATCATCAGAAAAAAGGCTAATGTAAGAACCAGCCTTTCCTGTGAAGATAATGAACTCTAAACAGCTTTCAGATGTTCATCATTAGAACGTTTCTTTTCCATCGTTTACAGGCTTTAACTTCTGTTTGGTGCAGCTGCCAGAGTAATGCTGAATGATGGCGTATGCACAGTGGGGAAACAAGCACATGGATTCCGATCTGAGCATCACATTATGGTCGCTTGCCCATGAATCGGATACGTATCCGATCTAGGACCACATATGAAAATTGCTCAAATCGGATTTGAAAACAACATTAGGATTTGAAAACATTAGGATTTTTGCCACTTCAACCTGGTAACGTGAACGTAGCCTTAAACATGCAGTGCATGCAACACAGCCCAAAAATATCGTAGCTCTAGAAGAACTAAATGAAAAGAAAGACTCCTAGCTGGCTACAAAAACTGTTTGCAAGCTGTGATGTCTGTCATGGTGTTATTGAGCACTGATATAGTAGGGTTATAATTAGGGCAATTACTATTTGAATTGTAATTTTTTTTAAATTAGTCAAATACAAATGAATCTTGCAATAACATTTGCAAATCAGTGTTATTTGCTCCAATCATTTGTAGAGGTTATGTTTTTAATTCTTTTTATATTAACAATTAACAAAACATGTTTATTTGGCCAGGGCCCATAGCCCTGTGTATAAGTTTATATATATATATATATATATATATATATATATATATATATATATATATTGAATATTGTACAGCATTGTGAACACAAACACTGAAGTCAGCTGCATTTTGCTCCTTGTGTACTAACCCCTAATGCCTAATGCCTTGATGTTCACTTTAAAACCCAAAGTTTGAGTGTCTTTAGTCAAATTACATGTTTGATTTTTCCTAAATGAGTTAACTTTTACAGAAAACTCAGCTCTGCACATTTTAATCCACAAACAGTGACAGTGCATAATAGCTGATGATAGACACAGTTACAAGACAAAACCTCTGTATTTATTTCACAGATGTGGATGAATGTCTGTCCACTCCATCTGCTTGTGGTCCAAACTCTACCTGCACCAACACAATAGGAGGATACAATTGCTCATGCTGGCTTGGATTTACTGCAACAAACTCAAATCTTACTGTAAACATTACTAACCCTTGTACAGGTGAGTTGTTAAATATCAGTTTAATATTTTGCTGTTAAATATAGAAATGTTTGTTTTCTTTACACTCCATTAATGTATTCACATGTGGAAACATACAGTATGTGATCCAAAATTCGCCTAGAATATATTTCACTGGATTCTGACAATATGCAAAGAACCATTACAAACTAGAAGCAGAAGCCAAAATATAATGTTCTGTCTCAAGGATCCCTGTGGGTGTCACTCCCACCTGCAAGGCAATAAACACACCCAGCAGTAACAAACACCTGCATGCTATATACACATCTTCAGTCTCTGTATAAACCGAGCTAATTCCAAGCTAATTGAATTAAGCAAAGGATCAGTCTGAAGAACAGAAGTGCTGCATAGTCCACAAATGTCTTTATGATTGAATAACTGCCATGATGGTTCAAGTCCTTGCTGTAAGCAGCAGAAAAGGTCTATTAAAAAAACTGCGAACAAAACCGCTATTCACACAAAAATTCACACGTTTACTCCTGTAAAAGAAAAAAGTTACCGTTTTGGAGATACAAGGTTTTCTTCTGACCATAGCAATATGTAGCCTTGTGTGGCTACAAATTATCAGTTTAATATGTAAGAAAAATAAAATTATTGCACAGGTATGGATGAATGTCTCTCTGCACTGTCAGTGTGTGGAACATTAAACTCCACCTGCTCCTAAACAATAGGGGCATACATTTGCTCTTTCTGGATTGGATTCATTGCAACACACTCAAAACACCCCTTTATCCCTCACATAGATAAAATACTAAACTTAAAAAATAAAACCTGCTCAAGTGATTTTAAGTTCAATAAGAAAAATGCTTGTTTGAATATGATAAAGCATTTTCTGTTGAATTAGCGATGTGCAAGTTTATTGAGACACCTGCAGTATTTCATCATTATCCAAACACTTATGCTGTAAACTGACTGAAAACTTGAACTTGAAACTGAAAATATTATATAATAAAATGAATCTCCTAAAAGACTAATTTTCAAAAGTTGTGATCACATCTGTGTACTTATTTTGCAGATGTGGATGAGTGTCTGTTCACACCATCACCTTGTGGTTCACACTCCACCTGCAACAACACAGTGGGAGGATACAGCTGCTCTTGCCGTGATGGATTTGCTGTTCCCAATGCAAATCTAAATGTCCGCATCAGTAACCCTTGCATTGGTAAGATATTAAATGCCAATTTAATGTTGCTGTTGAATTTAAAATTAGTGTTTTTAATACCATCTTTAAATCAAAACACATATTAATGTGAAGAAAGTTCAACAGTGTGTGATCTGCTAGCTTGAAATTCTCTTCAATGGATTCTGTAAATGTGCAAATTCAAGAAGTATAATGTACTTAATGTAATGTTGTCTGTTGTTGTCAATCTGAGGTGATGCGTCTGCGCATTCGCCATGTTTGAGTGGTCAACCTGATCAACTTGCACTGGACCTACGAAATGAAAAATTTGAAAAAATGTTGGTTACACAGCTGCTTTTGTCTGTGTCAACCTTCCAGCTGTTCAGTCTTTCTTGAACTTCTTTGCTTTCTGTAGTTCCAGTGTGTTGCTTGGTGTTGGTTTCTGTATAGTTAATGTGCACGAGGACATGACTTGAGAAGAAGGATATGAATTTGAGGTGGAACAACACAGGCATACTGTCATTATTCAGGCCACCACTCATTAACTCCTGTAACAGTTGTACTCGTCTGGGAAGTCAAAGTGTTCCCAATCAGGACATGAGTGTGAATTCATGTCAATTTTTTTCATAAGCACACTTTGTCCATCACCTATTTTGTACAACAAGGCTAATCAGCTGTCCAAGGCAGAAAGCTGAAGTTAGCTTACTATTAAAATTTTCCACCAGTGTCTGTATGGAACTTCTTTGCCATTGAAGTTGGAATGGAAAATTCAGATAAGCAGGCAAATAAGATGTTATCTAAGCTGCGTCTAAGGTGGGCTAACCAAGACAGATTTTTATTTCGGTTCATAAAAAGTCCTAGAAACATCATCGTTGTTGTTAACCACTTAATTCAGATACGGATGCGGTAGCAGTTGGGAGAGCAGAGAATCCCAGATGACCCTGTCCCCTGCAACTCCTTCCAGCTCATTCACAGGGACCCCAAGCCGCTCCCAGGCCAACTTGAAGAGGGAATCTCTCCAGTGGGTCCTAGGACGACCCCGGTGCCTTATCGCTTGGTAGGCCATGCCTGGTACACCCCCAGCAGGAGGCATCCAGGGGGCATCCGAATCAGATGCCTGAACCGCCTCAGCTGGCTCCTCTCAATGCGGAGGAGTAGCGGCTGTACCCCGAGCTCCTCACCCTGTGAAATAGAGTGTATCCTGTCACCCTGCAAAGAAACCTAATTTCTGCCACTTGTATTTGCGATCTCATTCAGTCATTACCCACAGCTCATGACCATAGGTGAGGGTCGGGATATAGACCGACTGGTAAACAGAGAGCTTTGCCTTGTGGCTCAGCTCCCTCTACACCACTACAGTCCGGTATAGTGACCGCATTACTGCTGCTGCCTGTCCCAGCCTGCGGCCGATCTCACGATCCCTCTTCCCATCACTCGTGAACAAGACCCCGAGAAACTTAAACTCCTCCACCTGGGGCAAGTCCTTTCCCCTTACCTGGAGTGGGCATGCCATCCTTTTCCAGCTAAGGCCATGGATTCAGATTTGGAGATGCTGATCCGCATACCAACCGCTTCACACTCGGCTGCAAACCGCTCCAGGGAGCGCTGGAAGCATCCATGTGATTCAACCAAAAGAACAACATTGTCTGCAAATAGCAGAGACACCAACCTCCGGCCTCCACACATAATGCCCTCCTGACCTTGGCTATGACTTCACACCCTGTCCATGAATATCATGAACAGGAGTGGAGCCCAACGCTAATACCGAAAGAGTCCGACTTAATGCTGAGTTTATGAACACAGCTCTCATTCCGGGAGTACAGAGATCAAATGGCCTGGAGTAGTAGCTTATACTCCCGATGGACCTTCCACAAGATATCTAGGGGAACCCGGTCGTAAGCCATCTCCAAATCCACAAAACACATGTAGACTGGGTTGTCAAACTCCCATGCCCCCTCAGCAATCTGTGAGAGGCTGAAAAGCTGGTCCATTGTTTTACGGCCGGTACGGAGTCCTCATTGTTCCTCCTCAATCTGAGGTTCAACTATCGGTCAGAGTCTCCTATCCAGCACCTTGGCATAGACTTTCCCAGGGAGGCTGAGCAGTGTGATACCTCGATAGTTGGCACACACCTTCCGGCCTCCTTTTTTAAAAATGGGGACCACCACCCCGCTCTGCCAGTCCAAGGGTACTGTTCCTGAGGTTGACCTTTGTCAGCCATGAAAGCCCCACAATATCCAGAGCCTTAAGCATCTCCAGACGAATCTCATCCATCCCCGGTGCCTTGCCACTGAAGAGCTTGCCAACTACCTCAGTGACCTCCACCAGGGAAATGGAGCTTGACATGCCAGAGGCCTCCGGCCCTGACTCCTGTGAGGGAGGCATGTCTCTCGGATTAACAAGTGCCCCTTCCACCAGCCGACAATATCCTCATTTGAAGTCAGAGTTTCTCCACCCTTGCCGAATACACCTTGGGCACAGCCACCCCGACCACTCCTGAGTCATCGGGCAGTTGTTCAGAGCCTCGTTATAGCCGACCAAATCTCTTTTTCCATGGCTTCACCAAACTCCTCCCACGCCCTGGATTTTGCTTCTGCCACCATTACGGCTGTCACCTTTGTCGCCAGTCGGTACGTCTCTGCTGAGTCAGGAGTCCTTCTGGCCATCCAGTCCCTAAAGGCCTCTTACTTCAGCTTGATGGCCTCCCTCAAGACTGGTGTTCACCAGGGGTTTCTTGGATTACCACCCCGACAGGCAACCACAAGCTTTTGGCCACAGCTATGCCTGGTAGCTTCCGCTGTGGAGGTTTTTTACCCAGGGTCCATTCAGAGTCTATGTCCCCTACCTCGCCCGGGAAATTAGAAAAGCTCTTCCGGAGGTGGGAGTTGAAATCATTCCCAACAGGGGCCTCCGACAATCGTTCCCAGCACACCCTCACTATTCACTTGGGCCTACTGGGTCTGACCATCAGTTTTCCTTGCCATTTGATCCAACTCACCACCAGATGGTGATCAGTTGATAGCTCAGCACCTCTCTTTACCCGAGTGTCCAGAACATACGGTACCAAGTCAGATGAAACAAAACAAGTCTAAAACCAAAGTCTTAAAGGGTTTGTTATGGACAATCCATGTCTGGCACAGAAGTCCAATAACAATTCACCATTCGGGTTTAGATCGGGCAGGCTGTTCTTCCCAATCACGCCTTTCCAGGTCTCCCAGTCTTTGCCAACATGAGCATTGAAGTACCCCAGTAAGACTATGGAGTCTGTAGGCGGGACCCTTTCCAAAACCCCGCCCACTTTCTCCAAGAAGGCCAAATACTCTGACCTGTTGTTTGTTGCATGAGCACACATAACAGTCAGAGTTTTCCTCTCTGCAACTCTACTTCGCATTGAGGCAACCCTCTCATCCACCCGGACAAACTCCAACTGCACGGCCGCCAGCCAGGGACTCGTGAGTATCTCCACTCCCGCCTGCTTTCTCTCACCCTGTGCAACCCCTGAGTAGGAGAGGGACTGACCCCTATCAAGCCAGTTTCTGCCACAAGGGCCTAGGCTGCCGAGGGCCCCCCTGCAATCTCCCACTGCCTGTGCAGCACTGCACCACTCCCCCATGCGGGCCCACATGGTCCTCCTACATTGCCTCTTCAGGTTGGGCCCGGCCAGGTTACGTGGGTTTCCCGGTCACCAGGCGCTCGCCAGGAGACACTACTCCCCAGGCCTGGCTCCAGGGGCAGGTCCCAGTGCCCCTATCCCAAGGAAGGGTACACAGTATTCTGTACCCATTTTTCATGGTGGGTTTTTTGGATCATGTTAGTCTGGGTCTTCAGTCCAGACCTGTTCACTGTGCGAGACCCTCCTAGGAGCATATTGCTCCTGACGACTTAGCTCTGAAGATCTCTAGACTACACAAGCCCTTCCGCCACGACAAGGCCCTGATCCAGGAAGGGAGAAACATCATGAGCTTTGCTAAATAAAACTATAGGAATAATTTCTAGTATCATGTATCTAAAATGAAACCTAACTATATGTGATTGGGTCACGGACCCTGTAGCAGGAAAAAAAATTAAAGCATCATTGTGAAACGCGATGCTGCACAATAATAATTTTTTCATTCATTGTCCTTTTTCATAATCATTGGAGGCCAACATCATAAACAGCTGTACACACAATAATGCAGACTTGTTTCTTCTCATCAACGCCTCACTGACGCAAGTTTAGAGTAAAGGCTCAAATTTAGGTGGAAAACCTGTGCATGAAACTTGTAGCTTCAGCTACTTTTATTTCATGTCTTCATTAGCACCAGAGGCTAATTTTGGCGTTGTGAGAAGGATAAACAACCAGCAATTCAAGCTCACTACACTGTGGCAATTTTGGAGGACAAAGACCTAAATCTGAATGGGTGGAATCGAGAGACTAGTGCTGGAGTGACAGAAAGAACATATATGACTATTAAAGATGCAGCAAGTTTTTGTATCTGCTCTGTATCATCTGTTCAATCATAGACACAATGTGCAGAGGCGTAGGGACAGGAAGGGGTTTTACATAGTAGCAAGGGGGCAAATACAATTTGTTTAATTGTGCAGATTCTTAAATCTTTACGTTCTTAATAAGTGCTGATGTTCATTGATGCTTCTCTGTCATATATAGTAGCTACTTGGGCATAATTTTAATGCAAGAAAATAAAACATTCTTTTTCAACATAGATTTTTTTGTTTTAATTATTGACCTTAGAGGTACTTGATGGTTTAGAAACAACAGAATGCTATATGTGTTACAGTTGGCTCTATATTTACTGGCATGGGTAAAAAAAGGTAATGGTGTTTATAGTGAATTAGTTCATTCTCACACTGAAAATACTGTCAAAATATCTGTGCTTTATTATATTTCAAAGAATGTGTAATTTTCCTTTATATTTACATGGTCTGAAAATGTACTTTTGCACCATTACGCTGTGAAAACAAAAAATATTCATCAAATAATCATATTTCTCTTTTAGATATAGATGAATGTCTGTTTGCACCATCTGTATGTGGATTAAACTCCATGTGCAACAACACAGTAGGAGGATACAGTTGCTCTTGCTGGACTGGATTCACTTCAGTAAACTCAAGTCTAGGTGTCAGTGTTAATAACTCCTGTGTAGGTGAGAGTCTAAATGTTGGTATTGTGTTTTGTTGACGGTTAGTGTTTCAATGATAAATCACTCTTCCAATACTGAAAATAAGTTGGTGCAAGAATCACAGGTCATTGTCATTACAGATATGGAGGAATGTTTGTCTGAACCGTCCATTTGCGGTCCAAACTCCACCTGCATCAACACAGTAGGAGGATACAGCTGTTCTTGCTGGTCTGGATTTAACATAACCAACTCAAGTCTAAGCATCAGTGTTAATAACTCTTGTAGTGGTAAGCTGGATTTGTGTTGTTAGATGAAGCTTTATGACTGCTAACAGTGAAAATGAGCATAAATAATTGTTTATCAATCTTGCAGATGTGGATGAATGTCTGTTAGCTCCATCTGTGTGTGGTCCAAACTCCACCTGCATCAACACAGTAGGAGGATACAATTGCTTTTGCTGGAATGGATTTACTGCTACAAACTCAAGTCTAAGGGTTAACATTAGTAACCCTTGTAGGGGTAAGTCATCAAGCTTTAGGTTCAGTAATGTCAGAGGCCTTTCAGGTTTTATGGATGAAAATGGACAAATATAATATTGAACATGTGTGCTTGTAAAATGTACTTAAACATATAATAAATTAAATCAATGTGTTTCACAGATGTAGATGAATGTCTATCTACACTATCTACATGTGGATCAAATTCCAACTGCGCTAATACAGCAGGAGGATACAGTTGCTCTTGCTGGACTGGATTTACTGCAACCAGCTCAAACTTAACTATCAGCATTATTAACCCATGTATAGGTAAGTGATTTTGCCTTTTCAGGTTTGTAAGATAGAGACTCTGCTAGTCAAGATCTTCCACACTAAACTCACCCAACATTGGATTCGTGGGCCTGCTTTGTGCTCTGAGGCTCAGTCATGCTGGAATAGAAAAGGTTCTTCCCCAAATTCCTCCCACAATATTTGAAGCATACAAGTGTACACAATGTCTTGGTCTGCAACCCCATATCATTATCCCTCCTCCACCAAACTTTACAACTAGCACAAAGTGGTCAGGCAGGTAACGTTCTCCTGGCTTTTGCTCAACCCAGACTTGTTCATCAGACTGACAGATAGAGAAGTGTGATTTGTCAGTTTCCGCTTCTCCAAAATCCAGTGACGGTGTGATTTATACAACTCCATCCAACACTTGGGATTATGCTTGGTGACGTAAGGCTTGCATGCAGCTGCTCAGCCATCAAAACCCATGCCATGAAAGTCCTGGCGCCCACTTTTTTTGCTGATGTAATTGCCAGATTAGGTTTGGAAATCTGCAGTTGTTGAGTCGCAGAGCATCGCTGACTTTTATGCACTATGCTCTTCAGTACTCGGTGATCTGTTGTGTAACTTTACATGGTCTGAAACTATGTGGATGAATTGCTGATGTTCCTAAATACTTCTACTTTTCAATAATACCCCTCAAAGTTTATCCAGGAATGTCTACAAAGGAAGAAATTTTGCCAACTGACTTGTTGCAATGGTGGCATTCTGCACACTCAGATTCAGTGAGCACTTTAGAATGTCCTGTTCTTTTACAAATGTATCTAAAGGCAGGCTGCCTGATTTAATACACCTGTGGCAATGAGACCAAATAAAAGTAAAAGGGGTTTACATCTTTTTTACTTGCCACTGTTCAATGACTTTTTTCCATGTTTCCATGTTCCATGTTAGTAGGAGGCGGCAATTACCCTTGACTAAATAGAGTAACTACAAGAAACTCAAGTGAAAGTGTAACACTGATGCCTGTATGTTGTTATTGAATAGTGGTTTATTGTTTCACTGAAATTATTTGAAATTATTTTGATTGAAACTGCTGATGAAAGAAAACAAGATAAACTTTTTACTTTCTCTCACAGATATAGATGAATGTGCGCTTGAACCAGCTATTTGTGGTCCACACTCCATCTGCACCAACACAATAGGAGGATACAACTGCTCTTGCACGGGAGGATTTACTGAAACAAACTCAAGTCTGATGATTAGCGTTAATAACACTTGTAGAGGCAAGTACCTACATATAAATGTTCTGTCACACTGAAGTCTTTTCCACTGTCAGTAAATACTAGAAATATGCTCATATTAAAATTCTAAGAAGGGAAAATCTTTCATTGCAGATGTGGATGAATGTCTATTTACACCATCTATATGTGGTCCAAACTCCACCTGCATCAACACAATTGGAGGACACAACTGCTCCTGCTGGAGGGGATTTACTGCAACCAATTCAAATCTGCTTGTCAGCGTTAGTAACCCATGTACTGGTAAGATATTAAAAAAGAAAAGTTCAATTCTGCTTTTTACTATTTTGAAAAATAAAAAATCGACTTTCTTTACTTGTTTAACATGGTTCTGATTAGAAGTGAAGGGACGTGACAGAATAATAAGCCACTGTTAACCTCAGGTTTCCTTAAGCATCTAAAATCATTGTATTTGCTTTGTTTAATCAAGATGTGGATGAATGTACTGAGATTCCTGAAGTGTGTGGTCCAAATTCAAACTGCAGCAATACTGTTGGAAACTACAGCTGCACATGCCTGAGAGGATATAATGTGACTAACCCATACTTTCCTATCAGCATCAACAACCCATGCAGAGGTAAGTTTGACAGTGATTTTTTGATCATTTAGTTTTGGCAGACATAGATGACTATGATATTTTTGGCATGTAAGTTATGTACTGTTTTGTCTTTAAAACTTAATATGTATCCGTCCTAAAACAAAGAACTAGTGAGAAAACCAATTGTTGTCTGAAGACTCCAAGTATAGGCTTCTCAATTTGTGACAACAGACAGGTTACAACTGAGATTCAGCTTCTTTTAGATGGATTATTTGTTCTATGAAATAGCAGAGGTTAGCACGTAATCCAGTCTGTTACAAATAAAGACTTCTTTTAATTTGGATCATCTAGATAATGAACTTAATTAACATCAGGTAATAGCAAATGTTTAAAAGTCTGCTTGTTTTGTTACTTTTTTCTCTTTTAAAATCAAGATGTGGATGAATGTACTGAGATTCCTGGTGTGTGTGGACCAAATGCAAACTGCACCAATGCTGTTGGAAACTACAGATGCACATGCCTGAGAGGATACACTGTGACAAATCTTTCCTTTCCTATCAATGTTGGCAACCTGTGCAGAGGTACGTTCTTAAATTACTGCTTTTTCAATAAAAAAAATTGCTTTTTCAATCAATAAAATTAAATTTCTCTTATTGGTTGTAATCTGTTTACTTTTGTTCATATTACTTAAAAAAAACATAAGTCATTGAAACTGAACTAGTTGTGTTCTTTCAATAAAATTAAGTGAGTTCTTAGAGTGTCTGATTAGTGTAATCCTCTTATGTACAACTCAACATCTTTTTCTTTCGCTCCTGGCATCATTTATTTGCACATATTTTACTTGTTTTAGTCACCCTCTTCATGCTGTGTCTCACCCTGCCCTTCTTTTCCTTTGGTGTACATATTTCTTATACTTCATATTTAACATGAATTAAATATTAATCACTTTGATCTTTTAGATGTGGATGAATGTCTTTCTGCACCATCTGTATGTGGATTAAACTCCAGCTGCAACAACACAGTAGGAGGATACAGTTGCTTTTGCTGGGATGGATTTACTGCTACAAACTCAAGTCTAGCCGTCAACATTACGAACCCGTGTATAGGTAAGTTATTATGTTTTATTTAAAAGAAAAAAGTTTTAAAGATTAAAATAGCCTCTTCAGCGCCTCGTCAAATAGTTTTACATTTATTTTATGGTTCGATTGGTTCATGCATTGTGAAAACTGAAAGGCTCTAATTTGCCATGCGTATACTTTATTTTTAAAGAGCCTCGAGACTGCCCATACACAGCCACAATCTTTCAGCACTTGGTGGGTAAAAGCACTCTACTCTAAAATGACAGCCTGTGAGTTTGTGTGATCTCAGAATACCCCAGCAGTAAACCAATGGAAACCACATGCTGTAGTCTACCATAGTTAAAAGGTGATGCTAGACACATTGATGCATGGAACTAAACCCCCTGTACTGTTTACTGTAGTAAAAATCACAGCTACAAATGTCTGATTTCTGTGGTAAATCTGTATAATATGCATTACAATAAAGTATAATGTTACTACAATGCACAGCTACTTTATGTTTCATTAACTTATAAAATAGAAAACTTAATTGGCATGTGCAAAAGTTTGGACACTCTTTCTGGGGTAGAGTTTTAGAACTTAAGTCAAAGATTCTCATTAGAAATGATCAGCAGATGATCATGGCAAGACTTCCTTGCCAGTCTGCAGCTATAGCAGAGTTCCAATAAAGTTCAGGAACCTTGCAAAGGTTTGGACACTCTTTCTGGGGTAAAGTTTAACAACTTTGAAAGAGGGGTGCGCCAGAATTATGACGCAGCAGAATGGAGATGCTGCATCATCTAAATTGAAACAGGAACTTAAGCAAGCTATCTACTGAGACGTCAGTTTACTACTAGTGAGTTTTATAA